>NC_085141.1:43182591-43487845 GCF_024139115.2 Armigeres subalbatus | reverse complement strand
CAATCTGCGGAATCAATTGGATTTTAATTAAAGATTTAATTACATATTAATGGAAGCCAAAAGCAATAGCGGCATCGATAGTTGCCGAGGATTGTGGGAAACTCGAACGAAAACTAAGCCGGCACTAATGGAATCCATCGCAGTGTAGCAAGCGGGAGGAATTGGAAATCGTTTGCTGAAAGCGCAAAAATCATCCTCTTGCACGCGGATGCAATTTGGGATTCAATAGGGAAAAAGCGTTTTTTTTATCTATCTCTCCCGCTCTTTGCTGAAGATGTAGTTTCATTCTCGTTAAAGGGAACCAAACCACCGTAATGGATATGGTGTGTAAGCATTACGCGAGCGCTGAATGGGATTCCTTGCGGCTGTCCAACGAATGAACGTGCACCCGCCAAAGACACGAAGGCGAGGGTAATTGAAGTTAAATATCATTTTGATTGTACACACTAAAATGGAAATGATCGCCGAACAATGTTTGTCCAATGTTAATTGCTATTCTGAACTTGCAATTATTCGAGCTGGTGCATTTGCAGCAGCGAAGATCAGAACTTGTGCACACATTCCTATAGATAATATATTATGTAGGGGAAAAGGTGGTAAAATGAACACGTTAAGGACCTGCGTTGAATTCAATCATAAAACGAGAATAACTTGCTAGTTTAACCACTTAGACCAACAATTTAACTCATATTCTTATTGCACTGAACATTGTTTTCGCTAATAAACATAGTTTTACATAGTTTTTCTTCGAAATAAAAAACATCGAAATTTCGTATGTACAAAAATAGTGCGGGTAAAATGAACACTTCCTGATGGTGAAATGAACATCGATTCTAAAACCCTTTTATAACATTCAATTTTCATTTTTTCAACTCCAGCACCGTAAATATAACCAATTAAGATTACGAGAGCGTTTTGAAAAATCTGGTATATCTTTTGAAAAGCCCTCAATTATCAAAATAATAAAAAGAAGAAAAAAAGCTTTGGAATATCATCTATTTTGAAATTAAATTTAGATATTCAAAGTTTTATCTTGATTATTTGATATGGTTTGTTTCTTGAACTTCCGCTTCACAATTGCACAACTTTTATCATAAATTTTATCATAAGTTTGATACAAGTGTTCATTTTACCTGCATACATGCCATGTGATAAATAGCTCTTCCTATAACGATGCAAACCAAAAATTTTACTATTCACCCCTGCAACATCTTTGTGAAGGTTGTCCTATTTGCCGCCGTAGTTTGAACCAATTTTATGATGCATTTATTAAGAATTAAAGCTTACGGAAAAATTGTTGAAAATTACATCAGACCCAATTTTTACGGCTTCGTTTGATATTTTGGATATTAATAGCTATTCGCTCGGTCTCAAAACCAAAATATTAGCTCAGGTACCTTATGTTGTTTAGAAGAAAACTTGTGCATGGTTAACATACGCCCAATTAGTGTTTTAATCTCAATATAGCCAACTGTTCATTTTACCAACCTGTTCATTTTACCTGCTTTTCCCCTAAGGTAATTTTGACCCAAATTTTACATTTTTCACTAACTTGATAAAAGTTAGAGATCTGTTCTTTGTTTGCGAAATGTCACAACTTAATGCTTGATAATCTAGTTGAAACATCTTCTTTCCTATTGGCATTACATCCCCACACTGGGGCAGAGTCGCAAGCTTAGTGTCCATTAAGCCCTTCCACAGTTATTAACTGCGAGGTTTCTTAGCCAAGGTACCATTTTTGCAACATGAGTCTAACACGATGGTACTTTCATGCCAGGGGAAGTCGAGACAATTTCCAATCCAAAAATTGTCTAGTCCGGCAGCGGGAATCGAGCCCAGCCACCCTCAGCATGGTCTTGCATTTTAGCCGCGCGTTTTACCGCACGGCTAAGGAGGAAACATCATTGTTGCGGAAAATGCGTGAGTTATTAGAGATCGCAAAATGCAGGTAGGCACTTTCCAGCTTTCCATGCTAGCAGGGTTTGCAGAAATCGCTCCCAAAAGATAACGAACAGCGATAAAAGAGAGGCAAAACCTCTTCGAATCATAACAAGCTATGAAAACAAAACTATCGCACTTGTAGGGTAAGACGGTATAATATGCCCCCCCTAAAGCAATACCTATGATTTTTTTTTTACATTCCAAAGCAATTTATGCAAATCTTGTGTTATTTGGTAGTTCAACAAGTTGCAAATGCATTGCCTGTGAGTAGTCATATAAAAATATTACTGAAAACACGTAATAAAGCTTTTTTGAAACGTCGTGAAAAAATTGATTTCAAAAAGTGCCTGGGCAATACGCCCCACCGTAGCCAAACACGTTTCATAGCCCTTCATTAGTAATTTACCAATCCCATAATAAAAAGGTTACAAATCCTTATGTGCTTGACATTAAAAAAAAACAACATAAGTCCATTTAAACTGATTTGAATTTTATTTCAATAGTTTCCATATAATTTGGAATCAACTGCTGCAAGCTCTCCGCGCTTGGGTCTACTTGGTAAGGGCGTATCGTCCTGCCTAGGGCCTTTTGACCAGTGAAACATATTTTCGAAAAACGTTACATTTTTGAAGATGGAAGCAATTTTGTATCATATCAACCACTCAGAAAAGTTATTTTGTTGCCCAAATAAGTGTTCCAATGCATATGTAATGCAATCATAGAGATCAGCATATCGTTGTGAAGAGGAAGAGTGTATCCTCAATTTTCAATAATAAAAATAGAGGCAGCCATATTGAATTTGGCCGCCACCTTGGGTTTTTTGACGTAAACTACGTCTAAGGGGAAGACTCGGATACAGGGTGACAAATGAAAATTTCCAAATTCGAGACCGAGGGGGCAGCAGGGACAGCAGGAACAGCATGATGTCCAAGGGCTTGACGACCCCTCCCCAGCTGTCTGCGAGTCAGGGAGAACTGCCTAGGGCGTGGTGGGATTTAGCAGTGGGCTCTGCTAAAATCCCTCCCAAAAAACCACAAGTGCCCGTAAGCGGACTCTATCAAAGCGACTGTGTGCCGCTTCAAAGCACAAGCCCAGGGAGGGAGTGCCAACTGGCATGTGGAGTGTCCCTACTTCGGTAGGGTAGTGCGTGAGCTGCTTCGGCAGGGAGTGAGTGATCTGTTTGTGCTGAGGCAGGAGTGTCATAGCGAGTCGCCGCCGCTATGGCCACCTCGAAGCGCAGCAGAAGTCTGAGTATGGACTGCACATGCTAAGGTAAGAGTGTCGTAGCGTAGTATCGTTGATTAGTCCCCACATACCGCTACCGACACCTCGAGGCATGGCAGTGGAGTGTTAGAATAAGTTGTGGAGTGTACCTACTTCGGTAGGGTAGCGCGTGAGCTGCTTCGGCAGGGAGTGAGTGATCTGGTTGTGCTGAGGCAGGAGTGTCATAGCGTGTCTCCGCCGCTATTGTCACCTCAAAGCGCAGCAGAAGTCTGAGTATGGACTGCACATGCTGAGGCAGGAGTCGAGGTATCCCATCGACACCTCGAGGCATTGCAGTGGAGTGTTAGAGTGAGCACCCGAAAAGGGTCACATGGAGCGAATGGTCTTTGGAGAAGCTGCTTCGGCGGCAGGGTAGCAGTGGGTTGTACCCACACACCTACAGTTGTGCACATGTGGTGCATGGGGAGTGTCCCTGCTTCGGCAGGGTAGCGTATGGTCTGCTTCGGCAGTGGTGTGATTGATCTGCTCGTGCTGAGGCAGAGTGTCGTAGCGCAATATCTGTAGGCCCAGGCAGTTACCGCTATTGACACCTCGAGGCATGGCAGCGGAGCGTCCGGGAGAGCATCCAAGTAAGACTCAAATGGAGTGAATGGGGTGCGAGCACCCAAGTCAGTCTCGCGTGGGACGAGTGCCTGTGTGAGCGATAATGAGTGAGTACGCTTAGTACTGCCGTCCCCCAGAAGTAGTACTGCGAGGTAGTTCCTGGGGAAACGATGGTGGAGCCAAGGGAGTTTAGTCGGTATTACCGGTATGGTCGAGTCCGACACTCCAGTACACTTCCGTGTGGTAGTTTGGCAACTACAATGCACGTGTACTGGGTTAGTGTGTAAATGCATTCTCCCTTGTAAAAAAAAAAAAAAAAATTCGAGACCGTCACGAAATCATGTAAGATTTTGAACTTGAATAGCGCCTTTATCTTCCGATGGATTTTTGAGATTTTTATATCAATCGACTCGGAAATTCTCTACCAATTTGTCAATTATATTGAAACTTTGGGTTTTGAACGTTAAATTAGGGTATCGTATCATTTTGGCAGCACCCTCTTTTCTTGTCCGCAAGAGTCTCGTTTCGGCCGTCGCCGTTCAGTGCGGTTGGCTTTTGGACTCTGCTTTTTGTGCGGTGTTTCGCACAAAAAGTAAAACAATGGAGCCGGACCAGTGACCGCGGTCGAAACAAAGGTAACAAAAATGCGTTATGTAGTGCATGGTGCATAAAAAGTGATGCAGATAGGGGCATGTTTGTGCAGGCATGAGACGATCAATTGCTATCAATGCCAATGCCCTTGCTAGTAATGCAATCATCGCAATTCGCAATGTAATTGCACAAACATGTTTATATTAGGGTAACTGTACCCTTAGTGGAGGTAGCACCAATAGTGGAGGTAGTGTGGTTTTAATGAGATTTATCATATTTATACACTTTATGATGGTTTCAGTTGATGCGTCGTGCTTCGAATATCCTGTTAAATGCAATTTATCTTAAGATTTCGCTTGAAAACTATTGAAAACAATGATTTTACTTAACAAAATTGACTACCTTGCACCTATAGTGGTGCAACTGTACCAATAGTGGCGAGTCTCATAAGAAACCAATGGATAGCACCATTATGGGAACCAAAATTAATTTTTACCACCACTAAAGGAACAGTGTACCCATAGTGGTGCAAGCAATATTTGGTAATTGTTGATGTTAAATGACATCTATTTAATTTTTGTTAGCAAATTTAATAGTTTATCTATTGACTAAGATATTAAAACTGAAAGTTAACCATAATTATCAATTTTTAAAAAATATTTTCTTTTGTGGATCTACTAATACCTCCACTATTGGTACCGTTACCCTAAAAAACGACTTTGGAAAAATGTTGAACCTTTTTATTTGCAAACTGAAAACTAATAAGGCCGTTACACATATTTATTAAAAACTATGGTCTACGCAAGGTCAAGGTCTACTGGTCTCCGCAAAGTCAAGGGGGAGAGGGTAATCTTCTTCTTCTACTGAATCGAGCGGCGTGAAAATTTGAATGCAGAGGTTTTTGGGGCCGGGGAATGTTCTTAAGATGGTCCGAGACCCCTCTTCTCTTTGAAACCTGGCTCCTATACAAATGAAACACCAATTTCATCATAACTCGAGATTAAGCAAATGGAACCAGAACCTGGCGTGTGGAGGTTTTGGAAGGGAAGATATGTTTCTGTGGTGGTTTGCAACGCCTCCCCCTTCTGGAAAGGGGGGTTCCCATACAAATGAACCAAAAAATTCTGCATAACTCGAGAACTAACCAGAGAATAAATCAATTTTAGGCGAAACAAAGTTCGTCGGGTCTGCTAGTAAAAAATGAATATTACAATGGAAAAAAAAATCCTCGGGTTTGATAAGAAAATTATGTTGAGCTTTTTAGTGGAATGTTTTCACCTGTCATAAGACGAGTTTAAACAATCCCATTGAATTCCACCACTTAATTGTATCTTGACAGATACTTATTTCGACCTCAACAGTAAGGCCGTCTTCAGTGTCTCGTACGTCTCGTTAAGTCGAGTCAAGTACGAGACACTGAAGACGGCCTTACTGTTGAGGTCGAAATACGTATCTGTCCTCGGGTTTGTTAAAGAATGTTTTGAAAGTTCTCAAAATTTACCGGAATTTTTTTTTTGTTGCCCCTCTAATTGTTATTTTTGAGCAAAACAATCCCAAAGGGGGGGGGGGGGTTTGGTTGGCACATATTTTATAAAAATATTTTCAGCCTAATAATATTTTGTCCAATTAAATGCGCGCCTGAATCAGAAGGATTTAACTTTGATTCAGGAAGTGTGAATGCACTTAAAGCCTGTCCACGTTAAATCTCGGACACCCATCCTCCAATGCGATTTTTAAAAATAATTACAAATCACTGAGACGATCAATTTTCATGGCAGCTGAATCTCTTCGCTTTATGTGACATTATGCATGTTTTAGTTGTAGTCTAAATTGATAAAATGGCAATAAATCATTTGGACATTATCCAAGTGTCCGAAATATAACGTGGACAGGCTTTAAGATATTTTTATAATACGTGGGTGCAATCATGCGGTACTTATTGTACACGACAAAAGCTTCGGAACGCATACGTGCTTGAGACGGGCTATATGAGTTACAATAGGGCTATCACCTTCTTGTTCCCTGATTCAAAAGTCTTGCAATGATAATATTAAAATGGTTGCACGAATATTTTATCCATAGTGACACTCAGTGTTGGTAGAATCATACTCAAATCTGAATCATCGAGGTTTCATGCACGAGCTAACTCGCCTGCGATTCTGTAGGGGGAGCATCGCGCTTGAGTTTCTCGGCCAGAATCGCATCGCTTCGCTCACTCACCGAAAAATGATTTCGTTCTAAAAAGTGTCAAAACGCAATCGAGGCGTATGTTTTTTTTTCTATATATGCAATTATTAGCCATTGTTTTAGACGAAAAACAGATAATTCAATGCTTTCAACAATGAAGAACACATAAATATCATGCAATGATGCAAATTGCGATTCGAATCATGAGCAAATCTCTGGGCCATGATTCTGATGGGATTTTACTCACACATGGTTTGAATCGCCGATGAGATTTGAGATTTTGAGATTTTACCAACACTGGTGACACTGCCAGACAGTTAGATTGTAATAACACAAACACCCTTTTTTCCCGTCCGCAACGTTTACTACTCGCGCGCATCACAACCAAATTAATAAGATTTTGGTACATGATTGACATTTTATGATTTCTAATGATGCACGATGCAATGTTTCTGAATAATAAATGTTGCAAACGGAAAAGAGGATGCTCCCCTAGGGCTTCTTCTATTGAAATGAAATTTTCATCAAATGCTTCAAAACCCAAATGTAGGCAATTCGGATCCAAGAAAGGCATCTTAACCACTGAGGAATAAATTTGGGTTTTCATAGTAATTTTTTCAAACAATTGTCGTATCCAACAATTTTCATATCTTAAGATACGCTAGTTTTGTTCGAAACCAGTGACATAAGTAATCAAATGAATTTTCTAAAAATATTCATGCATGATGGCACTACAATCCTCACTGAACAAAACTGTCTTACGTAGTTTACGTTGGGCGGTTGTGTCTTGTACATAACCCTTCTGATTTTTTGAAAACTAGTTTTGAAAACTGGTTTTTGAATATTAATACATCGATGGAAAGCTTAGCTTATATTGTGCATTGTATCCAAAATCTCAGGTGTATGTTTTTTCTATCAAAAGTTATGTGCGATTTACCAATACCAAAATTCTTGAAATATTTAATACAATAATTTGAATACGGCTCCGTTATATGCTCAAAACTTTTGAGCCCTTCAAATAAAATACTGTTATATGAGGGGGTCAAACGCAAAGGGGTGTAAGTAACAACAAGGATGTTATCGATCATTTAGTAATTTGCGTTCGATCATTTAGTAGTTTGTCAATAACTCATTCCAGAAGCTGAATTTCAAAATGTGTTGTATGGTCTTCTTGTGCGAAGGATTTTCTACAACTCTGACTAATGATTCGTTGTTATAATTAACCCTTTTGATACCGACAGGGTACCCAGGTACCTTTTTCGTTTTCAAGTAACATTTTTTTAGGGTTCTAAACATCGCAGGAAATTGAAACTCCGTGACATCTTCAAACTCGGTAAAATTAAGGTTTGGGTGGTATGAAAATGAAAATCCAGTAAGGGGGGGCTTGGGGAGGGGCTTCTGAATATTTTTACCCCGTAACGTACCGACAGGGTACCCGGGTACCCACGTTTTGATATGACCATAACTTCGTCAGTTTTCAACCGATTTGGACGATTCCGTTTGCTATGGATTAAGAAATTCATCCTCTATCCGATCCATGTCACATAGGATCGATCCGGATTACCTGATTACTGGAGTTCCGGATTTGCTAGACCATGTCTCAAAAATAGAAAAGTTGATCTTATAGAATCCAAATAATGATTTCTTGTATCCTGAGTTACCAGTTTCGCAGAAAATTCGAGGATTATGACTTCCCAACGTATTAGGACCACATGATCATATGGACTCGGAACGGACATCCCGGAATAGGTTCCCGTGGGCCCTATAGTGGCCGCAAATTCATTCCTGGCAATATGGGTATCAAAATTCTTGAAATTGTTACGGGAACATGTTATTCATATAGTTGAAACCATAGGATGGATATGAACCGAAACGGTCATTCTGGAACGGAGGGCCCGTAGTGGCCAAAAACTCATTTAGAATAAACCCTAGCAATATGGGTATCAAAATTCTTGGAATTGTTCCGGAAACATGTTTTCCATGTAGTTGAGACCATAGAATGGATATGAACCGGAACGGTCATTCTGGAACAGGTTCCCGGAGGGTCCGTAGGGGCCAAAAATTCATTTAGAATAAACCCTAGCTATATGGGCATCAAAATTCTTGGAATTGTTCCGGAAACATATTTTCCATGTAGTTGAGACTATAGGATGGATATGAACCGGAACGGTCATTCTGGAACAGGCTCCCGGAGTACGAAAAAGTTCTGTAACATTATGTCATTTAAGACCGACATATGCAAGCGAACCAAAAGACGCATTATTGCGTTCAAATTAATTTTTACAAGGCTCTGAAAATGTGTATCCTAAATTTTACATGGCCAAAAAACTAGTGTATGTAGCAAAAATGGCAAGGCCCAGCATGTCAATCTAACACCAGATCTTAAGAGTGGGAGTCCCGTTCGATACCACTCTACCATTCCTGCTGCTTGGCAGAAGGGAGATCGAAGCTCAACATGTTCTACAATTTCACGAATATGGGGAAGCATCAGCCCATCCACTGCTTGTTCTTTGCAACTGCGCTAAAGGTGAAAAAGGAGAAACGAAAACAGTGCTCAGCTGATGCGTATTCATGGGTCACTTTGTTTGTTTCGGGGCGCTTTGGATTTCAGTCATTCTTACTGTAAAATTAAGGCATTTGATAATGAGAAGCGTTTAATGGATAGCATTCGGTATTTGATGACAGAATGATACTGCAAATATATTGTTTTGGGTGTCTGAAGCAAATATGACACAATATTATGGTATGATTGGATATGCATCTCGGTTGATTACGTCAGCTTAAAGGATTGCGTCCCTTATAAAATTGAGAATTTTTTGGTGTGTGGGTATCAGAATTCTTGGAATTGTTCCGGAAACATGTTTTCCATGCAGTTGAGACCATAGGATGGATATGAATCGGAATGGTCATTCTGGAACAGGTTCCCGGAGGGTCCGAAGGGCCCGTTGTGGCCAAAAACTCATTTAGAACAAAACCTAGCTATATGGGCATCAAAATTATTGGAATTGTTCCGGAAACATATTTTCCATGTAGTTGAGACCATAGGATGGATATCAACCGGAACGGTCATTCTGTAACAGGTTCCCGGAGGGCCTAAAGTAACCATTAATTCATTTGGTAGAAACCCTGGCAATATGGGTATCAATATTCTTGGAATTGTTATTCTTGAATTGAAACATGTTTTCCATGTAGTTGAGACCATAGGATGGATATGAACCGGAACGGTCATTCTGGAACAAGTTCCCGGAAGGCAAGTAGGGGCCAAAAACTCATTTAGTATACACCCTGGCAATATGGGTATCAAAATTTTTGGAATTTTTCCGGAAACATGTTATTCATGTAGTTAAGACCATAGGATGGATATGAACCGGAACGGTCATTCTGGAACAGGTTCCCGGAGGGCTCGTAGGGGCCAAAAACTCATTTAAAATAAACCCTGGCAATATAGGTATCAAAACTCTTGGAATTGTTCCGGAAATATGTTATCCATAAAGTTGAAACCATAGGATGGATATTAGGGTGGCTCAAATTAGTATGGGAAAAACTTTTTTCATTTTTTTTAATAGGCCGCCCTCTTATTCGGTTCTATTTGATGCCCTGATGCTCTGGACAAATTTTCAGCCAAATCGGTCAACGTTTGGGCGGTGCTAAACTCGTTGAAAGTTTATATGCAAAAATGTATGCAGAAACATCCAAAAACAGTAAATTGCAGTTGGACGGCAATACTTACGATGAAGAACTATGATACTCATTCAGATCTTGGAGAATTTAATACAGAATGTTATGCAGAAAACCGCGAGAAGATTAGAGTTTGCCCGGCTAAGTTATTAGTATTTCTCTGAAGTGGGGTTTGAGCAAATTTCGTTTCTTTTACCTTTGAAAAGAAATAAATTCACCCCTACAACACTCCAGTAAAATGCTAATATCTTTGCGTAATAAACTCTAATCTTCTCGCGGTTTTCAGCATAACATTCTGTATTTAATTCTACAAGAACTGAATGAGTATCATGGTTTTTGATCGTAAATTGTGCCGTCCAACTGCAAATCACTGTTTTTGGATGTTTCTGCATACATTTTTGCATATAAACTTCCAACGAGTTTAGCACCGCCAAAACGTTGACCGATTTGGCTGAAATTTCGTCCAGAGCATCAGGGCATCAAATAGAACCGAATAAGAGGGCGGCCCATCAAAAAATTTGAAAAAGTGTTTTTTGAGCCACCTAATGGATATCTACCAGAACAGTCATCCTAGAACAAGCAACCGAAAGGCCTTTAGTGGCCACAAACTCATTTAAAAGACACCCTGCCACTTCAGGCCCCACGGGAACCTGTTCCAGGATGACCGGTCCGTTGTTAAACCATCCAATGGTCCAATTACTTATCAAACCATGCTTTCTAAACAATTTCATGAATTTTGATACCCATATTGCCAGCGTTCCTTCAAAATGAGTTTGTGGCCACTTTAGACCCCACGGGAACCTGTTCCAGGATGACCGGTCCGTTGTCAAACCATCCAATGGTCCAATTATTTATCAGATCATGCTTCCGAAACAATTTCATGAATTTTGATACCCACATTGCCAGGATATCTTCAGAATAAGTTTGTGGCCACTTAAGGCCCCACGGGAACCTGTTTCCGGAATAACCGTTCCGGGATTAATTTATAAGATGGTCCTGTAACGTAGTTAAGTTATATTCTTTAAATTTCCAACGAAGTTTATTAGTCATGACGCAAGAAATCTTCATTTGGTTAAATACAGTCCCATCCCGATTTTGGCAACACCCGTTTTTGTCTACCCCCGATTTTGGCAACACCCGTTTTTGGCAACATTTTCTTCCCGATTTTGGCAACAACCTCGAAAATATTTTTTTATTACTTTTTAGAGCTAAAACCTTTTTATAATTATGTAATACGATAAACAAAACCAAAAGTGAATGTCATTAAGGTTTATATGCGTACTATGAGCTCTGTACGAATAGTGGACACTTTCACTGAATTAATATACCACCACTCGTATTACCATTCATTGCAAACAATGTCTATTGAAACTTTTCTGCTCTTTTTATTCACGTTTTCCATGACCCTATTCACATTACCCTAATCTAACCAGCCCACCGTAGAATGTCGTATTTTTTGGCATCTCATTGATTTTGTCGTCGATAAGCTGACTAACACCGATGTACATAGTACAACACCTATAAAACGAAGCCCGCTGTTTACATCACAATGCAACCGATACTACATGAGTGATCCAGGAACAAGCAACCCCCGTGGGTTTAATTGCTAGTAATTGGCACATTCGATTTTCTAAATCAATTGCATGTGTCAATTGCATAACGAGCCTTTTGATTCCAGCATGTTTGCCAACAGTTCAATAGTAATGGCAAGAGTTTGGTAACATGTAACCGTAAGGCTCTCGAGCAGGCATTGACTTAAATCAGATCATGAGAAAAAATCGGGTTGATCTAAGCCTACTTGATGCTCTGCCGTGGGGCAAGTTATGAGCTTCCTAAGATCTTTGAAATTGAATGTTCGATGATTCATCGTTTATTGATCTTCAACGCTCACCAATGGAAGCTGATTGAGTGAAGCAAATCACTTGGTAACACAACAATGAGCGTCGTTCCGGTGCGCTGATAGAAGAAGTCATTCAAGCATTCTAAAAAATGGGAGGCGTTGATACTTCTCTCGACTATCTTATCACCTTGAAAGAAGGGCGAATAAAGGAGAACACATGATGTGGTTTGATTGTTTGGTTTTATTGTACTAGAGCAAGCGGGATACGAATGCAAAAATCGTTGCTTACATGGATACCTCACCACGGCTTGTTAGACGGTGTTGCTCATTGTTTATCACAGCAACGATCGCTCCTACTCATTGTTTGACATCCATCTGAGTGAGGCAGTTCACTCATTGGCTATGGATGTAGCATAGATTGCAAAAGATCAATGCTCACAATTCTCACTCACATTTCCAATGCCTGCTCTCGTGTGTTATGTTTGTGATGGCGAAGTATCTGAAGTGGAGTACCTCCTGTGAAGTTCCCATGTTCCCAAGTTCCCATCGCTGGTCTGCCGTAATCTGGAAAAGTGACGTAACAGCCATTTTACAACATGTATGTTTTCCATTTTTCTGTTAAAGAGCTTGATGAGTAGTACTCGTTAACACCATTTTTGGAAAATGGCGTATACGTCACTTTTTCAGATTACGGCAGTGTTGTAAGTATAGCTGCTTCGACAGGCGAGTAATGCGTCACATGTGGTTTTATTATTATTTATTCAACCTAAGGCCGTAGTGGCCTCTGCGGTACATAACAGTCGTCTCCGTCTACTGCTGTATGTTACCAGTCACGCAGTCTACGGAGGGTCCGTAAATCGTCTTCCACCTGATCGATCTACCTACGGATCGTTGTAGAGAAACATTTTTACTCCAAGTGCTCGTTGGTCCTCCACAAGCATTATCCAGATTTCGTACGTACGCTTTCCTGCTACGTTGCGTCTCCGAATTTGTCTGTTCAAGTGAGCCCAAGTACAAGAATTCTTCAACCACCTTATTTTTTGTCGAATAGCCGTTGTCTTCTCTTGAGCCTACTTCGTCTTCAACGTGTTAATCACTAGCATGGAGAACTGGAGTACGATGAGCTGCAGCGAGCACCAGTAGGTTGACTGCTATCGAGTGTCAGAGGTGGCATGCCGCAAATGGTCTTCCAGCTTCCACTTGGCCACACTATCACTCGTAGTGCGAGGTGCACATAGTGCGCATGGATCAATCATTGCCGCCTGAAATATTCCTGGGTTGAGTGCTAGGGAGACCGACTAGTGCAAAGGGATTTGGTTTTAGTGAGTCGAGTGTAGTTAACCCATACTCACACTACATTGGATACGCCTGACCAATGTGCAGAATGGAGATTTCCGTTACCATTTTCTAAAACAATGGACGGTCTTATGCCTTGCGTTCGTTTTTTCCATAATGCCAGCGAAAATTGTGCACAGAACTTTATTCTTAATCACACCGACCACAAGAAAGTTTGCCTCCATAATGTATTATTTAATCAGACTAAGGCCGAAGTGGCCTGTGCGGTATATAAGAGTTTTCTCCATTCGGCTCGGTCCATGGCTACACGTCGCCAACCACGCAGTCTACGGAGGGTCCGCAAGTCATCTTCCACCTGATCGATCCACCTTGCCCGCTGCGCACCTCGCCTTCTTGTGCCCGTCGGATCGTTGTCGAGAACCATTTTCACCGGGTTACTGTCCGACATTCTGGCTACGTGCCCGGCCCATCGCAGTCGTCCGATTTTCGCGGTGTGAACGATGGATGGTTCTCCCAACAGCTGATGCAATTCGTGGTTCATTCGCCTCCTCCACGTACCGTCCGCCATCTGCACCCCACCATAGATGGTACGCAGCACTTTCCTTTCGAAAACTCCAAGTGCGCGTTGGTCCTCCACGAGCATCGTCCAGGTCTCGTGTCCGTAGAGGACTACCGGTCTAATTAGCGTTTTGTAGATTGTCAGTTTGGTACGGCGGCGAACTCTATTCGATCGGAGCGTCTTGCGGAGTCCAAAGTACGTACGATTTTCAGCCACTATGCGTCTCCGAATTTCTCTGCTGGTGTCATTTTCGGCAGTTACCAGTGAGCCCAAGTACACAAATTCTTCTACCACCTCGATTTCGTCACCACCGATGCAAACTCGCGGTGGGTGGCTCACATTGTCTTCTCTTGAACCTCTTCTTATCATGTACTTCGTCTCCGACGTGTTGATGACTAGTCCGATCCGCTTAGCTTCCTTCTTCAGTCTGATGTAGGCTTCCTCCATCTTCTCAAAGTTACGTGCCATAATATCTATGTCGTCGGCGAAACCAAATAGCTGGACGGACTTATTGAAAATTGTACCACTCGTGTTAATCCCTGCTCTTCGTATTACACCTTCCAAAGCGATGTTGAATAGCAAACACGAAAGACCATCACCTTGCCGTAACCCTCTGCGGGTTTCGAAGGGACTCGAGAATGCCCCAGAAACTCGAACTACGCACATCACCCGATCCATCGTCGCTTTGATCAACCGTGTCAGTTTATCCGGAAAACCGTGTTCGTGCATTAGCTGCCATAGCTGGTCCCGATCGATTGTATCATATGCGGCTTTGAAGTCGATGAATAGATGATGTGTGGGCACGTTGTATTCGCGGCATTTCTGCAGTACTTGGCGAATGGCGAACACCTGGTCCGTGGTGGAGCGTTCGCCCATAAAACCTGCCTGGTACTGCCCCACAAACTCCCTTGCAGTTGGTGCTAGTCGACGGCATAAAATTTGGGAGAGTACCTTGTAGGCGGCGTTCAGCAATGTGATTGCGCGGTAGTTGCTACAATCCAGCTTATTGCCCTTTTTGTAGATGGGACACACGACACCTTGCCTCCATAAAAATCCATTATATAAGAATCCGAAATTTGTAGCACATTTAGTAATCTTGTATCCGTCGGATCGCTATTTGATTTATATAAAACAAGCATTTTCGGTGGACTAAAATTTATATGAAACTAGTTGACCCAGCAGACGTTGTCCTGCATAGTATGCGAAAATGCGCGTTGTGAACTGCCCATGCAAAATCTTCATACGAATCTTTATTTTAGTCTTTCACGATTTACTCAACCTCTCGTGATTTTCGCATGAGAAAATATCATATAAACCCGTCGGAAACGATAACGGACATATTTGTTCAAGGAATGGAGAAAATCCATCCAGCCGTTTTCGAGTTATGCGGATACGAACACAGACCATTTCATTTTTATTATATAGAAGATGTCAGATTGAAGTCAGCATTTCAATGGACTACTATAGAAACGTTTTTATTACTACTTTTTTTTGTAAGGACATGGCCGACGCTATTGTTAATTTCAAATGTTATTTATTATTAAATTTGTATTATGAAATTGATGATGATGATGATGATGATGATACTACCATCTATTGTAGCAAGGCACCTGCCGATAGCACTGGCCATATCTGACAAACGATTTGATCATGATTATACTATTGTATGTATTTCATCAAAATCCTGTATGAAGGGCCAAAAATGGGTGGGGTGGTTCCATAAGCAAAGACACTTATGCGAATCCACGGGATGAATAGAGAATCTCCTTCCAGAAGAAAGTTCGTACACACAAAATTATAATCTAGCCCTCGTTTTCCAGATTGACCCAATAGATGGGGAGAAGAGCCCGCCCTTTATCCACGAGATGTTAACAATAGGAAGTTGGCGATTCCACTCTTCCTATCCAAATCGCTTCAATCGGGTGCCCTGATGGTTATTTTTATGGTATTTAATCATATGGTTTAAATATAATTTGGTAAATATATGTATATAATGGAATTCTCTCACCAAGTTTCAATTCCTTTGTCGTGGATGAGGGAGGACCTTTCTTCAATGCCAGCTAGCATTAGAGTTATGCCTTCAGATATAGAAAACCAATAGCTCTTCAAGAAATGTCCTGATTCAGATCGGGGAATATATTTCATTCTGGTTCAAACATCGAGAAATAGATTTCTTGATTTCTGTAAAGATGAAATAAAAAGACAGATGGCAGTATCATACATAATAACATAATTGTTTTGATATGCATATGTATTCTGACTTTTTTGCCTTTCTCGTACAACAAACTTTTTTTTTCACAAACTTTTTTTTCTTGGTGTATCGTTGTAATCAGAAGATTAACGTTATAAGTACAAAACAACTATGTTTTGCACTGTTGTGGGCTGGTTATTTAACAAAAAATGGACAATAATTCTGCAGTGATCTGATAGGTGCAAGAATACGTGACGCCCATTACATTCGAAATACATTTTTTCTCTACACACAGTAGCGTAGCCACGGGGGTGGTTTTGGGTATAAAACCCCCCCAAAGACAAAATTTTTGGAAGAAAACCCCCCCAGACCAATTTTCTGGCTACGCCACTGTCTACACATAATATGAAATGACAAAAAATCAAGACATTACTGTACCAAAAAAACTGTAGTAGACAGGGTAGCATTTAATTCACAATGTTCTTTTTATTGAATATTCCATTGCTTCCAGTTCCAAGTAAACCTCGCAATCTGAGCATTCTGGAGATAACTTCAACCACTATCCGAATCAGCTGGCAGGAACCAGAGCGCAAAAATGGCGTAATCCATGAATACCGAGTATAGTATGTGTATCAGAATCAAACCCTTCTCATGCTGAAAAGTGATGCCATTCAGAACTCGATAAATGAGCTTAAGTGAAAATGTACATGTGTCAGAAAAACTCCAAGAAACAATTTTTGCTTAAAAAAGTTTAACATATATGGTAAAATAAAATGAAAGCAAGTTGTTTTGGAAAACTATATTTTCTAACTGGTTCCACAATATGTATTCAACCAAAGATAGTTTGATCAATCAGGGCTCGTTCACCCAGTAAGCCGTCAGCAACTGATCTCAGAGGCCAAACATCAAAAAGTGTTGATCCCACATCTCTGCCTTACAGTTTGTAGTATGAACTTCACCAGTTGTTACTAAGTAACTTATACTAAATGATTGGAATTCTGTTGTCAAACAATATATTAAGAGATACTTGGGTTCAAACTAGCTGTTAGATGTCAAGCAACGTTGTAAAAAAAACACTGGCGGGAAACATTTGTATACTTTTTGCAAATTCGAGCGTGAAGAAAAATATAGTTAGATCAGTTTTTCAAATGGTGGTTTTCAACCTTGCGTTGGGTGGTCGAGACACGTATCAAAAATAAGCGGCCTTGTCCAGTGCGATACAGAAAAGGGAGGAAAGACGGAAATATTGAACGCAGGCTTTCGGTGGGTGAATGACTGTCCAAGCCAAAGGGCGGACAAACGAAGCGAGAGCAGTGTTCGAGAGTGAGGTTTCTGAAACTGATACATAGAGAGGTGCTGTTTCGCGAGAAATAAATTGTTGCAGTTATAATACGTTGCCTCCTTGCCGGTCACGAGTTAGTGAATCCCGTAGTAAGGACGCCCAAGGGCGACTCCCGCCGAAAATTGGTCGGCCACCGCCTCCTCGAGCTGATTCCGTACACCGCAACCAGATTCGGCCACCCGTCAGTGGTTTTATAGTTGGCTGTTTACATCACCGTCCGGCATATAGTCGATACCTGCGACGTCACCCGCTGGTCCGGTAAAGCAACTGCCCTCCGTCAAACGCACCACCGCCGCATCGAAGCTCGTCGGCTGTGAAATCACCTGGCCACCTATTGGTAACTACTTCGCCGTTTGGGAAGCCGCTTAATCAGCAAGCTTCCGGCTGACTGCCTAGTTGGCTGTATAATCGCGTGGTCGCCTATCACCCGCTTCTTCGTTCGGCCGTAGCCGTATAATCGTCCTGCTTCCGGATTATCACATCGTAGCACGTTTACTGTACCACCATCACCCGTACTGTTTTCCATCCGGCCAACCACGAGATCGTCCTACAATCCGTCGGCTGCTTCAACGGCCGACCACCCGTTTTAGACACCGAAAGCTATTCCGGTTTGCTTCCACTAATCGAATCATCGTGCGACACCCCGACTGGATCATTGGCCGAATTTCCTCCGGCTGAATTTTCGATCGGTAGCCCACCGGCTACAAAACCGCTGGCCTTCTTGTCGGCAGCGTCCTTGCTTGACCACCCGACCACCGCATCATTACCAACCGCCTGTAAGTGTTTTTTTTGTAATAAATAATAATAAAATAAATAAGTAGATGATTCAAATCCTAGGTTGGGTCCTTCACGCTCCCGAAAACCTCCCCACACCAGTGACCCTGAGACCCGGAACAAAAGAGGCCTTTTGAATCCACCCAAGACGGCTGCCGCTGCTAGACCAGCAGCTTGGGGTTTAGGCCAGTTCCCATCAGGAACTGAGCGTTTTCGGGGCCGCATAAAATAGGGTCTCATAAAATAGTCTCTGGAAGTCACGCCGTCGATAAATTAATTGAACCCAAACCACTAAATGACCGACAACATCATTGGATTTAACAAAAAGATTTGGTTAAAGAAGCTAGATAATGGAAAACAAAAAAAAAACAATACTTAACAATGTCGAAACAACATAGATTCCTGAAACTTGACCATCAACTCCTGAAATTGGAAGGTTACTACATTTGAGCAGCTTTCGGTCGATTAAGGTTATCAGATCAGAAATCCTTCAAAATAGATTCTTCGGAAAAATTCAATCCTGTAAAGAAAGCAGAAAAAATGACAGCACGAATAAAAAATACGTCTCACCTGGTCGATGCCTACTACTCATTAAAATTTGTATTATGAAATTGGCTAATTAGTTACATTATGTTTTGATTACCATTCTTGAGTTTGTTTTAATTTTGTTTGAGCTACAATCTCCAAGTTATAAATAATCTCAAAATGACAATTATGATGCACGTGCATCACTTAAACACACTCCACATACTTTGTAGTACATATTCTAAGTATTTAGCTTCAATCATGCAAACAAAAAAAAAATGAAATTTTGTATGAAATCTTTTTCCCGTTTTTGGCAACATCCCCATTTTGGCAACATCAAAATCCGGTCGTGTTGCCAAAATCGGGAAGGGACTGTATATATCTTCAATTTACACATACTTTGGGACTTGGCCCTGTTAATCCGGAATTCCTGTTACCAGGTAATCCGAATCGGTTCTCTGTAACATGTATCGAATGGCGGGTAAGTTCCTGCATCCGTAGCAACCAAAATCGTCAAAATCGGTGGAAAACGGACAATGTTATGATCATTTTAATTCCGTGGGTACCCGGGTACCCTGTCGGTAACGTAAGGGTGTTTTTTTTTTGTCGGTAACAAAAGGGTTAAACTAATAACGAAGTTATAGCACTAGTTGTAGTAACTTAAACTAAATGATTGGAATTTTGTTATCATTTAGTCCAAGTTACTAAAACTCCGTTAGCTATAACTCCGTTACTAGTGGAATTCAAACAACGAACCATTAGGCAGAGTTGTAGAAAACCCTTCGCACTAAAAGTCCACCATACAACAAATTTTGAAATTCAGCTTCTGGAATGAGTTATTGACAAACTACTAAATGATCGAACGCAAACTACTAAATGATCGATAACATCCTTGAGTAACAAAAACCTAGTTTTGAGAAAAACGGGTGCAAAAATTTTCAATATTTTTTCGTCCCATACAAATCGTATGGAAGTTAAAAAAATTACTAATTTTCTTTGAATTTTCACATTTTTTACAAATAACGTACAAACGATATCAACATATTGCCGCAAAGATCTAAAACCAGAGCATTTTTTGCTATAGTCAACTCAAATTTGACAAAAATGTCACTTACACCCCTTTGCTTCTAACCCCCTCATATATGCTTTTCATTTTTTAAACATATTTGGCTTAGAATAGTGTATGAAATCAAGGAAGTGACGTCGCAGTATCATATTAACCATAAAAATAATATTCGTTGATCAAATGGGCCTTCAAAAAATAATTTGGTAAATCGTTCATAACTTTTGATAGAAAAAACAGACACCTGAGATTTTCAGACACAATGCACAATATAAACTAAGCTTTCCATCCATCCTTAAATATTCAAAATCGTTGATTGCCAACCAGGCGGAAAATAATTTTTAAAAAGAAATCCAAGATGGCAGCCAAATTCAATATGGCTGCCCCTATTTTTATAATCGAATCCTTCCTTTTTCTACGATATGCTGATCTCCATGATCGGTTGAGAAATGTTGGAGTTATGACAGTTTTGCTGAGTCAAGAATTGACAAAAATCGAGGGGTCCATTGAAATGATTTCGTGTATAACTAACGAGGGGTTCATCTTTCTGAAGAATTTAACTCTGATTCTTCACATACTCGCCGAAAGTTTTCGAATGAATATAACTTCAGGCATTTTCAAGAACCTCGTGCAAAAAGTGGCCCGGCCCTAGCGAGAATTACTACTATCCGTAACAAAGTAAAGAGAGGAGATAATCTCTTCATTATATCTGTCTCGTCTGTCAAGGGAAAGAGTTGATTGGCTGAAACATATTCGGCCGAATGCCACTAGACCGAAACCCATCTGCCCGAAAGGGTCATTAGGCCGAAAGGGTTATTTAGCCGAAAGGGTCATTTGGCCGAAAGGGTAATTAGGCCGAAAGGGTCATTTGGCCGAAAGGTTTTTTTTGGCCGAAAGGCTCGTTTTGCCGAAGGGTAATTTGGCCGAAAGGCTCGTTTGGCCGAATGGGTCGTTGGGCCTAAAGGGTTATTTGCCCGAAAGGGTCATTTGGCCGAAAGGGTCGTTTAGCCGAAAGGGTCATTTGAACCGAAAGGGACATTTGGCCGAAAGGGTCATTTGGCCGAAAGGGTTGTTTGGCCGAAAAGGTCATTTGGCAGAAAGGGTCGTTTGGCCGAAAGGGGCATTTGCTCAAAAGGGTCGTTTGGCCGAAAGGGTCATTGGCCGAAAGGATCATTTGAATAGGAAAAAAATTTGACGTAGTGAGACGTCACTTCTCACTTCGCGTTCCTCATTTTTTACAGTGAGAAGTGAGAAATGAGGAATGAGACGTCTCTCTTCTTTCTCCTAATTTCTCACTTTTCAAATGACCTATTCGGCCAAATGACCCTTTCGGCCAAATGACTTTCAGCCAAACGACCCCTTCGACCAAATGACCCTTTCGGCCAAATGACCATTTCGGTCAAATGACCCTTTCGGCCAAACGACCTTTTCGGCCAAACGACCCTTTCGACCAAATGACTCTTTCGGCCAAACGACCTTTTTGGCCTAATGATTTGTTCGGTCAAATGGTACTTTCGGCCAAGTGGGATTCGGCCGAATGGGTTTCAGTCAAACAACCCTTCCCCCTGACAGCCAGAGCCAGATATAATGAAGGGATTATCTCCTCTCTTTACTTTGTTACGGATAGGAGTAATTCTCGCTAGGACCGGGCCACTATTTGCACAAGGTTCTTGAAAATTCCAGAAGTTATATTCATTCGAAAGCTTTCGGCTATGAAGAATCGATTAATTTGTTACATCTCTAAGTGCGTGTACCAAGATTTTACGACAGATGCGAGACGATACGCATCGGCCCTGGACCTTGAGAAGAATCTCTGCTCTGGCTACGTACAAGCGGATGCCTTTGTCCGCTGTGAGTCGGACCATCGAGCCATCATTGGTGGAAAAATACTAGCCCTGGACCCTTGACAGAATCTCCACTCCAACAACAGGAAAGCAGGTGGCATCGCCCTCTGTACGTTGGAGCTTCGAGGCATCGCTGGCGGAGAAGGGATAGTCGGATTTTCGAACACGACAAAGAAGCGCGAGTCGATAAAATCCGGTCGCGGCAACTGGAAATCAACAAATGCTAGCCATATGCCAAAAACCAAGTCATTGGTCACCAAGGTTGTGATACTCCCGGGACGGACGGGAATAGGGGGGTGTGTTTGTTATTTTTTTTAAATCTAACTTCCACTGTCTGGCAGTGACATTATGTATAAAATTTTATTTATATAATTTAAAATATTCATGCAACCATTTTATAAGCATGATAGCTCTATTGTAACTATAGAGCAAAATTTAGAACACTGATGCGAGTTCAATTTTTTACATTTGCCCAAAGTTTGGTCTAAACCGATGATTTGTATCACTTTGTTATCTTTTGTTGAAAATAAAGGAAGTTTATGAGAAATTAAAAAAAAATGCATTTGTGTTTCCAAATTATATCAATTGAAATTTTAAATAAAATTCTACAAAAATTTCAGACCAAAACACCAAAGACAACAACAAGACCGCCGAGACAACAATTCAATGTCAGTCGAAAGTAATCTCGTTGGGGGTGGCAGCGATATTTATAAATTATGCAACTATCTGCAACTATCTACAACTATGCAACTACTTTAAAATTTAATTTGAGTTTAATTCGGGAAATGAGACGATGCTGCCTTGGAAAAAAATATGTGTAGGGTAAGACGGTATAATATGCTCCCCTAAGGCAAACCCTTGATAACTTTTTACTTTTTATCGCAATTTATGCAAATTTTGTGTTATTTGGTAGTGCAGGAAGTCGCAAATGCATTGCCCGTGAGTAGTCATATAAAAATATTACAGATAACACGTAATAATGCTTTTTTGAAAAGTCGTGAAAAATGGATTTCAAAAAGTGCCTGGGCAATACGCCCCACCTTAGCCAAAGACGTTCCATAGCCCTTCATTAGTATTTTATTTGTCGGAGGTGAACTAGCCTTGGGCTAAAAACCTCTTTAATAAAGATTTTAATAATAATAAGTATTTTATCAATCCCATAATCAAAAGCTTACAAATCCTTATGTGCTTGACATTAAAAAACCAACAGAAGTCCATTTAATCTGGTTTTAATTACATTTCAATAATTTCCATACAATTTGGTAGCAACTGCTGCAAGCTCGCCGCGCTTGTGTCCAGTTGGTAAGGGCATATCGTCCTGCCTACACTGGTGCGTTTTGGCCAGTGAAATATATTTTCGAAACTCGTTACATTTTTGAAGATGGAAGCAATTTTATATCATATCAACCACTGAGAAAAGTTATTTTGTTGCCCAACTGAGTGTTCCCGTGCAAGTTTTGCGAACAGTATGCTAGCGTCGCTCCAGAATGTTGAGCAAACAAACATGAAAAGTTACATCAAAACTGTAACTTTTTGTATTTTGCAATTTTTTTTATTATGTAATACAAAAATACTTCCAGATTCACATAGTATGATGGTTTTACAAATATTTATAGGTACCCACTGATTTTGACCCTAAGATAGTTATAGTTTTCTAGAAATCAAAGGGGGGCGTTTTGGCCAGGTGGGGCGCATTATACCGTCTTACCCTATGTTTGTCCGATCATACTTGTATAGCAAAAACAGCTCAGTGCTAGCTACAGTTGTGGGTAGGTCACCATCCAATAATGTCTGCATGCTTGGAAGTAGAATGTAATATGAACTTGAGTGAAAATATGTATTTCCGATAGGATGAACTTGCCAGTAAAAATGATCTTCTAACAAAATGTAAGAAACCCATTAACCTACTGGTATAATAATCTTTCAATAGCCATCGGCGTGGTGAAAAATATTCGGCGGCGTGGGAAATTTTCATGCGGTGGCGCACCGATTCATTGTTGACAGCGGCGGCGTGGCGTAGCGGCGCACACGTCTAATAATAATACACTTTACGATGGTCTCAATTGATGCGTCGTGCTATAAATATGCTATCAAATCAAACATTCCCAAGATTTCGTTTGAAAAACAATCGAAAACAATGATTTTCCCGAATAAAAATGATTCCCGTGTGCCTAAATATAATGGAGCAACTGTACCACTCGCCGCGAGTCCCGTAAGAAATCAATGCATAGCACCACTATGAGAATCAAAATTAATGTTTACAACCACTAAAGGAACAGTTTACTCATTAGTAGAGCAAGCAATTTTTCTATTGGCTAAGATTTGAAAGCTGTAAATTTTGCATAATCATCGATTTTTAGGAAATATTTTTTCTGTGGATCTAGACTGTTGTTCAATCACTAACATGATATCGATAGCGGTAACAGCAGCCTTAGATCAGCTTTAGTAAGCATATTTAGCATTTTAAAATCAAATAATTCACACTTTACGTGATCCTACGTCAAACTGGCTGTCGTGTCTACACACTTAAATTTTTTCGCCGAGATCTCAGCATTTTTTGTTTATTTTCCCGAGGTGGGCACCGCCGAGTTTCAGCAAACAATATTTTTGCCGAGATATCAGTAAAAGTGACGTTTCAGTTGCTGAGATATGGTAAATATTATGCCGAAAATCAGAAATAAACCGAATTTTATGCCGAAGTTCAGTTCTGAAATTTACTGAGATACAGCGGTGCCCGATTTTGCCGAGCTCGAGAAAGAAAAAGTTAATGTGTAAGGTACAATTTTCAACTTTTTTTATTTTGATATTTTTGTTTTTATTTATACAGTAACAGCAATATATGCCTTCTGTATCTGCCTCAGAGTAGATCGTCTGTTCAACTTCTTCTTTCCCATTATCCAAATTAGGCCAAGTTAATTACCACTATCTTTACCTCCGAATACGCTGATGTCGGGTGCAGTTTGTGCGAGTAATTGCGCTTTTATAAATAATAGCCCTAATTGTGCTGAACGTGGATGGGTGGGAACATTTTCGGACCATCGTCGTCTATGTGGCTACGGGAAACACGAAACACCACATCAAATGTCCTACGCTTGTCCGACCAGGGTTTTCTAATAATACACATTATGCAGCTTGCAAAGTCCGGTTGCATAATGAATGAGCCTGCTCATCTAAAGCGGAAAATCGATTAGAACGGAAATTTTGATACTTTATTGTGACCTCTGCTGGCTGGTGGCACTTCAGTGATGCCCAGCCCACCCGACCCTTCCTGCCGCCCAGCAATTGTAGCAGAACAACGTGCACAATTAAATGGACCCCCGGAAAAAGTGATAATTTACGGTGCAACCGAACACACAAATTATCGGTGCGGTTGAAGCTCACTGGATGCTCGCATAAATGATGCATACCATACGCCTCTATAATGCCGGCGTTGCATTGGTGCGTGTTCAACATATTTGGAATCGTTTTAGGGGAGTAACTACGGTTTGAATGAGCAACAGTTTGACTGAAAGCCAGGACTAGCGAACTTGGCAAACAATGTGTGCGCGTTGTGCCCCCAACCTAACGTCACAAATCGTGTCACAATTGGTTCGTTTGTCTGTGAACGATTTCAGTGTTGCTGTTGAAGTTCAAACGACGGTTCAGCATAGCGGATGGATTGAAAATTTAATAAATTATTGAGAGCAATTAATTAGTGAAGCTTAGAACGCAAACTCCAATTGTATTTAGAAGTTTAAAACATAGCTGTTTAAACGAAGCATAGCTGCAAGTTTCACATCAAAAGCATTTAATATTCCCAAACTGCATAAACATATTTTGACGTAAACTACGTCTAAGGGGAAGCCTCAGATACAGGGTGCAAAATGAAAATTTCCAAATTGGGGACCGTCACGAAATCATGTAAGATTTCAAACGGTAATAGCGACTTTATCTTTCGACGGATTTTCGAGATTTTCTTATAAATAGATTCGGAAACTTTCCACCAATTTGCTAATTGTATTAAAACTATTCATTATCAACGGCAAACTATTGAAAATGTTATTTCTTTCCAAACCGGGGGAAAAATTCAATCCCGTTCATAAATCCCCAACACGGACATCAGATTGCAGTAACGTACTGGCCTTTAGATCCACTGCTTCGTTTTCCCTGTGTATAAAAAAGCCCCGTGTTTCGCGTGCGCGCGTCATTTTCATTCTGCATGTCACGGAGAACGGACGATTTCGTTCGCATGGGAGGACTCGTTGATTGAGATTTATGAGTGATGATGCGGATGAAATTTTTCGTTCGTGGTGGCGGTCGTGGCAACAGCAGTACATCTTTACATCCGTGTTCCCAACAGCATCGTTGAATCTGGCAATCAACGTCGTGCTGTTGATGAGGCACATAAGTGGTAATGAATCGGTTCTTTTCAGGACCACCATTATGTTTGGGAGGAAGGTTAAGATGAAATAATTTTTTGACGTAAACTACGTCTAAGGGGAATACCCCAAGCAGCACGCGCAACATCTTTCAAATAGCGGTTCGTTCCTAATAAATTGCATTGAAGACATTAGCTATACATCGAGTTACATTAAAGCCACTTTCCAGTTTCAGAAACACACAATGTTTCATTTCCGTTTAAGTGGCGTTGCAATATTCCACGCATCTGACTGCTTGGGTGATGTGGAATTCAATGTGTTTCATATCAGAAACAAAACAGATAAGTTGCAGTATTAATAACTTTTCGATTCATTGCTGTTACGACAATGTTTCTGATATGTTGCAAAACACTTTGAGCTCAGCTGAGCAGTATTTTATTTTTAACAGTCCCCTGCATGTCCCGTATAAGGTATAATGAAGTTACAAATTACTTTGTTGTTTATGTAGTGCC
Source organism: Armigeres subalbatus (assembly GCF_024139115.2). Lineage (NCBI taxonomy): Eukaryota > Metazoa > Arthropoda > Insecta > Diptera > Culicidae > Armigeres > Armigeres subalbatus. The sequence goes on along the minus strand of NC_085141.1, from coordinate 43,461,317 downwards.
CTTGTAGCAGAATCTCCAAATAGAATTGATGGTATGATGGTTATAGTAAAAGGTTACAAATCTCAAGGTACATGGTTCGATTCCAGGTTGCTTTTTGTGTTTTTATTTTCATTATAGCCGCAAGATGTTGCAAATAGGCTCCACCTCTTGCGCTTTTTGTGTCACAAAGCAGTTCGAAATACGACGCGTTGTGCATAACTCAGACCGTTAGTAAGTCACACAACAGTTGTTGTTACTCACTGAGAAACAAGTGGTGTTGCTTGGGACTCAGATACAGGGTGTAAAACGGAAATTTCCAAATTCGAGACCGTCGCGAAATTAGGATAGATTTCAAACGTTAATAGCGTCTTTGTCTTTCGATGGATTTTTAATCACTTACTCCGCAGAAGTCGAATCATGGGTTGAATCTTATGAGTTGTTGCGTTACTGCTGCCGATTTATTGCAACAATCTCATGAATTTACTCTCAGTCAAACCAAATTCCTCCAATGAAAAATGTAATGCCCTGAAAAGGACAGATTTCAGATCATGCGGATTTCTAATCACCAACACAACAGCAACCATTCGATAGTCAGAATATCACAAGAGTATTTCACTCAAATGCAGATGCTGGCTCTATGGTTCTACCGCTACACTGCAACAGATTGCCATCGTTGGATTCTCTGTCGCAACGATCCTGTTACGAGCGCTACCTACGCCATCGGTGGGAACGAAGAGCGTGCGTCAGAAGGAGAAGCTGCAAAAATGTATTCGCATGGATGGAAATTAAACCTGAAACAAGTAGCAGTCTATCTACCAAAATAATAATCTTAAGGGAAATTTCACTGGTATTGATGCTATCCATGCGAATAAATTTTTGTAGCGTTCCTAACGCACGGTCGTGATTCCGCCACCGACGGAAACTATCAGCCATCACCAAGCGATTAATATGAACTTTGATCAAAATTCGTCTCGCCTCAAATTATGCCTTAAGAGCTGCTTTCACTGATGACACTTCAGACGCAACCGTTGCAGAAATAAACACTACCATAGCCGCCATCGTAGACACGCAAGAAAATTCCATCTGAGTGCTGTTGATGCTGATGACGACGACCGCGCGACCCACACCATCGCCGGAAAAAAAATTTCCGGTAGGAGCTCCGCCGATGCCGAAGGTGGTACCACGGTCTGCTCTCCGCGACACCTCGAACGAAATGGCTCGCGCGCGCGGAAGAGCTGCTTTCTTGTAATCAATAAAGTTGAACCTGTAGCCACGCCCCTTTGGGGTGTGTGTGACGGTTACACAATATTTGCAGTCATACCGGACAACAAAGAGGCGGGACTAATGAGCCATCTTTATTGATTATAAGAAAACTGCTCTCCCGCGCGCGCGTGGCCCATTCCAGTTCGAGACAGCAGCACGTACGGACGTGTTTTTTGTTCGCGCATTTTGACGTTAACTACGTCTAAAAGAAAGCCTCGGATACAGGGTGCAAAATGAAAATTTCCAAATTGGGAACCGTCACGAAATCATGGAAGATTTCAAACGGTAATGGCGGAAACTTTCCACCAATTTGCTAATTGTATTAAAACTATTCATTATCAACGGCAAACTATTGAAAATGCTATTTCTTTCCAAATCGGGTGAAAAATTCAGAAATTATCAATCCCGTTCATAAATCCCCAACACGGACATCAGATTGCAGTAAGGTACCGGCCTTTTGATCCACTGCTTCGTTTTTCCTGTGTATAAAAAGCCCCGTGTTTCGCGTGCGCGCGTCATTTTCATTCTGGATTTCATGGAAAGCGGACCAAGGCGTCCAGAAGCGGTCCTAGCGACAACGGCTGTGGTGGTGCGGATGAAAATTTTTTGTTCGATAGTTGTGGCGGTCGTGGCAACAGCAGTACATCTTTACATCCGTGTTACAAGCAGCATTTTTGGATCTGGCAATTAACGGCGTGCGTAGAGCCGAATCATCAGATGGCCGTCGCGCAGTCCAGTAGTTGTTGTTGGTGAGGCACATAATTGGGAATGAATCGGATCTTTTCAGAACCACCATTATGTTTGGGAGGAAGGTTAAGTTGAAATAATTTGTCTATAGTGCAACCGCTAGGAACTAGAAAATTTTTCAGTGAAATATTCTAGCGTGATTCTGAGCTCAATTATATGATGTTTGTCTAGCACTTAACTACTCTTCTTGCTGTGGATTTAATTTTAAACAATGATTCAGTGATTGATAAGTGATTGAGAAAGTTGATATAGAACGAACTTTTTTGATAGAACAAAGCATAATTGTTTGGTATAAGTAGCAGGCTACCTACTAGAATTATAATCTTGAGGGGAAATTTCACTTGAATGTTACTGCTATCCACGCGAATAATTATCGGCAGCGTCTTTTATAACGCGCGCTTGTAATTCTGCTACCGATGGAAAACAATCTGCCATCACCAAGCAATTAAGTTTTACTTTGAACAAAATTCATCTCGCCTCAAGTTGTGACTTAAGAGCTACTTTCTCTGATGGTAGCCAATCATTAGTACTTCAGACAAGAACATTTAATCTGAGCGCGAACGACCGCATGAACCACACCATCGATTAGAATGAAATTTCCGGTAGCAGCTCCGCCGAAGCCGATGGTGGGACTACGATCTGCTTTTCGCGACATCTCGAACGAAATGCCTCGCGCGCGCGGAAGAGCTGCTTTCTTGTAATCAATAAAGTTAAACCTATAGTGACGCCCTTTAGTAAGAGTGAGACGGTTACACAATATTTGCAGTCATACCGGACAACAAAGAGGCGGGACTAATGAGCCATCTTTATTGATTATAAGAAAACTGCTCTCCCGCGCGCGCGTGGCGTTTCATTTGAAATATCGCGGAGAGCGGTCCCAGCATCGGTAGAGATGCCGCAAATTAATCGATTACTTCGATTAATCGATTATTTGTTGTCATAATCGATTAATTTTTAATCGATTATCTCCCAACGATTAATCGATTCAATACTATTAGATTTCGATTACTTCAATTAATCGATTCATCGTTATGATAATCGATTAATTTTGATTCGATTACTACTCAACGATGAATCGATTCAATAATCGTCAAGAATTGAGAGTAATCGATTAGTTACTAATCGATTAATCGAGATTTTACGACATCTCTAAGCATCGGCGGAGTTGCTGAGCAAATTTTATTCCAAATACATATGAGATATTGGAAAATCGGTTCTTTTCAGGACCTCCATTCTATACAAAGGAAGATTGAGGCGAGGCGAACTTTTTTCAAAGTGCAAATGAACCGCTTGGAGACGCCATAAAGTTGCCTGGCGTCCGTAGCAGAATCACGAGCGCGTCAGAGGGAGATGCTACAAATATGTATTCGCATGGATGATTCTTATTTGGTTTTGTTATTCCAGCCTATGGCGTGGGTCGTGTGGTCGTTAGTGATTCGAAATATGCATTATTGGGAATTAATCGATTCTTCTCATGGACACCATTTTAAACATAGGAAAATTGAGGCGAGACGAATTTGTTCAAAGTATGACGTCGTAGCAGAATAACGTTGCCGTTCGTAGCAGAATAACGAGCGCGTATTGTAGAGAGCTGCTGCAAATATGTATTCTTGCACTGGCACTAGATTTTTCATTTCACCAAACTGTTTTACGTAGTTTACGTCGGGCGGTCGTGTCTTGTACACAACCCTTATGATTTTTCATTATTATGGAAATGAACATCATTTTGGATTGGGAAGTTAATCTTATTCTGCTTTTAAGCGCTGAACTGATGGATATCGTTCGCCATGGCAACCTAAGGAGCATGAAGGCCTCTACTTTTGAAGTGTGTCACATTTACTCATTAAAAACTACGAAAAACATGATTAAATAATGAATAAACTCAACTACTCCCGACTCGTAATCCGTCCACCGTGGACGGATTTCGAATCAAAGGATCAAAATCCGTAAAGCTATTTTTTACCTAAATATTTAAATTGAAGCAATCTGATTGACTAAACTACCACTGTAAATAGTTCGATACGCACCTTGAGAAGCCATCCCTTTGATTTGTATTCCGCTCATCTTATGTAATGATTCGCAATTACCAATTAAAACACAGTTACTTTTGGTGCAATTATGCTCTACCCGAAAACAAAATGGCGGCAAAAACTCCGCGTTTGGTGGGTGGAGATTTGTTTTTGATTTTTGTTGTTTTAATTTCAAAGCCTTCTTTCCTTTTCTATGCCCTAAAAGCTTACTGCCAAGTATCTGAACAGGACAAGATAAATTCTAGACCAACATTTGAAAAGGGCGTAACAGCCAAAATTTATTCCTTCTGATTCTTCGTCTGGGCTGCGAAATGGTGAGTTGACATCCGGGAAGGGGCGCCTAACATAGCTCTGGTCCTCACAAGTTCCAATACTCACGCTTCCACGGGTCTTCCGATGACAATTGACCGCCAGCTAAGGGTTGCGTACTTAGCTGGTAGTGCAGCCTGGGCACTGTTGTCCTTCTGACATCAGCTAGAGTGAGAGGGTGCGTACCGTGGGGTCTGCCTAGGATGTGGTGGGGTTCGACAGTGGGCTCTGTTGAACTTCTATAAAAAGCTGCATGTATCCACAAGCAGGCCCTATCGAAGCGACCGTGTGCCGCTCAAAGCACACTAGCCTAGTGCTGGTGTTGGGTGGGACTTTTAACAAATTTGCCCAGATTGATCGAGCGTATGTTCACCAAGAAGGTGCGGCTCCAACAGCGTCTGTTCTGGCATCCAGCGGCTGAGTATGAAATGCTATTCCCCGGAAGCTATACCTAAGATGGCAGCCCCATCCCGGTGGATAGGGAACCTTGGGCCAACAACCTACTGTTCCCGAAACATCAATTTGTTCGAGAATCCGATAATGAAAGAATACGGACTGAAACAAAACAGATAAGTTGCAGTATTAATAACTTTTCGATTCATTGCTGTTACGACAATGTTTCTGATATGTTGCAAAACACTTTGAGCTCAGCTGAGCAGTATTTTATTTTTAACAGTCCCCTGTATGTCCCGTATAAGGTATAATGAAGTTACAAATTACTTTGTTGTTTATGTAGTGCCCTTGTAGCAGAATCTCCAAATAGAATTGATGGTATGATGGTTATAGTAAAAGGTTACAAATCTCAAGGTACATGGTTCGATTCCAGGTTGCTTTTTGTGTTTTTATTTTCATTATAGCCGCAAGATGTTGCAAATAGGCTCCACCTCTTGCGCTTTTTGTGTCACAAAGCAGTTCGAAATACGACGCGTTGTGCATAACTCAGACCGTTAGTAAGTCACACAACAGTTGTTGTTACTCACTGAGAAACAAGTGGTGTTGCTTGGGACTCAGATACAGGGTGTAAAACGGAAATTTCCAAATTCGAGACCGTCGCGAAATTAGGATAGATTTCAAACGTTAATAGCGTCTTTATCTTTCGATGGATTTTTAATCACTTACTCTGCAGAAGTCGAATCATGGGTTGAATCTTATGAGTTGTTGCGTTACTGCTGCCGATTTATTGCAACAATCTCATGAATTTACTCTCAGTCAAACCAAATTCCTCCAATGAAAAATGTAATGCCCTGAAAAGGACAGATTTCAGATCATGCGGATTTCTAATCACCAACACAACAGCAACCATTCGATAGTCAGAATATCACAAGAGTATTTCACTCAAATGCAGATGCTGGCTCTATGGTTCTACCGCTACACTGCAACAGATTGCCATCGTTGGATTCTCAGTCGCAACGATCCTGTTACGAGCGCTACCTACGCCATCGGTGGGAACGAAGAGCGTGCGTCAGAAGGAGAAGCTGCAAAAATGTATTCGCATGGATGGAAATTAAACCTGAAACAAGTAGCAGTCTATCTACCAAAATAATAATCTTGAGGGGAAATTTCACTGGTATTGATGCTATCCATGCGAATAAATTTTTGTAGCGTTCCTAACGCACGGTCGTGATTCCGCCACCGGCGGAAACTATCAGCCATCACCAAGCGATTAATATGAACTTTGATCAAAATTCGTCTCGCCTCAAATTATGCCTTAAGAGCTGCTTTCACTGATGACACTTCAGACGCAACCGTTGCAGAAATAAACACCACCATAGCCGCCATCGTAGACACGCAAGAAAATTCCATCTGAGTGCTGTTGATGCTGACGACGACGTCCGCGCGACCCACACCATCGCCGGAAATAAAATTTCCGGTAGGAGCTCCGCCGATGCCGAAGGTGGTACCACGGTCTGCTCTCCGCGACACCTCGAACGAAATGGCTCGCGCGCGCGGAAGAGCTGCTTTCTTGTAATCAATAAAGTTGAACCTGTAGCCACGCCCCTTTGGGGGTGTGTGACGGTTACACAATATTTGCAGTCATACCGGACAACAAAGAGGCGGGACTAATAAGCCATCTTTATTGATTATAAGAAAACTGCTCCCCGCGCGCGCGTGGCCCATTCCAGTTCGAGACAGCAGCACGTACGGACGTGTTTTTTGTTCGCGCATTTTGACTTCAACTACGTCTAAAAGAAAGCCTCGGATACAGGGTGCAAAATGAAAATTTCCAAATTGGGAACCGTCACGAAATCATGGAAGATTTCAAACGGTAATGGCGGAAACTTTCCACCAATTTGCTAATTGTATTAAAACTATTCATTATCAACGGCAAACTATTGAAAATGCTATTTCTTTCCAAATCGGGTGAAAATTCAGAAATTATCAATCCCGTTCATAAATCCCCAACACGGACATCAGATTGCAGTAAGGTACCGGCCTTTTGATCCACTGCTTCGTTTTTCCTGTGTATAAAAAGCCCCGTGTTTCGCGTGCGCGCGTCATTTTCATTCTGGATTTCATGGAAAGCGGACCAAGGCGTCCAGAAGCGGTCCTAGGGACAACGGCTGTGGTGGTGCGGATGAAAATTTTTTGTTCGATAGTTGTGGCGGTCGTGGCAACAGCAGTACATCTTTACATCCGTGTTACAAGCAGCATTTTTGGATCTGGCAATTAACGGCGTGCGTAGAGCCGAATCATCAGATGGCCGTCGCGCAGTCCAGTAGTTGTTGTTGGTGAGGCACATAATTGGGAATGAATCGGATCTTTTCAGAACCACCATTATGTTTGGGAGGAAGGTTAAGTTGAAATAATTTGTCTATAGTGCAACCGCTAGGAACTAGAAAATTTTTCAGTGAAATATTCTAGCGTGATTCTGAGCTCAATTATATGATGTTTTTCTAGCACTTAACTACTCTTCTTGCTGTGGATTTAATTTTAAACAATGATTCAGTGATTGATAAGTGATTGAGAAAGTTGATATAGAACGAACTTTTTTGATAGAACAAAGCATAATTGTTTGGTATAAGTAGCAGGCTACCTACTAGAATTATAATCTTGATGGGAAATTTCACTTGAATGTTACTGCTATCCACGCGAATAATTATCGGCAGCGTCTTTTTATAACGCGCGCTTGTAATTCTGCTACCGATGGAAAACAATCTGCCATCACCAAGCAATTAAGTTTTACTTTGAACAAAATTCATCTCGCCTCAAGTTGTGACTTAAGAGCTACTTTCTCTGATGGTAGCCAATCATTAGTACTTCAGACAAGAACATTTAATCTGAGCGCGAACGACCGCATGAACCACACCATCGATTAGAATGAAATTTCCGGTAGCAGCTCCGCCGAAGCCGATGGTGGGACTACGATCTGCTTTTCGCGACATCTCGAACGAAATGCCTCGCGCGCGCGGAAGAGCTGCTTTCTTGTAATCAATAAAGTTAAACCTATAGTGACGCCCCTTTAGTAAGTGTGAGACGGGTACACAATATTTGCAGTCATACCGGACAACAAAGAGGCGGGACTAATGAGCCATCTTTATTGATTATAAGAAAACTGCTTTCCCCGCGCGCGTGGCGTTTCATTTGAAATATCGCGGAGAGCGGTCCCAGCATCGGTAGAGATGCCGCAAATTAATCGATTACTTCGATTAATCGATTATTTGTTGTGATAATCGATTAATTTTTAATCGATTATCTCCCAACGATTAATCGATTCAATACTATTAGATTTCGATTACTTCAATTAATCGATTCATCGTTATGATAATCGATTAATTTTGATTCGATTACTACTCAACGATGAATCGATTCAATAATCGTCAAGAATTGAGAGTAATCGATTAGTTACTAATCGATTAATCGAGATTTTACGACATCTCTAAGCATCGGCGGAGTTGCTGAGCAAATTTTATTCCAAATACATATGAGATATTGGAAAATCGGTTCTTTTCAGGACCTCCATTCTATACAAAGGAAGATTGAGGCGAGGCGAACTTTTTTCAAAGTGCAAATTAACCGCTTGGAGACGCCATAAAGTTGCCTGGCGTCCGTAGCAGAATCACGAGCGCGTCAGAGGGAGATGCTACAAATATGTATTCGCATGGATGATTCTTATTTGGTTTTGTTATTCCAGCCTATGGCGTGGGTCGTGTGGTCGTTAGTGATTCGAAATATGCATTATTGGGAATTAATCGATTCTTCTCATGGACACCATTTTAAACATAGGAAAATTGAGGCGAGACGAATTTGTTCAAAGTATGACGTCGTAGCAGAATAACGTTGCCGTTCGTAGCAGAATAACGAGCGCGTATTGTAGAGAGCTGCTGCAAATATGTATTCTTGCACTGGCACTAGATTTTTCATTTCACCAAACTGTTTTACGTAGTTTACGTCGGGCGGTCGTGTCTTGTACACAACCCTTATGATTTTTCATTATTATGGAAATGAACATCATTTTGGATTGGGAAGTTAATCTTATTCTGCTTTTAAGCGCTGAACTGATGGATATCGTTCGCCATGGCAACCTAAGGAGCATGAAGGCCTCTACTTTTGAAGTGTGTCACATTTACTCATTAAAAACTACGAAAAACATGATTAAATAATGAATAAACTCAACTACTCCTGACTTGTAATCCGTCCACCGTGGACGGATTTCGAATCAAAGGATCAAAATCCGTACAGCTATTTTTTACCTAAATATTTAAATTGAAGCAATCTGATTGACTAAACTACCACTGTAAATAGTTCGATACGCACCTTGAGAAGCCATCCCTTTGATTTGTATTCCGCTCATCTTATGTAATGATTCGCAATTAGCAATTAAAACACAGTTACTTTTGGTGCAATTATGCTCTACCCGAAAACAAAATGGCGGCAAAAACTCCGCGTTTGGTGGGTGGAGATTTGTTTTTGATTTTTGTTGTTTTAATTTCAAAGCCTTCTTTCCATTTCTATGCCCTAAAAGCTTACTGCCAAGTATCTGAACAGGACAAGATAAATTCTAGACCAACATTTGAAAAGGGCGTAACAGCCAAAATTTATTCCTTCTGATTCTTCGTCTGGGCTGCGAAATGGTGAGTTGACATCCGGGAAGGGGCGCCTAACATAGCTCTGGTCCTCACAAGTTCCAATACTCACGCTTCCACGGGTCTTCCGATGACAATTGACCGCCAGCTAAGGGTTGCGTACTTAGCTGGTAGTGCAGCCTGGGCACTGTTGTCCTTCTGACATCAGCTAGAGTGAGAGGGTGCGTACCGTGGGGTCTGCCTAGGATGTGGTGGGGTTCGACAGTGGGCTCTGTTGAACTTCTATAAAAAGCTGCATGTGTCCCCAAGCAGGCCCTATCAAAGCGACCATGTGCCGCTCAAAGCACACTAGCCTAGTCCTGGTGTTGGGTGGGACTTTAAACAAATTTGACCCGACTGATCGAGCGTCTGTCCACCAAGAAGGTGCGGCTCCAACAGCGTCTGTTCTGGCATCCAGCGGCTGAGTATGAAATGCTATTCCCCGGAAGCTATACCTAAGATGGCAGCCCCATCCCGGTGGATAGGGAACCTTGGGCCAACAACCTACTGTTCCCGAAACATCAATTTGTTCGAGAATCCGATAATGAAAGAATACGGACTGATTTTACGGCGACGACTCTTAGCGCGAAACAACGGACACGAATAGGAACATGGAACGTTTTAACCCTAGCCCAGCAGGGTAAATTGGCACAACTTGCCAATGAGGCACGCCGCATAAAGCTTGAGATCCTGGGACTGAGTGAAGTCCGTTGGCTAAACTTTGGAGAACACAGAACGCCGTCGGGACAAGTTCTGCTATACTCTGGTTTACGAGGTGAACACGCTCCCCGGCATCGCGGAGTTGGCTTCCTACTAAGCGCTCAGGCACACTCTGCGCTTATGAAGTGGGAACCTATAAGTGAAAGGATAATCGTTGCCAGATTTAGAACACGGGTCCGAAACCTTACTATAATCCAATGTTATGCGCCAACCGATGTTGCCGATCTGCAAGACAAAGAGAACTTCTACAGTCAACTCAATGCCGTCGTAGATAGAATTCCGAAGGGTGATATCAAGATCTGTTTGGGCGACTTCAATGCGAAGATCGGATCCGACAACTCGAACCATGAGCGCATTATGGGACGCCATGGTCTCGGAGAAATGAGCGAAAACGGAGAGCTGTTCGCAGAATTTTGTGGTAATAACGACATGGTGATCGGGGGATCGCTCTTCCCTCATCGACCGGTTCACAAGGTCACGCGGGTCTCCCGTGACGGCTTTACAGAAAATCAAATCGACCACATCTGCATCAGCCGAAAATGGAAACGGAGCCTTTTTGATGTACGGAATAAACGTAGTGCCGATATCGCGTCTGATCATCACCTCCTCAACGGCGAAATACGCCTGCGCATTGCGCGGATTCGTCGGCAGGAGGAAAGAGTTGGACGACGATTCAACACACGCCGACTGGAAGATGCCACGGTGAAACGGTCCTTCGTTGAAGAACTGGAGACGCGTGCTGCAGATATTCCGGAAGGTGGCAGCGTGGAAGACCAATGGACCGCCATAAAGAATGCCTTCATCGCTACCAGCGAGAACAATCTGGGCGAACTACGCACCCAGAGAAAACAATGGATCACCGATGAGACCTGGAGGAAAATAGAGGAGCGAAGAGAAGCCAAAGCCGCGATAGAGCGATCGAAAACCAGAGGAGCCAAAGTCTTAGCCCGTCAACGATACACGGCTCTTGAGAAGGAAGTAAAACGCTCATGTCGACGGGACAAGCGAGCGTGGGCAGACTCTCTGGCCGACGAAGGAGAGAGAGCCGCCGCAACCGGGGACATTCGCCTCCTCTACGATATCTCACGACGCTTAAGCGGGGCGAAGATGAATGCAACGATGCCTGTGAAAGACGCGAATGATCAGTTATTGACCGACCCAACTGACCAGCTGAAACGCTGGTTCGAGCACTTCGAACAACTTTTTCAAGTGCCAACCAGGCCATCACCACCTCGGCATGATCTGCCTAGGATTCGACGTATAACACGTGTCAATACCGAAGCTCCATCACTGCTAGAGATTCAAACAGCCATCCAAAGCATGAAATCGAATAAAGCCCCAGGGGTCGACCGCATATCAGCCGAGATGCTCAAAGCTGACCCCATGACATCCGCTCAACTACTGCATCGTTTATTTTGTAATATCTGGGACACCGCAACTTTCCCGGTCGACTGGATGCAAGGTATCTTAGTGAAGGTGCCCAAAAAGGGTGACCTGACTGTATGCGATAACTGGCGAGGCATTATGTTGCTGTGTACCGTTCTCAAAGTTCTGTGCAAAATTATCCTAGCCCGGATTCAGGAGAAGATCGATGCGACTCTCCGGCGGATTTCGGAAGCCGGATTCCGTGCCGGAAGATCCTGTGTGGACCATATTGTCACGCTCCGCATCATTTTGGAGCAGGTCAACGAATTCCAAGAGTCCCTTTACTTGGTATTCATTGACTACGAAAAAGCTTTCGACCGTCTCAATCACGAGAATATGTGGGGCGCCCTGAGACGCAAGGGGGTTCCTGAGAAAATCATCGGCCTCATCGAAGCACAGTACGAGGCTTTTTCGTGTAGAGTGCTGCACAATGGGGTCCTGTCCGACCCTATCCGGGTCGTAGCTGGTGTGAGGCAAGGATGTATTCTATCACCGTTACTGTTCCTCATCGTAATCGATGAGATTCTGGTAGATGCGATTGACCGTGAACCAAACCGCGGGCTGTTATGGCAGCCTATAACCATGGAGCACCTAAACGACTTCGAATTGGCGGAAGACGTTGCACTACTCGCGCAACGGCGCTCTGATATGCAGAGTAAGCTCAACGACCTTGCCGATCGCTCCTCCTCGGCAGGTTTAGTCATCAACGTCAACAAAACCAAATCGTTGGATGTAAACACGGTGACTCCTTCCAGTTTCACAGTAGCCGGGCAACCAGTGGAGAATGTTGAAAGCTTCCAATATCTTGGTAGCCAAATGGCGTCAGACGGTGGTACCAAGATCGACATAGGCGCACGGATCAAGAAAGCAAGGGCTGCCTTTGCGAGTTTAAGAAATATCTGGAAAAACAGGCAGATAAGCGAACGCACCAAATTACGAATTTTCAACTCTAACGTGAAATCTGTGCTGTTATACGCTAGCGAAACATGGTGTGTATCAGTGGAGAACACTCAACGGCTGCAGGTGTTCATTAACAGATGCCTGCGGTATATAATTCGGGCCTGGTGGCCTCACAACTGGATCTCAAACAACGAGCTCCATCGTCGTTGTCACCAGAGGCCGATAACAACAGAAATTCGGGATCGGAAGTGGGGCTGGGTCGGCCACACTCTACGTAGGGGCGGAAACGAAATCTGTAAGCAAGCATTAGACTGGAACCCAGCGGGACATCGCAGCAGAGGCAGACCCAGAGGCTCATGGCGGCGAAGCCTCAATAAAGAAATAAAAGAAGTCGACCGAAATCTAACCTGGCAACAGGTTAAAGCGATAGCCGGGCATCGCTCAGGATGGAGATCTTTCAAGTTGGCCCTTTGCACCACCGGAGGTGTACAGGATCCATAAGTAAGTAAGTAAGTAAGATTCTTCGTCTACATATAAAGCTTTATATGTGGACGAAGAATCAGAAGGAATAAATTTTGGCTGTTACGACCTTTTCAAATATTGGTCTAGAATTATTTCTACATTAATTACCTTTAACCCCCTTTAATTTGTTGATATCTCATGAGGTGGAAGTGGGAAGTTATCAAGCCGGCTTCGTTGACGGCCGCTCGACAACGGACCAGATCTTTACTGTACGGCAAATTCTTCAAAAATGCCGTTAATACCAGGTCCCAACGCACCATCTGTTCGTTGATTTCAAGGCGGCATACGACAGTATAGACCGCGCAGAGCTATGGAAAATTATGGACGAGAACAGCTTCCCTGGGAAGCTTACCAGACTGATCAAAGCAACGGTGGATTGTGTGCAAAACTGTGTGAAGATTTCGGGCGAACACTCCAGTTCGTTCGGATCGCGCCGGGGACTAAGACAAGGTGATGGACTTTCGTGCCTGTTGTTCAACATTGCGCTAGAAGGTGTCATGCGGAGAGCCGGGTGTAAAAGCCGGGGTACGATTTTCAACAGATCCAGTCAATTTATTTGCTTCGCGGATGACATGGACATTGTCGGCCGAACATTTGCAAAGGTGGCAGAACGGTACACCCGCCACCCGTGGAGCGCAGCGAGCGAGATGGGCAGACCAGGTGCAAAACGACTTGGCGAGCGTGGGGCGTATCCGAGGATGGAGAGATGCGGCCTCGAACCGTGTATTGTGGCGTCAAATTGTTGATTCAGCGTTATCTGTTTAGATGTAAACTAAATAAATGAAATGAATCATGAGGTGGATGGATTTCGGTGCTGTACGGACTTCGGTCCCGCACGGTAGCTCTATTGTAACTTCAATAGTCTTCTTCATTGGCATTACATCCCCCACTGGGACATTGCCGCCTCGCAGCTTAGTGTTCATTAAGCACTTCCACAGTTATTAACTGCGAGGTTTCTAAGCCAAGTTACCATTTCTGCATTCGTATATCATGAGGCTAACACGATGATACTTTTATGCCCAGGGAAATCGAGACAATTTCCAATCCGAAAATTGTCTTGACCGGCACCGGGAATCGAACCCAGCCACTCTCAGCATGGTCTTGCTTTGTAGTCGCGCATCTTACCGCACGGCTAAGGAGGGCCCCCAACTTCAATAGCCCGTTTCAAGAAAGTATGCATGCATAGTCGTGTACAATAAGCCCCGCTTGATTGTATCCGAATATTATATAGGAATATCTGAAGCGCAATCATACTTACTGAATCAAAATTAAATTGTTTTGTTTATGACGCGTATTTAATTATAAAAAAACTAGCTGACGCGGCTGACGCTCAACGTGGTGTACTGCCCAACTCAAGCCAAAGCCGGCGACGGATCCCTTCGGAGGGACATCATCAAGCTTACCGGGAGGCAAGGTCAGCACATCATTACCGGCGACCTGAATACCAAACTTCAAGCCTGGGGCAACAGTCGCGGCAATCAAAACGGCACCATCTGGAGTAACGATATGAAGGAAGCTACACGACCCTGAGTCCGGATTCCCCCACTCGGCTAAGTCGGTCGGAGGCCCATGCTACAATCGACCTTTTCATCACAAATATGCATGATCACGTTTTGCAGCCGGTTGACTACCTCAGCTCGAAGCACTTTTCGGTGGTGGCGGAAAAGGGCTCCTTGGTCAATCGGCATCAGCAGTCCCGGCGAAATTACCTCCGGGCAAACTGGGAAAGGTTCCAGCAGGTCGTCGATTCCAACATTAACTACAAGACGCCTCTTGAAACTTCGAAGGACATCGACTTGCAGTTGCGCTCCATCGAACAGGTGATTTCTGCGGCCCGGGAGCAGAATATACCAACAACGGCTCGTCAGGTAAGCAACCCTAACTATTGCTACACTCACCGATGATGATTTGATCCGTTTACGAAATGTCACTCGGAGGCAGTTCCAGCGTACAGGGATACCTGCGCTTAAGACACGTTGTAATCGCTTGACAAAAATCATCCAGGTCAGAATGGTGGACCTCAGGAATAGTGATTTCTCCAATAAGATCCGTGCTCTTCCAAGCTGTGCTAAACAGTTATGGGAATTAATCTAAATTCTAAAATCCAAACATCGGCCCATTCCACCTTTGATCCCATTAGACAACAATGGCTCTATGATCGCTTGATAACTTCTGCAGATACGGTCGCCGAAATAGGTCGTCAGTCCACATGGAGCAGTCGTTAACGAGCATGCATCCATCTTATTCCCAACGACTTCTCGGAGGAGTTGGAGATCTCAGCTTGTACTCAAACATGTGAGTGCTCCGTTATTCGAGCACCTTTCACTGATCTTTAATTATATCAAGCTTGGGAGCAGACGACAGTTGATGTTGTAGCGAAGAGCGATGGCCACACCGCCTCCCCTGGTCGGCCGTTCGAGTCGCACGATGCGGATGTCCGGGATGTTGACGTTCACCTCCGGTTTTTGGTCGGGTCGGGATTAAAACACTACAAGAGCGCCTTAGTAAGTGCAAGGAGAGGTTCAGGGTCCGTTGCTTGACTTCTGATCACCTACTAATCCGGCTGCAAATCCCGAACTAGTTTATCAAATTATTGTAAGTACTGTAGCGTAAATATTATTTAGGTAATATTTTTGACGTAGGACTACGTCTGTCTTTTCTATATTGGGGTACACTACACGATTGCGAAAATCGGGGACCGTCACGAAAATATGATAGACTTTAAACTTGAATATCTCAGCCGTTTCTCGATGGATTTTCAATTGAGGATGAGTCAACGCTTCTTTGTATTTATATGAAAATACTGATTTTTACCTATTTATTATCGATAATTGATAAAAAGTTTAGAAATAGGTAAACCAGCCAATCTCGTACATGCATCACTAGCACAGACATCAAAAATCAATGAAAATTTATTACAAATTGTGGTGTCAGTTAGTTGTTGGAATAGTGCATTGGGGAAAGAAAATTGGTTCTTCCCAAGACCAACATTTTCTGAAAATAAAGGTTTAATTGCGAAAATAGACTGTTTCGGTGGCATCGGCGTTTGGTGTGGAAACTTGGTTTCTGTTAGTGATTCCATCCATTCAAATTTACGGGCTTAACATATTGAATACAAGAAAGCTGCTTTCCGGCTTTCAGTCAGATGAAAATGTTGATAATGTTAAATCATTATTGCCAACGTTTCGATCCGGGAGTTTGGATCTTCATCAGAGGATCTTATTCAGGAGTTTTTCCAAAAAATCCTGAAGGAGTTGCTTCGGGATCTTTCTCAAGAACTCCTTCGGATACTGCTTCCTCTTCTTGAGAGAGAAAATTCATGGAGCAATTCTTGGAGAACTTTTTGTGGAGAATTTGATCAATTTCGAAAAAAAACGAATTTTCGGTGGAGCTTTTGAATAAATTTAAGGGTAAATATTGAGAGATATTTCTGAAAAAATGGAAGTCATTTTCGATGAAATTATTACAGGATTTTTTAGAGAATTTCTGTACGAATTTAGTGGGAAAAGCAGAAGAATTTCTGGAAGAATAATTTCTGAAGGAATTACCAAAAAGAAAATCTGAAACGTTTTCCTAGTGCAGCGGTTCTCAACCTGGGGTACATGTACCCCTGGGGGTATCTTCGCTGGCCCTAGGGGGCACCTAGGACAAAAATGCGTAATGGTGGACGTATAACAATTCCGAATAAAACTCATTGGTAATGTTTTGATGCGGGCCCTCCTTAGCCGTGCAGTAAGACGCGCGGCTACAAAGCAAGACCATGCTGAGGGTGGCTGGGTTCGATTCCCGGTGCCGGTCTAGGCCATTTTCGGATTGGAAATTGTCTCGACTTCCCTGGGCATAAAAGTATCATCGTTTTAGCCTCATGATATACGAATGCAAAAATGGTAAACTTGGCTTAGAAACCTCGCAGTTAATAACTGTGGAAGTGCTCAATGAATACTAAGCTGCGAGGCGGCAATGTCCCAGTGTGGGGATGTAATGCCAATAAGAAGAAGAAGAATGTTTTGATAATTGTGTATTTTTTATTTCAAAATTTATATTATACATAACATGCAATGCGATCAATATATCCCAATTGAATCCTGCCTTCCACAACCAGCACAATGTATGAAGGGCTGCGGAACAAAAAATCAAACGAACTAAACGTCGAAAGAACAAATTTAAAAATCTTAATGTAATCTAGTATCTAAAGATTCGGAATCCTTTGTTTGAGAGGCATGAAGGTTTTTATGACTCCAAAGCTAGGTTGCTTCGTTGCAAGAGGATTCGAAGTATCCTTCTACGCTTCTCGGGAGCCTTCTTCCAAGCAGCTCGAAGGCCTCTTTTCAAGAGGCTCGGAAGCCTCTTTTAAGAAGCTTGGTAGCCTCCTTTCAAGAGGCTCGGAAGCCTCCTTGAAAGAGATTCGGAAGCCTCTTTTCAAGATCCTTTCAAGAGCCTCGGAACCCGAGCAGCACAAGACAGACTAAAATGGTTGCAGCAACTTGATCTACCAACCAAATCTAGTAGCATATCCGTTGCAGTAACCTATGTGGGACATGTGTGCTGCTAGGGAAACCTTCTTTCACGAGGCGCAGAAGCCTCCTTTCAAGAGGCTCGGAAGGTTCCTTTCAAGAGGATCAAAAGCATCATTTCAAGAAAAAAAGCCTCCTTCCAAGATGCTCGGAAGCCTCCTTTCAAGAGACTCGAAAGCCTCTTTTCAAGATCTTTTCGAGAGATGAAAGTCTCTTTTCAAGATCCTTTCAAAAGGCTCGGAAGCCTCCTTTCAAGAGGCTCAAAAGCCTCTTTCCAAGAGGCTCGGAAGGCTCCTTTCAAGAGGTTCAAAAGCCTCCTTTCAAGAAGCTCAAAAGCCTCCTTCCATGAGGCTCGGAAGCCTTCTTTTCAGTGGTTAGGTTGCTTTTCAAGAGGGTGAGGAGCCTCCTTTCAAGAGGCTCGGAAGCCTCCTTTCAAGAAGCTCAAAAGCCTTCTTTTCTAGAGGTTCAAAAGTCTCCTTTCAAGATGATCAGAAGCCTCCTTTCAAGATGATCGGAAGCCTCCTTGCAAAAGGCTTGGAAGCCTCATTTCAAGGGGCTCAGAAGCCTCCTTTCAAGAACCTCAAAAGCATCTTTCGAAGTGGCTCAGAAGCCTCCTTTCAAGAGGCTCAAAAGCCTCCTTCCAAGAAGCTTGGAAACCTCCTTCCAAGAGGCTCGGAAATCTTCTTTCAAGAGGCTTGGAAGTCTGCTTTCAAGAAGCTCAAAAGCCTCTCTTTTCAAGAGGCTCGGAAGCCTTCTTTTAAGAGGCTCGGAAGCCTCCTTTCAAGAGGCTCAGGAGCCTCCTTTTCAGAGGCTCAGGTGCCTCCTTTAAAGAGGCTCAGTAGCCTCCTTTAAAGAGGCTCAGTAGCCTCCTTTAAAGAGGCTCAGTAGCCTCCTTTCAAGAGGCTCGGGAGGATCCTTTCAAGAGGCTCGGAAGCCTCCTTTCAAGAAACTCGGAATTCTTCTTTCAAGAGGCTCAGAAGCGTCCCGTCCTCTCTACAAGAGGCTCAGAAGCCTCTTATCACGAGGCGCGGAAGCCTACTTTAAAGGGATTCAAAAGCTGAAAGGAGCTTCCCTTCAAAGAGCTCGAAATTATTTTTTTTAAGAGGATTGGAAACCTACTTTTAGGTACCCCCTAAATTAATGCAAAAGGGCAAAGGGTACCTCTCAAGAAAAAGGTTGAGAACCGCTGTCCTAGTGAATTTATTGAGCAACTAGAGGGAAATTCCAGCAGGAATTGTCAGGAGAATTTCTACCGAAACTTATTTGGAACTTGCCACGACTTTCAAATATCCGATTTCTGGAGGAATAGTCGGATAGTTTCTTCTGGTACTTCTCCAGTAATTCCTTCAGGAATTTTCCCGGGAGATTTTCCGCGGAAGTGTACTAGAATTCCTTCCGGACTTCCTTCCGGATATCTGCCAAGAGTTCTTCCAGAAATTTCTTCGGAACAATCCGCATGGATTTTCTTCAGCAATTCATCTGGGAATTCTTTCAGGATTTCATCTGGGAATTTCTGCATTAATTCCTTCTAGTATGTTTCTGGGAATTCCTTCAGATATTTTTTCGGAAATTCCTTTAGGAACTTCTCTAAGAATTATTTCAGGACTTTCATGTGGGAATTCCTCCGGAAGTGCTTGTGGGAGTTCCTCCGGGAGTTCTTCCAGGAGTTTTTCCAAGAAATTCTCCGGTAATAGCTCCAGGTACTTTACATGTAATTCCTGGACGATATTTGGCAGGAATTTCGCGGGAAATGGGATTTCGGAAGTTCCTTCAGAAACATTGTTTCTCTTCCTCTAGGGTATTCCACCGGATGTTCCTCTAAAATTCCATCAGTAGTTCCTTCGGGAATTCAATCAGGCTTTCTTCCAGGAATTCATTTAGCATTTCTTTAGACATTTATCTACAAATTCCTCCAGAAGTTCCTCGGAGAATTCTCTGGGAGTTCTTACGGAATTTATTCTTCAATAAATTCCTCCAGAAGTTCCACCGGCAGTTCCTCCGAGAATTCCTCTGATAATTTCTCCGGAAATTCCTATAGAAAATCCCCCGAGAGTTCCTCCGGAAATTACTCTGGGAGTTCCTCCGGGAGTTCCTTTTCAGAGAAACACCCGGAGAAACTGCCGGTGAAACTCCCGAAGGGATTCTCGTAGAAACTGCTGGTGGATCTCCCGGAGGAATTCCCGAAGGAACTGCCGGAGGAGCTCCCGTAAGAACTCCCGGAGGAATTTCAGGAGGAACTCCTAGAAGAATTCCTAGAGGACTTCCCGGATGAGCTCCCAGAGAAACTATCGGAAGAACTTCGGGAGCTTAATTTCTGAAGAAAGCCTAAATGATTTCCTAAAAAAAGCCTGAATAATTTCCTGGAATAGCTTCTGGTGGAACTCTCGGAGGAGTTTCCGGAGAAACTCCCGGATGAATTGCTGGTGGAATTCCCGGAGGAACTCTCGAAGGAATTTTCTGGAAGAATTTCTGAAGAAACTCCCGGGAGAATTTTCAAAGGAACCCCGGGGAAACTACCAGAAGCATTCTCGGAAACAAGAGCATTCATCTTATAGACAAATCTCGTCTAGCTGAAACCTTTGTTGGGCTTTGTAGCTGGACTATCATCATCATCAGAGGACCTCCCGGAGAATTCCCTGAGGAGCACGGAATTTTCGGAGAAACTCCTGGAGGATCTCCCAGTGGAAATCTTGAAGTTTCCACCTGAATTCTTTCAGGATTTCATTGCGAATTAATCTAGGAATTTCTCCAAAAATTCCAATGTTGATTTCATTTTCGATATAATTTCTGTATAAATTTCCGGTGGAATTCCTGGAGAAATCCTTTGAAATTTTCACAAGAAATTATTCGAAACAATTCACGGAAAATTTTATGGAATTTACACAAGAAATTCGAAGATTTTTCGTGAAAATCTCAGGAATGTTCACTGGCAATTCTGCGGAATTTCCACGGAATATTCTTATTCTCAAAAATTATGGGAAACAGCACGAAATTATTTGAATTATTGCAGGGAATTCTGCAGAACTTATAAAGAAGTTCGTGAAGATTTTCTTGGAGTAAATAATGGTGGAATTTTCGGATCAATTCCCGGCAAAATTTATGGTGGAATTCCTTAAGACACTGCCGAATAAGTTGCTGGAGGCATTCCTAAAGAATCCCTGATAGAATTTCGGATAGAATGCCAGGAGCAATTGTCGAAGGAATTCCTGGAGAAAGCTTGCATATTGATTTTTCTGCCTATTTTATAATGAATATCATTTCAGAGAGGATTTGTTTAGAAATT
Source organism: Armigeres subalbatus (assembly GCF_024139115.2). Lineage (NCBI taxonomy): Eukaryota > Metazoa > Arthropoda > Insecta > Diptera > Culicidae > Armigeres > Armigeres subalbatus. Next base: position 43,440,562 of record NC_085141.1, on the reverse strand, counting down.
CAGATGTATGGTTCTAGTTTTCTTAAACTTATGGAAGAATGCAGGATTTTTATAATAATTGTTATAGCCGATTTTATATTCTTTCTGAATACTAAGTTCGTGAATATTTTTCTCACTTTATTTAAAAATATCTGATGAGCAATAAATCACGCATTTTTAAATCCATTATTGTTTTAATCATTATTGTTTCGATTTGGTTTGGATTTGGTTTCATGTGTTAATATTCGTGTGTTTTTTATAAAACTACTATAAAACTACGAATTAGAAGACCAAAAAAGTTGCCCCCCCCCCCCTCTCGAAATCCTGGCTACGCCCATGTCAATTCAACTATTCAAAAGTCAGTTTAGCAATCATTTCAATTTTTGGCTGACCGTTTTTCACTTTTTGATCATTGGATACATCATCCATTTTAATATTGATTTTATTCATGACATTTCGGTGCAATAATCGTTCATTTTAGCTAATGACAGCAGAATTTTAGAATAGATCGCACGGCACATCTACAAGCTTGCATTAGATTTCAGAACAAATCTAGAAATGTTTCGGTTATCTTGCATGAATTTGGACTTCAAGTCAAACGTGAACCATTTATTGGCATTGTTGCTTGAAGCATCCCATATGAATGGAACCGAAAATGCATGACTACTGAATGACAAGTCCACACAACGACAGACACTGCTATGGTGCAACATTTCTTGGTTCAAAGCTTAGGAACTTTTCATCACAAAAGGAAGCCAAAAGTTAGTGCAAACTCCTACCAGCTAATCGGAAACCGTAGTCGGTCGAACATTCCAACTAGGGTGGTCAGCTATGCTCCACAAACATTGAATTGGATAATCCTCTGCGAATCGAACCACTCCATGACGGCAATATGTCCTTTTATTCAAAGCAACACATTATATTGGAAAGAGTTTAGAACGTATGCACTTTTGGCCGTTCAGTTTCTGCCAGTAAAGCTTATCATACGGCCGAGGGTGTGGGAATAATAAGACCAAATAAACGGGAAATCCCAGAATCAATGAATAGCGAACAGAACCACACGTCGGAAAACAGCCAGCCATTATTGAAAATAAGCATGGCACAAAAAAAGAAGCTGAACTGAGTCGAGTTGTGAAGCAAATCCCAACAAAGAAGCACCAGAACCCTTCAACCCTCTGCGGAAGACTATTGGGCCAAACACAACTGGTACGTTTGCGTGCGTTTTGACAGTTTTCCCATGGGAAAACTGTCAAAACGCACGCAAACGTACCAATTGTGTTTGGCCCATATGAATGGGGCTCCCGCGCGCCGCGCCGCCGCTTGCCGGCTAAGAAGATAAACGAGCCAAGTTCTGCCCCGATCGTAGTCGGCTATGCCAAAGTGGCTGAGATTTCTTTTTCAGGATTCATTTTTATTTCTGTGAAAAGAAGGGAATCGATATCTCAATAATACAAACATTCCAGTACACAATGGGGAGCTGGTAGTATGTCAGCACATACGATTGGTGGATATAAATTTCAATGAAAGAGCAATCCTTTGAATACACTGAGCGATGTGGAATGGTTGGAGGAAGATGAGAAGGATGCTCGGTTTGGAATTCGAGTTTAAAGAAGCATAAATTAATCCAAAGCAATAACGGATAAGTTTTGGGGAATTTCAGCAAAAAAAAATCTAAAAAAAGCGATAAGTTATTTATAAGTGAATTGTGAATATTGATAATGAATTATTTTCTCAGTACCAGTCGCACAAGACTTGTCGAGCTTCAACGAGTTGCATAGGGGAAAGGTGGTCAAGTTAAGCAAATGCCGCTCAAATTCCAATTGCAACGATTTTCTTTATTAACGGGTGGCCTCTAAAGAGCGGGCATGAAAAGAATGGCTCGGGAAGAAAACTACAAAGAAGTACAGTTCAATCTGATATACGTTATGTAAAGAGTTGACCTTAGTCTTTAAACTTAGATTAATGAATAATAGTATAATATGGTCCGTGGTTCGCCGTGCGGCGTAGTTTAATCTTGCAGGTGACCGCTGGACGGCTGCCATTTCTGGATGATGCTTTTGATCCTATGAGTTCTCGCTTAACTTTTCAAAAGGACCTAAGTAACATTTTTTTCATCAATTACTTTGAGAACTGCAATCAGGTATCCCGCATACGTGATAAACTTTTCTACATGAACAGTGTGTGGAGACGCATGGTACATCACAGATTAGTGACTAGCGAGGCTTTTACCTCGAAATTCCTTAAAAATGTTTCAAACAAATTAGACTACTTTAAGTTTTCTTCTCCTATAGAAGATAGAAATTATATTTTGATTTCTTTTACATCTGACTTACATAATTTAAAACCTATTTTTGCTATATCCAGATGGTCGGGGTTCAGCCAAACCGCACCAAGCGGCTTTTTGACTGAATTGTGATATTTTGTTCGTAAAAGGACAACGGAAATAGTTTCATATCACTTTAAATGTACATTTGCAGTAGGATATCCTCAGTTATTTAGGGGCAGCAGGGACTATGTCCAAGGGCTTGACGATCCCTCCCCAGGCCATCTGCGAGTTGTGGCGCCTGCCTAGGATATGGTGGGGTTTGACAGTGGGCCCTGTTAAACCTCTATAAAAAGCTGCATGTATCCGCAAGTAGGCTCCGCCAAAGCGACCGTGTGCCGCTCAAAGCGCACAAGCCCAAGTCCTGGTGTTAGGTGGGACGCTAAACAGCCCTGACACGACGGCCCTCCGACGAGACAGGAGGTTTGCGCTGGCCCAATAAGCCGCCTAGAAAACCAATCATTACGAACAATATAAGAGATAATGCGACTCGATATAATCGGCAAAGACCTAGGCGACGAATAAAGGATCACGATTGGAAGCTTGGAACATGGAACTGCAAGTCGCTAGGCTTTGCAGGTTGCGATAGGATAATCTACGATGAATTACATCCCCGCAACTTCGATGTCGTAGCGCTGCAGGAAATCTGCTGGACAGGACAGAAAGTGTGGAAAAGCGGGCATCGAGCGGCTACCTTCTACCAAAGCTGTGGCACCACCAACGAGCTGGGAACTGGCTTCATAGTGCTGGGAAAGATGCGCCAACGCGTGATTGGGTGGCAGCCAATCAACGCAAGGATGTGCAAGCTGAGGATAAAAGGCCGTTTCTTCAACTATAGCATCATCAACGTGCACTGCCCACACGAAGGGAGATCCGACGACGAGAAAGAAGCGTTCTATGCGCAGCTGGAGCAGACATACGATGGATGCCCACTGCGGGACGTCAAAATCGTCATCGGTGACATGAACGCTCAGGTAGGAAGGAGGAAATGTATAGACCGGTCATCGGACCGGATAGTCTGCATACCGTATCGAACGACAACGGCCAACGATGCATAAACTTTGCAGCCTCCCGCGGAATGGTAGTCCGAAGCACTTTCTTCCCCGTAAGAATATCCACAAGGCCACATGGAAATCACCTAATCAAGTAACGGAAAACCAAATCGACCACGTTCTAATCGACGGTAAATTCTTCTCCGACATCACGAACGTACGCACTTACCGCAGTGCGAATATTGAATCCGACCACTACCTCGTCGCAGTATGTCTGCGCTCAAAACTCTCGACGGTGATCAACACGCGTCGGAGTCGTCCGCCGCGGCTTAACATTGGGCGGCTACAAGACGGTAGACTAGCCCAAGACTACGCGCAGCAGCTGGAAGTGGCACTCCCAACGGAAGAACAGCTAGGCGCAGCGTCTCTTGAAGATGTCTGGAGAGATATTCGATCCGCCATTGGAAGCACCGCAACCGCTGCACTAGGCACGGTGGCTCCGGATCAGAGAAACGACTGGTATGACGGCGAATGTGAGCAGTTAGTTGAGGAGAAGAATGCAGCATGGGCGAGATTGCTGCAACACCGCACGAGGGCGAACGAGGCACGATACAAACGGGCGCGGAACAGACAAAACTCGATTTTCCGGAGGAAAAAGCGCCAGCAGGAAGATCGAGACCGTGAAGAGACGGAGGAACTGTACCGCGCTAATAACGCACGAAAGTTCTATGAGAAGTTAAACCGTTCACGTAAGGGCCACGTGCCACAGCCCGATATGTGTAAGGACATAAACGGGAACCTTCTTACGAACGAGCGTGAGGTGATCCAAAGGTGGCGGCAGCACTACGAAGAGCACCTGAATGGCGATATGGCAGACAACGGTGGCGGTATGGTAATGAACCTAGGAGCACGCGCGCAGGACATGCGACTTCCGGCTCCGAATCTCCAGGAAATCCAGGAGGAGATCGGTCGGCTGAAAACAACAAAGCCCCTGGAGTTGACCAACTACCAGGAGAGCTGTTTAAACACGGTGGTGAAGCACTGGCTAGAGCGCTGCGTTGGGTGATTACCAAGGTTTGGGAGGATGAGGTTCTGCCGCAGGAGTGGATGGAAGGTGTCGTGTGTCCCATCTACAAAAAGGACGATAAGCTGGATTGTAGCAACTACCGCGCAATCACATTGCTGAACGCCGCCTACAAGGTACTCTCCCAAATTTTATGCCGTCGACTAACACCAATTGCAAGAGAGTTCGTGGGGCAGTACCAGGCGGGATTTATGGGTGAACGGTCTACTACAGACCAGGTGTTCGCCATACGTCAGGTATTGCAGAAATGCCGCGAATACAACGTGCCCACACATCATCTATTTATCGACTTCAAAGCCGCATATGATACAATCGATCGGGACCAGCTATGGCAGCTAATGCACGAAAACGGATTTCCGGATAAACTGATACGGTTGATCAAGGCGACGATGGATCGGGTGATGTGCGTAGTTCGAGTTTCAGGGCATTCTCGAGTCCCTTCGAAACCCGTAGAGGGTTACGGCAAGGTGATGGTCTTTCGTGTCTGCTATTCAACATCGCTTTGGAGTCATACGAAGGGCAGGGATTGACACGAGTGGTACGATTTTCACGAAGTCCGTCCAGTTATTTGGTTTCGCCGACGACATTGATATCATGGCACGTAACTTTGAGAGGATGGAGGAAGCCTACATCAGACTGAAAAGCGAAGCTAAACGGATTGGACTAGTCATCAACACGTCGAAGACGAAGTACATGATAGGAAGAGGCTCAAGAGAGGTCAATGTGAGCCACCCACCACGAGTTTCTATCGGTGGTGACGAAATCGAGATGGTTGAAGAATTCGTGTACTTGGGCTCACTGGTGACCGCCGATAACGATACCAGCAGAGAAATTCGGAGACGCATAGTGGCTGGAAATCGTACGTACTTTGGACTCCGCAAGACGCTCCGATCGAATAGAGTTCGCCGCCGTACCAAACTGACTATCTACAAAACGCTTATAAGACCGGTAGTTCTCTACGGACACGAGACCTGGACGATGCTCGTGGAGGACCAACGCGCACTGGGAGTTTTCGAAAGGAAAGTGTTGCGTACCATCTATGGTGGGTTGCAGATGGCGGACGGTACGTGGAGGAGGCGAATGAACCACGAGTTGCATCAGCTGTTGGGAGAACTATCCATCGTTCACACCGCGAAAATCGGAAGACTGCGGTGGGCCGGGCACGTAGCCAGAATGTCGGACAGTAATCCGGTGAAAATGGTTCTCGACAACGATCCGACGGGAACAAGAAGGCGAGGTGCACAGCGGGCAAGGTGGATCGATCAGGTGGAGGACGACTTGCGGACCCTCCGCAGACTGCGTGGTTGGCGAAGTGCAGCCATGAACCGAGCTGAATGGAGAAGTCTTTTATGTGCAGCACAGGCCACTCCGGCCTTAGTCTGATGATAAATAAATAAGATATCCGATACGATTTACGATCAATTAAATCTGCTAAACGAAAAATCGGTATTTTTTCGTTGGCGCTTGGTGCGTTTTGGATGAACCCCGACCAGATGTAAAGCTTGCCGATGCGATCGCAGCAAGCCATGCCCTTGGATGGTTGCTTTTGAATTTTCTGTCACGTTTTTCTTCGTTCCCGCAAGAATCAGATTCGGCTGATGTCTATATTTTGCATATGTACTAGGAGAAAAAGTTTAAGTGTGAAGTATGAAATTTACGCGTTTGGTGACCTTTAATAAAGTGTATTCCTAATTGGATAAATAACGAATTGCTCAGAATAGCTCTGGAAGGGTGGAATGAATTGTTTTTGGACACTAGAAGTAATATTCGCTTCCTAAGATCATTTATCAATTATTTATTTATTTATTCAGACTAAGGCCGAAGTGGCCTGTGCGGTATATAAGAGTCTTCTCCATTCGGCTCGGTCCATGGCTACACGTCGCCAACCACGCAGTCTACGGAGGGTCCGCAAGTCATCTGATCGATCCACCTTGCCCGCTGTGCACCTCGCCTTCTTGTTCCCGTCAGATCGTTGTCGAGAACCATTTTCACCGAATTACTGTCCGACATTCTGGCTACGTGCCCGGCCCACCATAGTTTTCCGATTTTCGCGGTGTGAACGATGGATGGTTCTCCCAACAGCTGATGCAACTCGTGGTTCATTCGCCTCCTCCACGTACCGTCCGCCATCTGCAACCCACCATAGATGGTACGCAACACTTTCCTTTCGAAAACTCCCAGTGCGCGTTGGTCCTCCACGAGCATCGTCCAGGTCTCGTGTCCGTAGAGAACTACCGGTCTTATAAGCGTTTTGTAGATAGTCAGTTTGGTACGGCGGCGAACTCTATTCGATCGGAGCGTCTCGTACGATTTCCAGCCACTATGCGTCTCCGAATTTCTCTGCTGGTATCATTTTCAGCAGTCACCAGTGAGCCCAAGTACACAAATTCTTCTACCACCTCGATTTCGTCACCACCTATGTAAACTCGCGGTGGATGGCTCACATTGTCTTCTCTTGAACCTCTTCATATCATGTACTTCGTCTTCGACGTGTTGATGACTAGTCCGATCCGCTTGGCTTCCCTCTTCAGTCTGATGTAGGCTTCCTCCATCTTCTCAAAGTTACGTGCCATGATAACTGAAGAGGGAAGCCAAGCGGATCGGACTAGTCATCAACACGTCGAAGACAAAGTACATGATATGAAGAGGCTCAAGAGAAGGAAATGTGAGCCATCCACCGCGAGTTTACATAGTTGGTGACGAAATCGAGGTGTTAGAAGAATTTGTGTACTTGGGCTCACTGGCGTCGTCGGCGAAGCCAAATAGCTGGATGGACTTATTGAAAATTGTACCACTCGTGTTAATGCCTGCTCTTCGTATTACCCCTTCCAAAGCTATGTTGAATAGCAGACACGAAAGACAATCACCTTGCCGTAACCCTCTGCGGGTTTCGAAGGGACTCGAGAACGCCCCTGAAACTCGAATCCATAGTCACTTTGATCAACCGTGTCACTTTATCCGGAAATCCGTGTTCAGAGCGGAGCAGAATGGATACGTTTGCGTGCGTTTTGACAGTTTTCCCATGGAAAAACTGTCAAAACGCACCCAAACGTATCCATTCTGCTCAGCTCTTTCGTGCATTCGATGAATAGATGATGTGTGGGCACGTTGTATTCGCGGCATTTCTGCAGTACTGTGAATGGCAAACACCTGGTCCGCGGTGGAGCGTTCGCCCATAAAACCCGCCTTGTACTGCCCCACAAACTCCCTTACAATTGGTGCTAGTCGACGGCATAAAATTTGGGAGAGTACCTTGTAGGCGGCGTTCAGCAATGTGATTGCGCGGTAGTTGCTACAATCCAGCTTATCGCCCTTTTTGTAGATGGGACACACGACACCTTCCATCCCCTCCTGCGCAAAACTTCCTCCTCCCAAATCTTGGTAATGGCCCAGTGCAGTGCTCTAGCCAGTGCCTCACCACCGTGTTTAAATAGTTCTCCTGGTACTTGGTCAGCCCCAAGTTGTTCTTCAGCCGGCCTTCTTTTTCCTTTCCTCCGGAAAATCGAGTTTAATCTGTTCCGCGCCCATTTTTATCGTGCCTCTTTCGCCCTCGTGCGGTGTTGCAGCAATGCTGCATTCTTCTCTTCTAATAACTGCTCACATTCGCCGTCATACCAGTCGTTTCTCTGATCCGGGGGCACCGTGCCAAGTGTAGCGGTTGCGGTGCTACCAATGGCGGATCGAATATCTCTCCAGCCATCTTTAAGAGACACTGCGCCTAGCTGCTCTTCCGTTGGGAGTGCCACTTCCAGCTGCTGCGCGTATTCTTGGGCTAATCTACCGTCTTGTAGCCGCCCAATGTTAAGCCGCGGCGTCCGACTTCGACGCGTGTTGTACACCGTCGAGAGTTTTGAGCGCAGGCATACTGCAACGAGGTAGTAGTCGGATTCAATATTCGCACTGCGGTAAGTGCGTACGTTCGTGATGTCAGAGAAGAATTTACCGTCGATTAGAACGTGGTCGATTGGTTTCCCGTTTCTTGGTTAGGTGATCTCCATGTGGCCTTGTGGATATTTTTGCGGGGAAAAAAGGTGCTTCGGACCCTAGCTTCGGACTACCATTCCACGGGAGGCTGCGAAGTTTATGCATCGTTGGCCGTTGTCATTCAATACGGTGTGCTCCCTTCCTACCTGTGCGTTCATGACACCGATGACGATATTGACGTCCCGCAGTGGGCATCCATCGTATGTCTGCTCCAGCTGTGCGTAGAACGCTTTTTTCTCGTCGCCGGGTCTTCCTTCGTGTGGGCAGTGCACGTTGATGATGCTATAGTTGAAGAAACGGCCTTTAATCCTCAGCTTGCACATCCTTGCGTTGATTGGCTGCCACCCAATCACGCGATGGCGCATCTTACCCAGCACTATGAAGCCGGTTCCCAGCTCGTTAGTGGTGCCACAGCTTTGGTAGAATGTAGCCGCTCGATGCCCACTTTCCACACTTTCTGTCCTGTCCAGCAAATCTCCTGCAGCGCCACGACGTCGAAGTTGCGGGGATGTAATTCATCGTAGATCATCCTTTCGCAACCTGCGATACCTAGCGACTTGCAGTTCCATGTTCCAAGCTTCCAATCGTGATCCTTTATTCGTCGCCTAGGTCTTTGCCGATTATATCGAGTCGCATTGTCTCTTATATTGTTCGTAATTATTGGTTTTCCAGGCGGCTTTTTGGGCCTGCGCAAACCTCCTGTCGTTGCGTCAGGGCTGTTTAGCATCCCACCTAACACCAGGACTTGGGCTTGTGCGCCTTGAGCGGCACACGGTAGCTTTGGTAAGGCCTACTTGTGGATACATGCAGCTTTTTATAGGATTTTAACAGGGCACACTGTCAAACCCCACCACATCCTAGGCAAGCCCCACAACTCGCAGATGGCCTAAGGAGGGATCGTCAAGCCCTTGGACATAGTCCCTGCTGCCCGCAAAAAGATCATTTATCTGGAATTGGATTAATTTGGTGAGATTGTTTCAATACTTCAGAAAAATCTCTTTTAGTGGAATGTCTTCAACTGTATGTCTGTCTAAGACGAGTTTAATCTTCTTCTTCTTTTTTCTTGTTCTTCTTCTTCTTCTCTTCTTCTTCTTCTTCTATAACTCTACATCCCAACTGAAACTTGGCCTGCTTTTCAACTTTAATTATTCTATTAATTATTTGAAAGCTTTTCTATGCCCGCCATTGCATGAGTATGTATCTTCTGTGGCAACTACGATGGATACACTATGCCCAGGGTGTCGAGAAAGTTTCCAACCCGAAAACATCCTAGACCGGTGTTTCGGCCTCAACTGTGGGGCAGTCTTCGGTGTCTCGGACTTGACTCGACTGACAGGCCTGCCCAACCTTTTCAAGCCATGGGGCCAATTTTCAGAATGGCAAATTGATGGCGGGCCAGAAAATATTCGGTAGGGGAAGGTGGATAGACTTGATCCCCGGGGAAACTTGATCACCCCCTGTTTTATCGAGAACTAAAGTAGTTTTGTTCTTGCGTATTTTTTAGTATAGATCCTCTAGACAAATGACCTTTATGTGGTGATTTATTTTTTGGATTGACAACCTTATTTATTCTGCAGGGCGGTTTGTATTTTTTGACCTTCCTAACGATTTTTTTATTCGCCACGCAAAATTTGAACAACTTTTCATAACAATGACCAAAGTCTTTCGTTATTTTCTCAGCAACAAGCCATAAATATGTTTATTGATCTGTACTGATGAAAATGTCAACATTCCATAAAAGTTTTAGGATATTTGGATTTGAAGTTATTGCCTCAATATGGGGAGACTTGATCCCCCGTTAGTCACCCATACAAAAATTTGGCGAAAAAAATCAAAAAAATATAAATCTGTTCTTAGGCTTCTAATTTTTTGTAGATTTGACGGATTTGATGAAGGGTTGGCAGGAAAAAATGATTTATTGCGTAGATCTCATAGGAAGGGGATCAAGTCTCCCCAAATTTTAAAATTGCATGTGCTGACGAATTCAATAACAAAAATCGTTCGTGTATATGCATAGCAATTCGATAATTCCGCGTATTTTGAAGGGAAAATATTTAAAAATCTGAGGGCACCTTTCTAATTTTATCAAAGCAAGTTCTTGGAGAGGGAATATTTTCAAAGTCGATTTTTGACAGCACTCCAAAAAATCGATTGTGTATCAATAACAACAATAATTTAAGGAATTTCATACATCAGTAAAGTTAAATGCTATATTTCTTAGAGAGTCTGTGGGAAATCGCGTACGTTTATTTATTTTTGGCTGTGATACATCGGAAATCAAAAAAGGGGATCAAGTCTACCCAGTCTCCCCTACATACTTTTTATATATTTTCAAAATAACCAAAGTAAAACATGAAATGGGGCCCTTCTTAGCCTAGCGGTAAGATGCGCGGCTACAAAACAGTTTGCCTTTCACTCTTCAACACGCAAATGCGGTCGCTTATCGGCTTCCACCAAAGAACACGCTTCATCTGCTTCCCGATCACCATGAAGCCAACTCTTCGTTCGCTATGGGATCCACCGCCCGGAATTCACGTTCTTCAGTTCTGGGCCGCCATATTTCCTGCCACACTCACGCCAACTTTCTGTAGCTCACGAGCCAGGAGCCCAACACGTGTGGGTTCATTAAAAGTTAATTAAAGCTAAGAAAATTTGGTTAGGTTGCTTATTTCTTATATGATTTGGTCCGAATTAGTAACCACCGCAAACGGTTTCAAAATTTATCAAAGGATGATTTTTTTACAGCACTTCCAAGTTCAACATTGAAAAAACTGTTTCAACTTGCCCCGGTGTACCTTAAACAGTTTTCAACCTTCCAACAAAATGTTATTTTACGCTGAGACAAGCGCCTCGTTTGTTTCAACGAATTCTGGATTCATTATGACAATTGACAATCCAGCAAAATGATCTCTTAAAGTGCCGATAGGTGTGTGGTATTATCGCGCGCCTGACAATCTCGAGGTCCATGGTTCGATTTCGAGAAATCGCATTGAAATACATTCTATGAGATTAAAAAAAAATCTTCTGATGTTCAGTCGAACAGCTTCCTCTCAAGGTAGGGTTCCGGTAGGTATGTACTCTACATTTACTAATTTCCATGAACTGTTAAACAGGTATTATGATCCGTTTTCATGAAAATTTGTTTGAAATGTTATTTTGAACAGATTTCTGTCAGTCTAGCTGGCATTGAAGTTCCGCTTAGTCAGCAAGCGGGAGTAACACAGTGTAACATTTTGGCAAGCTCAATAAATTATTCTGATAAATTATCTTCCCGTACGTAGTACACGCGGTATGCACGTTCTGGTGTGCTCAAATCCCGACCATCGCAACAACAATGCAATGGCTCTGTTGCGCACAGTCAGCGTGCATTTCGCATACGTCGTTTCCATTCCCGAACGTCATGCTTCCAATCTTGTACAATTTTTCAACTGTTTCACTCTACTACCCAACCTCGCTTTTAGTATCAGCCCTCGAAAAACGTGCACAGTAAAAGCGCATTTCAAATGATGGAACTTCTAAATAATGACGTAGGTGGAACAAATGCAAAAGTCAATATCCGATTCACCGGTATCAGTTTGAAGTCCGGATATGGCAAAGACAAATCACCCCAAAGGTAACCAACCAATTGCGGTCCCTCTCAGAAGGTGCTGCTCGAAGTTTTTTTAGGGGGGTTGTGCCACTGTGACCAATCATTAACTGCATTACTACTGAGAAGCAATGCAGCATCGGTTTCCATACAGCTCTTGTTATGTTTTGTGTCATGACAAGGTCCCGCTATTAAAGACCCTTCGCAGCGAGCAGTTAGAGAGTATTCAAACCCCTAACTATTTTTTATTTCAGCGGTCAGTTCAGCCTAGGACGGGAACCGAATTGCTGAAATATTGCTTCCGCTGGATACAGTTTAGCCTCAAACGGAGTTCAAAACTCGAGTCTTCCAACCATTTGCAGGGTAACATTAATTATGGCTGGAAATCGTACGTACTTTGAACTCCATAAACAAATGTATTGTTTTGAACTTATTTTTATTTTTTAATAACAAAATGCGTGTTATTTGTCTTTAAGCAGTCAAATGGTGGAAAATTAATAAAAAAAATTAAAATAAATCATATAAAAAACTCATCGGATTTGTTTGTGAAGATTTTGAAAATTCATGAAGTTTTTTTAATTTAAATTTAAGTTTCAAATATTTTTCTTATTTACGTGTTTTGTAAAAAAAAACGGGGAAGTCATAATATTTTAATTATTTCAGTTTATATGTTTTTTATTTAATTAGTAAAACAAACATAGTGAAAGATACTTCAAAACAAGTACAAAATAGTAATAATAATATATTATTCAAAACACGTTTCTGCTTCACATTTGTTATCGAGATTGTATTTATATCGTCAAATGTTAAAAAGTAAGGTCGGACGTCCATTATATAAGCATTATTCTGTTCATAAATGTTATTTTAACAGTGCCTTTGATTGGTACTTCATCGAAAATCGAGAGCAAAGAGCCAGCTGCACTTCCAACCATTGCCAATCAATTTGCGAATCGATTGTTCCGACTGCAACTGGGTTCTTGCTTCACATCCACACGTCGGCTGGGTCACGGTCCAGGGCTGCGTAAGCATGGGCCATAATTTAATCGAATCGAATATTACCCGAACCTAGTTTGATTTATTACCAGTCAGGAAATCATATTCGGTCCTGCACCGCGAAAGGAGCCTCACTTGGGATAGGCACCCGATTCCAACCGTTTGTGCAGCGTATCGACGTAACACGGAATTGAGCTCCGCCGGAAACATCGGAACAAGCGTACGTGATCCGATCTAATATTCAATTCTTGATATTTTATTACCACAAACGATCACTCCCAGTGGTTGGAATCAGATATTGAATGAAAATAATGTTTTTCGGGGGATTTCGTCGGATGTTTGCGCTGATATTGCGTATAGGTGGTAGGTAGCAGGTTAGAACATACGTATTTCACTATAATCATTGAACCAGTGAATTATTGATTTTAAGCATTATTATTGGAATGCAGATTATGTTCTTCTATCTAATTATTTTAGTCAAATAATGTAATGAAAAATCTATCTGGAAGAACTATCTGAACGAAATAAGGTGAATAAAGTATAATTTATTTTGATTTTTAATTACACCTATTTTCATAATTCAATTAAACCTATTTGAAAAAAAAATTTATTAGAAATGACTTCTACGAGTTTTACTCACAGATTTTCTAATTTATTTCGCGATGAGACGGTCTCACTATAGTGAAATATTGAATAATTTTTTTATTTTGGATTTGGATTGGATTTAGATTGGAATTAGATTGACCTGACTGGACTTAGATTGACTTGTATTGAACCTGACTGACTGACCTGGACTGACTTAGACTGGATCTACTGAATCTTGGACTGGATCTGGATCTTGGACTGGACTTCAGACTGGATTTGTACTGAACCTGACTGACCTGGACTGGATCTTGGACTGACCTGGACTGACCTGGATTGACCTGGGACCGATCTGACCTGGATCTGGACTGACCTGACTGGATCTGACTGACCGACCTGGACTGGATCTTGGACTGACCTGGACTGGATCTTGGACTGATCTGGACTGATCTGGACTGGATCTGACTGGATCTTGACTGACTGGACTGGACCTGACTGGATCGATTTGGATCGACCCTGACTGGATTTGATCTGGACTGGATCTGGACTGACCTGACTGACCTGGACTGACCTGGACTGACCTGGATCTGGATCTGGACCTGACTGACTGACCTGACCTGACCGATCTGACCTGGATCTGACCGATCTGGACCGACCTGACTGGACTCGACCGATCGACTGGACCGACTGACTGACCTGACTGACCTGGACTGGATCTGACTGACCTGACTGGATCTGGACTGATCTGGACCGACCTGGACTGGATCTGACTGGATCTTGGACTGACTGACTGACTGGATCTGACTGACCTGGACCTGATCGACCTGACTGGACTGACCGACTGACTGGATCTGACTGACCTGGACTGACCTGGACTGACCTGACTGACTCCTGACTGGATCTGGACTGGATCTGACTGGATCTGGACTGATCTGGACTGGATCTGGACCGACTGACCTGGACTGACCTGACTGGACCTGGACTGACCTGGACTGGATCTGACTGGATCTGACTGACCGACCTGGACTGACTGGACCGATCTGGACTGGATCTGACTGACTCTGACTGGATCTGGACTGGATCTGGACTGGATCTGGACTGGATCTGACTCGACCTGACTGACCTGGACTGACCTGGACTGGATCTGGGACTGACTCTGGACTGGACTGACTCGACCTGACTGGATCTGGACTGATCTGGACTGGATCTGGACTGGATCTGGACTGGATCTGGACTGACCTGGACTGACCTGGACTGACCTGGACTGACCTGGACTGGATCTGACCGACTGACCTGACTGACTTGGACTGGATCTGGACTGACTGATCGACCTGACTGATCTGGACTGATCTGGACTGACCTGATCTGGACTGACCTGATCGATCTGACCGGACCTGGACCGGATCTGACTGGACTTGGACTGACCTGACTGACCTGGACTGACTTGGACTGATCTGGACTGGATCGACTGGACTTGACTGGATCTGACTGACCTGGACTGACCTGGACTGACCTGGACTGGATCCTGACTGGACCTGACTGGATCTGGACTGATCTGGACTGGACCTGACTGGACTCTGACCGACTGGACCGACTGACTGACCGACTTGGACCGATCTGGACTGACCTGGACTGGATCTGGACTGGATCTGGACTGATCTGACTGGACCTGGACTGACCTGGACTGACTGACTGGATCTGGACTCGATCTGGACTGGATCTGACTGACTTGGACTGGATCTGGACTGGACTCTGGACTGGATCTGGACTGGATCTGGACCGATCTGGACTGGATCTGGACTGACCTGACCTGACTGGACTGACCTGGACTGGATCTGACTGGACCTGACTGACTGGATCTGACTGGATCTGGACTGGATCTGGACTGACTTGACTGGATCTGGACTGATCTGGACTGACCTTGACTGACTTGACTGGATCTGGACTGGACCTGACTGATCTGGACTGATCTGGACTGGATCTGGACTGGATCTGACTGATCTGACCGACTGGACTGACCTGACTGACTGGACTGGATCTGACCGACTGGACTGACCTGGACTGACCTGACTGATCTGGACTGACCTGGACTGGATCTGACTGACCTGGACTGGATCTTGACTGGATCTGGACTGGATCTGGACTGACCTGACTGGACCGACTGGATCGACTGACCTGACTGGACTGACTGGATCTGGACTGACCTGGACTGACCTGACTGGACCTGGACTGACTCTGGACTGATCTGGACTGGACTGACTGACCTGACCTGATCTGGACTGGATCTGACTGGATCTGACTGACCTGACCTGGACTGACCTGGACTGACTTGGACTGACCTGGACTGATTGACCTGACTGATCTGGACTGGATCTGACCGACTTGGATCTGACTGACTGGACTGACTTGACCGATCTGGACTGACCTGGACTGACTGGACTGGATCTGGACTGACTGACCGATCTGGACTGGATCTGGACTGATCTGGACTGGATCTGGACTGGATCTGGACTGGATCTGGACTGACTCTGACTGGATCTGGACTGATCTGGACTGGATCTGGACGACTTGACTTGGATCTGACTGGATCTGACCGATCGACTGACTGGACTGGATCTGGACTGGATCTGGACTGACCTGACTGACCTGACTGGATCTGGACTGATTTGGACTGGACCTGGACTGACCTGACTGGATCTTGACTGATTTGGACTGGACCTGGACTGACCTGGACTGGATCTTGGACTGACTCTGGACTGACCTGACTGACCTGGACTGGATCTGGACTGGACTTGGACTGACCTGACTGGATCTGGACTGACCTGGACTGGATCTGGACTGACTCTGACTGGACTGACCTGACTGGACTGACTGGACTGACCTGACTGGATCTGGACTGACCTGGACTGGATCTGGACTGACCTGGACTGGATCTGGACTGATCTGGACTGGATCTTGACTGGACCTGACTGACTGGACTGGACTCTGGATTGACTGGATCTGGATCGACTGACCTGACCTGGATCTGGACTGGACCTGGACTGACCTGACCTGACCGACTGGACCTGACTGACTTGGACTGGATCTGGACTGATCTGGACTGGATCTGGACTGACTTGACCGACTGGATCTGGACTGGATCTGGACTGGATCTGGACTGACTCGGACTGACCTGACTGGATCTGGACTGACCGACCTTGGACTGGATCTGACTGATCTGGACTGACCTGGACTGGATCTGGACTGATCTGACCGATCTGGACTGACCTGGATCAATGGACTTGATCTGGATCTGGACTGATCTGGATCGACTGACTCGATCTGACTGGACCTGGACTGGATCTGGACTGACCTGACTGGATCTGGACTGGATCTGGACTGACCTGGACCGACTTGGACTGACTTGACCGACCTGGACTGGATCTGACCGACCTGACCGACCTGACTGGATCTGGACTGACTTGGACTGATCTGGACTGACCTGACCTGGACCTGGATCTGGATCTGACTCTGGGACTGACCTGGACTGGACTGGACTGGATCTGGACTGGATCTGGACTGGATCTGGACTGACTTGGACTGGATCTGGACTGGATCTGGACTGACCTGGACTGGACTGGACTGGATCTGACTGATCTGGATTGACCTGGACTGGATCTGGACTGACCTGGACTGACCTGGACTGATCTGGACCTGATCTGGACTGGATCTGACTGGATCTTGACTGACCTGGATCTGGACTGACCTGACTGACCGACCTGGACTGACCTGGACTGGACCTTGGACTGACCTGACCGACCTGGACTGACTTGACTGACCTGGACCTGGACTGGATCTGGACTGATCTGGACTGACCTGGACTGATCTGACTGATCTGGACTGACCTGACTGGACTTGGACTGGATCTGGACTGACCTGACCGACCTGACCGAATTCGATCTGGACTGGATCTGGACTGGATCTGGACTGACCTTGGACTGGATCTGGACTGACCTGGACTGGATCTGGACTGACCTGGACTGGATCTGGACTGGATCTGACTGGATCTGGACTGACCTGGACTGGATCTGGACTGGACCTGGACTGGACTGGACTGATCTGGACTGGATCTGACTGGATCTGGACTGACCTGGACTGACCTGGACTGGATCTGGACTGACCTGGACTGATCTGGACTGGACCTGACTGGATCTGGACTGGACCTGACTGATCTGGACTGGATCTGGACTGGATCTGGACTGACCTGGACTGGATCTGACTGGATCTGGACTGGATCTGACTGATCTGGACTGGATCTGACTGGACCTGACTGGATCTTGGACTGACCTGGACTGGATCTGACCGATCTTGGACTGGGACTGGACTGGACCTGACTGGATCTGGACTGACCTGGACTGGATCTGACTGATCTTGGACTGGATCTGACTGGATCTGACCTGACTGGATCTTGGACTGACCTGGACTGACCTGGACTGACCTGGACTGGACCTGACTGGACCTGGACTGACCTGGACTGGATCTGGACTGGATCTGGACTGACCTGGACCGATCTGGACCTGACTGGACTTGGACTGGACTGGACTGACTGACCTGGACTGACTTGGACTGGACCTGGATCGACCTGGACTGGATCTGGACTGACTGGACTGACCTGACCGATCTGGACTGACCTGGACTGGATCGACTGACCTGGACTGACCTGGACTGGACTGACTGGACCGACTGGACCGACCTGGGACTGACCTGGACTGACCTGACCGACCTGACTGGATCTTGACTCGACCTGACTGGACTTGGACTGACTCTGACTGGACCTGACTGGATCTGGACTGACCTGACTGACCTGGACTGACCTGACTGACTCTGGACTGACTTGGACTGGATCTGGACTGATCTGACTGGACCTGGACTGACTCTGGACTGGATCTGGACTGACTTGACTGATCTTGGACTGGATCGACTGACCTGACTGACCTGGACTGATCTGGACCTGACTGACTGATCTGGACTGGATCTGGACTGACTGACTGACCTGGATCTGACTGACCGACTGACCGATCGGACTGATCTGACTGGATCTGGACTGACCTGACTGGATCTGACTGACCGATCTGACTGACCTGGACTGGATCTGGACTGGATCTGGACTGATCTGACTGGACCTGGACTGACCTGGACTGACCTGGATCTGACCTGACCGACCGACTGGATCTGGACTGACCTGACTGACCTGGACTGACCTGGACTGACCTGACTCGATCTGGACCTGACTGACCTGACTGATCTGGACTGACTTGACCGACCTGACTGACTGGACTGGACCTGACTGGACCGACCTGACTTGGATCGATCGACCTGACCGACTCTGGACTGACTTGGATCTGACCGATCCTGGACCGACTGATCTGGACTGGATCTGGACTGACCTGACCGACCTGGACTGATCTGGACTGGATCTGGACTGACCTGGACTGGATCTGGACTGACCTGGACTGGATCTGGACTGACTGGATCTGGACTGACCTGGACTGACCTGGACTGGATCTGGACTGATCTTGACTGGATCTGGACTGATCTGGACTGGACCTGGACTGACCTGACCGACCTGACCGATCTGACTGGATCTGGACTGGACCTGGACTGGACCTGGACTGACCTGGACTGGATCTGGACCGACCTGGACTGACTCCAGACTGGATCTGGACTGGATTGACCTGACTGGATCTGGACTGGACCTGGACTGACCTGGACTGACCTGACTGGATCTGACTGACCTGACTGGATCTTGACTGGATCTGGACTGACCTGGACTGGATCTGGACTGGACCTGGACTGGACCTGGACTGGATCTGACTGACTGGACTGGACTGGATCTGGACTGACCTGGACTGACCTGGACTGGATCTGGACTGGATCTGGACTGACCTGGACTGGATCTTGGACTGACCTGACTGGATCTGGACTGACCTGACTGATCTGGACTGACCGGACTGGATCTGGACTGATTTGACTGGATCTGGACTGGATCTGGACTGACCTGGACTGGACTCTGACTGACCTGGACTGGATCTTGACCGACTGATCTGGACTGGACCTGACTGACCGACCTGGACTGACCGATCTGGACTGACTGGACTGGATCTGGACTGGACCTGACTGACCTGGACTGGATCTGGACTGGATCTGGACTGACCTGACTGGATCTGGACTGACCTGGACTGGATCTGACTGATCTGGACTGGATCTGGACTGACCTGGACTGGATCTGGACTGACTGACCTGGACTGGACCTGGACTGGATCTGGACTGGACCTGGACTGACCTGACTGGATCTGGACTGACCTGACCGACCTGGACTGGATCTGGACTGACTGGACCGACCTGGACTGATCTGGACTGGACCTGGACTGATCTGGACTGACCTGGACTGGATCTGGACTGACCTGACTTGACCGACTGGACCTGGACTGGACCTGACTGGATCTGGACTGACCTTGGACTGACCTGGACTGGATCTGGACTGGATCTGGACTGGATCTGACCGATCTGGACTGGATCTGGACTGGATCTGGACTGACCTGGACTGGATCTGACTGACCTGGACTGACCTGGACTGACTGGACTGACTTGGACTGGATCTGGACTGACCTGGACTGACTCTTGGACCGACCTGACTGATCTGACTGACCTGGACTGGATCGACCTGGACCTGACTGGATCTGGACTGACCTGACTGGACCTGACTGACCGACCTGACTGGACTTGACTGGATCTGGACTGACCTGACTTGACTGGATCTGGACTGACCTGGACTGGATCTGGACTGGACCTGGACTGGACTTGACCGACTGGATCTGACTGGACTGACCTGGACTGACTGGACTGACTGACTGATCTGACTGATCTGGACTGGATCTGGACTGGATCTGGACTGGATCTGACTGATCTTGGACTGGATCTGGACTGGATCTGGACCGACTGGACTGATCTGGACTGACCTGACCGACCTTGGACTGGATCTGGACTGACCTGATCTGGACTGGATCGACTGACCTGACTGGATCTGGACTGACTGACCGACTGGACTGGATCTGGACTGGATCTGACTGGATCTGGACTGACCTGGACTGGATCTGGACTGGACCTGACTGATCTGGACTGGATCTGGACTGACTCTGGACTGATCTGGACTGGATCTGGACTGATCTGGACTGACCTGACTGGATCGGACTGGACTGGATCTGACTGACCTGGACTGGATCTGGACTGACCTGGACTGGATCTGGACTGACCTGACTGGATCTGGACTGACCTGGACTGGATCTGACTGACCGACCGACTGACCGACTGACTGGATCTGGACTGGACTGGACTGACCTGATCTGGACTGGATCTGACTGATCTGGACCTGGATCTTGACTGATCTGGACTGATCGACTGGACTGACTGGACTGATCTGGACTGGATCTGGACTGACCTGACTGACCTGGACTGGATCTGGACTGGACTCGACTCGACCTGACCGAATCTGACTGGATCTGGACTGACCTGGACTGATCTGGACTGGATCTGGACTGACCTGGACTGACCTGGACTGACTGACTGGACTGACTGACCTGACTGACCTGGACTGGATCTGGACTGACCTGACTGACCTGGACTGACTGACTGACCTGGACTGGATCTGACTGGATCTGGACTGGACTGGACTGGACTCGACCGACCTGGACCGACCTGACCGATCGACTGATCTGGACTGACCTGACTGACCGAACCTGGATCTGACCGATCTGGACTGGATCTGGACCGACCTGGACCGACTGACCGGATCTGACTGGACTGGACCTGGACTGGATCTGGACTGACTCTGACTGGACTGACTTGACTGATCTGGACTGACCTGGACTGACCTGGACTGATCTTGACCGATCTGACTGGACCTGGACTGACTCTGACCGATCTGGACTGGATCTTGACTGACCTGGACTGACTGACTGGATCTGGACTGACCTGGACTGACCTGACTGGATCTGGACTGGATCTGGACTGACCTGGACTGGACCTGGACTGACTGGACTGACCTGACTGACCGATCTGGACTGGACTGGACTGACCTGGACTGACTGGACTGGATCTGGACTGGACCTGGACTGACCTGGACTGGATCTGGACTGGATCCGACTGACCTGACTGACCTGGACTGGATCTGGACTGACCTGGACTGGATCTGACTGGACCTGACCGATTTGGATCTGACTGACTGACCTGGATCAACTGGACTGGATCTGGACTGACCTGGACTGGACTTGGACTGACCTGGACTGATCAATTGACCGACCTGGACTGACTTGGACTGACTGACCTGGACTGGACTTGACCGACCTGACCTGACTGACCTGACCGACCTGGACTTGACCTGGACTGGATCTGACTGGATCTGGACTGATCTGGACTGACCTGACTGACTGACCTGGACTGACCTGACTGACCTGGGACTGACCGACTGGACCGACTGGACCTGACCTGACTGACCTGGACTGATCTGACCGACCTGGACTGGATCTGGACCGATCTGGACTGACCTGACCGACTGGATCTGACTGACCGAACCTGACCGACTGACCTGACTGACTCTGACTGGACCTGGATCTGGACCTGGACCGACTGACCTGGATCTGGACCTGATCTGGACTGACCTGACTGACCTGACTGGATCTGGACTGGACCTGGACTGATCCTGACTGGATCTGGACTGGATCTGACTGACCTGGACTGACCTGGACTGGATCTGACTGGACTGACTGGATCTGGACTGGACTGACTGGATCTGGACTGACCTGGACTGACCTGGACTGGATCTGGACTGGACCTGGACTGATCTGACTGGATCTGGACTGACTCTGGACTGACCTGGACTGGACCTGGACTGACCTGGACCGGATCGATCTGGACTGACCTGGACTGACCTGACTGACTGGACCGACCTGACCGACCTGGACTGGACCGACCTGGACTGACTGGACTGATCTGGACTGGATCTGGACTGGATCTGACCGACCTGGACTGATCTGGACTGACCTGACTGACTGGATCTGGACTGACCTGGACTGGATCTGACTGACCTGGACCGATTGACCGACTCTGGACTGACCTGGACTGACTGGACTGACCTGACTGGACCTGACTGGACCTGACTGACCTGGACTGGATCTGGACTGGACCTGGACTGGATCTGGACTGACTGACTGACCTGGACTGGATCTGGACTGACCTGACTGGATCTGACTGGATCTGACTGACCTGGACTGACCTGGACTGATCTGGACTGGACCTGACTGACCTGGACTGGATCTGGACTGACCTGGACTGACTGGACTGGATCTGGACTGGACTGACCTGACTGACCTGGACTGGATCTGGACTGGATCTGACCGACTGGACTGACCGGATCTGGACTGGATCTGGACTGATCTGACTGGACCTGGACTGACCTGACTGGATCTGGACTGACCTGGACTGGATCTGGACTGACCTGGACTGACCTGGACTGGATCTGGACTGGATCTGGACTGACCTGGACTGACTGGACCGACCTGGATCGACCCGACTTGGACTGACTGGACCGACTGGACTGACCTGACCTGGATCTGGACTGACCTGGACTGGATCTGACCGATCTGACCGACCTGGATCTGGACCGACTGGACTGGACTGACCTGGACTGGATCTGACCGACCTGACCGACCTGGACTGACCTGGACTGGATCTGGACTGGATCTGGACTGACCTGACTGACCTGATCTGATCGACCTGGACTGGATCTGGACCGATCTGGACTGACCTGGACCGGACTGGACCTGACTGGATCTGACTGGATCTGGACTGGACCTGACTGACCTGGACTGGATCTGACTGACCTGGACTGACCTGACTGGATCTGGACTGGATCTGGACCGACTCTGACTGGACCTGGACTGACCTGGACTGACCTGACTGGATCTGGACTGGACCTGGACTGACCTGGACTGATCTGACTGGACTGACTGACTGGATCTGGACTGGATCTGGACTGACCTGGACTGACCTGACTGGATCTGACTGGATCTGGACTGGATCTGACTGATCTGGACTGGATCTGACTGACCTGACTGGATCTGGACTGACCTGACTGGACCTGGACTGGATCTGGACTGGATCTGGACTGACCTGGACTGGACCTGGACCTGACCTGGACTGACCTGGGACTGGATCTGACGGATCTGACTGGACTGACCTGACTGGATCTGACCGATCTGGACTGATCTGACTGATCTGGACTTGACCTGGACTGGACTTGGACTGACCTGACTGACTGGACCGACCTGGACTGGATCTTGGACTGACCTGACTGATTGGACTGACTGACCTGGACCTGACTGACTGACTGGATCTGACCGACCTGACTGACCTTCGACTGACCTGGACCGACTGGATCTGGACTGGACCTGGACTGATCTGGACTGGACTGACTGACCTGACTGGATCTGGACTGACCGACTGGATCTGGACTGATCTGGACTGACCTGACTGGATCTGGACTGACCTGGACTGGATCTGACCGACCTGGACTGGATCTGGACTGATCTGACTGACTTGGACTGGACTGACCTGGACTGACCTGGACTGGATCTGGACTGACCTGGACTGGATCTGGACTGATCTGACTGATCTGGACTGGATCTGACTGACTGGATCTGACCTGGACTGGATCGGACTGGACTGACCTGGATTGACCTTGACTGATCTGGATCGATCTTGACCGGATCGGACTGACTCTGACCGACTCTGGACTGACCTGACCGACTGGATCGGACTGACTGGATCTGGACTGGACCTGGACTGACCTGACCGACTTGACTGGACTGATCTGGACTGATCTGGACTGACTGGATCTGGACTGGATCTGACTGACCTGGACTGACCTGGACTGGATCTTGACTGGATCTGGACTTGATCTGGACTGACCTGGGACTGACCTGACTGACTGGACTGATCTGGACTGGACTGGACTGACCTGACCAATTGGGATCTGATTAATTTGGGACTGGATCTGGACTGACTCGACTGGATCTGGACTGGATCTGGACTGACTTGACCGATCTGGACTGACCTGGACTGATCTGGACTGGATCTGGACTGGACCTGACTGACTTGACTGGATCTGGACTGACCTGGACTGGATCTGACTGGATCTGACTGACTGGACTGACTGGATCTGGACTGACCTGACTGACCTGGACTGACTCCTTGGACCGATCTGGACTGGATCGATCGACTGATCTGGACCGACTTGACTGACCTGGACTGGACTGGACTGGATCTGGACTGACCTGGACTGGATTTGGACTGGATCTGGACTCGACTGGACTGATCTGATCGACTGACCTGACTGGATCTGGACTGGACTGACTGGACCTGGACTGACCTGACTGACCTGGACTGGATCTGGACTGACTTTGACTGACCTGGACTGGATCTGGACTGGACCTGGACTGGATCTGGACTGGATCTGGACTGACCTGGACTGGATCTGGACTGGATCTGGACTGGATCTGGACTGATCTGGACTGGATCTGGACTGATTTGACCGATCTGGACTGGATTTGGACTGACCTGACTGATCTGGACTGGATCTGGACTGACCTGACTGATCTGGACTGACCTGACCGATGGACTGGATCTGACTGACCTGGACTGACCTGACCTGACTGGATCTGGACTGACCTGGACTGGATCTGACTGACCTGGATTGACCTGGACTGACTTGACTGATTGGACTGGATCTGGACTGACCTGACTGATCTGACTGGACTTGGACTGACTGGACTGATTTGGATTGGACTGACTGATCTGACCTGGATCTGGACTGACCTGGATTGACCTGATTGATTTGGACTGGATCTGGACTGACCTGGACTGGACTGGACTGGATCTGGACTGGATCTGACTGATCTGGACTGGATCTGGACTGACCTGGACTGACCTGACTGGATCTGACTGACCTGGACTGGATCTGGACTGGACCTGGACTGACCTGGACTGGACCTGGACTGGATCTGGACTGACCTGACTGACCTGACTGGATCTGGACTGGATCTGGACTGACCTGGACTGGATCTGACTGACCTGGACTGACCTGGACTGATCTGGACTGGACCTGGACTGGATCTGGACTGATCTGACTGGATCTGGACTGG
Organism: Armigeres subalbatus; assembly: GCF_024139115.2. Taxonomy (NCBI): domain Eukaryota; kingdom Metazoa; phylum Arthropoda; class Insecta; order Diptera; family Culicidae; genus Armigeres; species Armigeres subalbatus. The sequence continues at coordinate 43,414,803 of NC_085141.1, read as the reverse complement.
ATCTGGACTGACTTGGACTGGATCTGGACTGGACTGGACTGACCTGACTGACCTGACTGGATCTGGACTGACCTGGACTGGATCTGACTGATCTGGACTGGACTGATCTGGACTGACCTGGACTGACTTGACTGATCTGGACTGACCTGGACTGGATCTGGACTGACCTGGATTGACCTGACTGGATCTGACTGGATCTGGACTGACTGGATTGATCTGATTGACTGGACTTGACCGACTGGATTGGACCTGACTGATTTGGGACTGATCTGGACCGGATCTGACCGACCTGACTGATTTGACTGATCTGACTTGACTTGACTTGACCTGGATTTGACTTGATTTGATTGGATTTGGATTGACTGGATTGATTTGATTGATTTGATTGGATTGGACTGGATTTGGATTGATTTGGATTGATTTGACTGGATTTGATTGATTTGGATTGATTTGATTGGATTTGGATTGGATTTGGATTGATTTGATTGATTTGGATTGGATTTGGATTGGATTTGGATTGGATTTGGATTGGATTTGGATTGGATTTGGATTGGATTTGGATTGGATTTGGATTGGATTTGGATTGGATTTGGATTGGATTTGGATTTTTTTTTGTACTACATACATATAACATCAAGTCTGAAATATCTATCAACGTTGTCTCCAATATCAATCGCACACACACGTCAGATTCTAGGAAACTAACAGGAAGCTTATTAGTTATTTCCTATTATCAATATTGACCAGCAGATTCTTCATGACCTACGATTTCTTAATCTATATCTATGTCAGTAAAGATTGTACAACCGAAATAGCCTGAAAAAGCAATTGTCGAATTCTGCAGATTAAATATTTTGTAAATGAAATTCTTCAGCACTGTCCTTAATCCTTCTACTGTAGCGCACATCTGACAATTCCACAAAGTTGGCCTACGCCATGGTGTCCTGCCGGCCGATTCTCAGAAGGACCGACCGGCCCAATGTTTTCTGCGTTGACGAGCAAACACGCCATGAGCTGCGCTGCTTTGAGCTTGTTTTCTTTCTTATTTTAATTGACCTATTTGTAGAAAACTGGCGACAGCAGCGAGCACCGAAAAAATTACGACAACCGAAGAAGGCAGAAAGGGTTCTCCATCCGGCCGGATGGAGAGGATTGATGACAGACCCGTTCTCGGCCGGATATGGATTTCATGGAAAATGTAATGATTATGTACGAAGACGGCCAACGGTGGAAACGGAAAGGTCACAAATCCTTTTGCTATTTAATCGAATGGCTGCAGGAGTTCCATGCTTTTGCTGGAATGGAAAAGCGAACCAATGCAAGCCTGATTTGCGATATGGAATGGAATTTTCATTATGCACATTGAATCCAGCCAAAGGGGAAAAAGTAAATGATTTTACATTTATCGAACACTTGGACTCAAGCAATAGGCATTGTGATCAACACATGTTCAAAAGCTTAACGACTTAAACCGGGAGATTTCCGATTCGATGAAATTTGTGCCATCGAAATTTATTATCAATCCTAGTTGGGACTAGTTAAGATGCAGTGGAAACACAAATATTTTAATTTGGTATAGAAAAGACTGCTAGAAAATGTTTTATCATGCTCCTACATAAATTTTGGATGTTTTGTTCCGATTATTGATGTCCCTTATTTAAAAAAAACACTTTAATTTTAAATACAGTTTCCTCAGCCCATTTCCCACGAACTATACAATTTCCTGAGGGCTTTGCCATTTAAAACACTGCCAAGTTCTAATTTATGGCGAAAAAATGCAATAAATGCCTTGTTCCATTGTTCGTGCGAGTTTGATTTGCTTGCATTTGAAACGCTGGCTGTCCGCAGCCCGGTGACATACAAAGGATCACAGTGTAGGGGAAGCGACAGCAAACTGTTGTCAACTTGTGGAATATCAGCATTTACATCAACACAAGAAAAAGAACATAAAGAAGACGAAGAAGACAAAAATGACAAAGCATTTTTTTTTTTTTATTGACTTTATTAAGGAGACTTTCAGCCCGAGGCTGGCTCGTCTCCGGGGGAATGACAAAGCAGAAAAAGAAGACAAAAAGACAAAAAAGAAAGAAAACAATAGAAACAAGGAAGACAAAGAAGATACACTGAACTAAGAAGATTTAGAAGACAAAGAAGACGGAAAAGACAAGGAAGGTAATAAAGACAAGGAAGACAAAGAAAATAAATAAGGCAAAGAAGACATAGATGACAATAAATACAAAGCAAACAGTGAACACAGAGAAAACAAAGAAGACAAAAAGAGACAAAAACATGAAAAAGAAGATAAAAAATATGATTGTCTGCATACAGCACTGTCTATTGTTCAGACGCGAGTCTTCGCTGAGTAGCGCACTACTACCGTAAGTGCGACTGGCAACTGCTGTGCTCAACAAACATTCATTCGGGCCACCGTTTCTGTTAGCTTTTCCGCTTCCCAGTATAATTTCCGTTCCAATCTGGAAACAATTCATTGCACCCATTTTTATTGCTCGGAGTTTGCTGGTCTTCCCCGCCATTGTTACTTTCTCCACTGCACTGATGGGTGTGTGCGGGCATTTTTTTTTCCTCTGTATTTGGTCCAATATCGTGCTACGCGGCCAATTTCGGAGCTCTCGCAGTCCAGACCGGCTGCGCTGAGAGGTACAGCGGCACAACGAACCTCCAAAAATTGCATGATGAAATTCTTTTGTGTTATCTCATCTTCCCTTAGAGAATTGTCTGCCCTGACAGGGTATCCGGCCGTTGGCGGCCAGACTATCGCATCGTTTCCCTTATTTAGGAATCTCCTAACGGACGACAACGGCGTCCGTCGGTGAATGCGCGTTTCAACTTATCAGTGCCGAACGGATCTTGGTTATCGCTGCCACCACCATGCCCAACCTCACGGAGTTCGGCATTTTGCCTTTTCTCGCCATCAATGAATGAATAGGCGACGAACAACCCGCACGCTCTGTAGTCCTCATTTTCTTCCTTTGATGATGCACTTTGAAAATCTAATAAAAAAGCATTTGCATTTTTTCATTTAGTGTTTTTGGGAAACCATGGAAGACAGAAAGTGGATCCTGTGAGAACGATAGCCATCGATGCGTTCTTGCTGGAAAAGGAAACTATGCGGAGTGAATAAAGCGAAAGAGGATGGAGCCACTCTTGCTAAATTAAAATCATAAATCGTTGGTCAGTTGCTTCGTCGAGCTTTCCCTGGCCGTTCTGTCTTTCGAGGGAGTATGTGTAGAATGGAGTTCTGTAGTTAGTGTTCATATATGGCACATATTGCAATATACGCATGGTGATATGAATTATTGATATAAACTATTGATTTTTGATTTTCTGAATAGAAGAAAGTCAGTCTAACAAAAAATGAAGCTAATACATTTTCATTTATTTGGCTTACATCTAGACGGATAGCTCTGAATCAACAAAAGTGACAACAGAATACACGGTTCGAGGTTACATCTCTCCATCCTCAGTTGCTACGCCCCACGTTCGTCAAGTCGTTCCGTACCTGATCAGCCCAGATTATTTAGTACCGAAGATTAGTTAATACCGATGTAGCTCTCATGAAAAAGAAACGGAAGGCTTATTTACCGCATGGGCGTTTCTCTAGAACAATTGAAAAGTTTTCTATCCAGTATTTTGTAATCGGTAATGGCGGCCAAATGAGTGCCTTTTTGACATTCAAGAGGTAGAAAATGTTTACATTCTTCAATCAATGTAGGCTTTGATTCTGAAAAAAATATTGGCACTCACCAGCTCTGGCTGAAACAACAATAATTATTGAGTTTCTCAAAAGTAGAAAAACTTCCGGAATTATTTGTATCTTTTTTTGCTGTATCCTATAGTTGTGAACATGTATCTTTTATTTCATGCTGAGGAATACGAAAACCACAAACACAACACTTTGAAAACTCAATACTGCTAGGCTACAGAAAACCGGAAGCCCTATCGCATCTTATTGCGTTATTCTGAAAAGAAGTTACATAGAAAACATTTATTGATTAGAAAATTATTTTGAGCTTTTTAGTGGAATGTTTTCACCTGTCATAAGACGAGTTTATACAATCCCATTGAATTCCACCACTTAATTGTATCTTGACAGATACGTATTTCGACCTCAACAGTAAGGCCGTCTTCAGTGTCTCTTACTTGACTCGACTTGAAGAAAATGATCGCAGCTTACACTATTTATACTATGCGTAGGTATAATAATTTATCTAGGTACTTATCTTACTACGGTGCTTATTTCTACTCGCTTGATGCGCTTAATGCTTAGGTATAAACTTGAAGAGCCAGGAGCTACCATTTCCTTGATCTTTATTCAACAACCGCGTTTGTACCTGTCGGTAGATTTCCAAGCTCTCAGCAACATCAAGTTTCCACGGAGAAGAGACATTTCTTAAAATTTTAATGTTTGATGTCGTAATTGCATGATTTTCCTGATATACATGTTCAGCTACCTTAGACCTAAACTCATAATTTAATCCCTTATCAGTTTCCCTCTTAGCCTTACTTACTTCTGCAATATGTTCTTTGAACCTTACATCTAACGATCTTTTTGTTTTGTTTTGTTCAAAACTCTTAACTTTGACGTCGATAATCAGAACGCCTGGACAAGCCTGGCGGACATAAAATGTTATTCGATGAGTTTTGCTTTTTTAACAACGGAACAACGCCGACAAAGTTCAATATTGAGTATGTGGAGGAAGTTAAAAATAGTATACCTAGTAATAGTAATAGTATACCTATAATTGAGAAAGTCTTGCGTCCTTGTAGTTGAGAAAGTCCTTGCTTCCGGCCGTCCATAAGGAATTGTCCGTCAACCTTAAGTAGTGGGGAACTTTGCCTGAGTTCATAAGCCCCATTGTATCTGCATTTTACAAGTCCTTTGAATGTAAATTAAACCTTTAGAAATCAAATAGATGATGCCCGTCAAGCTTGTCCATGTATTGATGTCAAGAGTTCGAACCATGCGTCAAGTCCATCTAGTCCGATTGAGTAACTGCCAAGTTGAGTCCATCGACCATCGTACTGAGAACGAACTATCACTCCGTTTTTATTTTGTGAACAAGGCTTTGACTACATGTATAATTATTATAGGATACAAAACATGGCCAACCTATAAAAAAACAACAACAAAAACTTATTTCATAGAAGGCAAAAAGACATTGTGTTTATTCTCAGGTTTCATAGTATGTACATCCAAAAATATATTGGTATTACAAACTCTTTGTAGCTGAAATCGAAAATGTAGATAACAATTGCATTTTTCTGTTTGAGTTACACGTTACACTTTAGAAATCCACATTCCAATGATTCGCACAAAGTAGCAACATATATCAGCTTATCGAACAGGATTAACTTTTCCAACTTTTGTGCTTGCATTTGCCTTATTCTTCAGCTAGAATTTAAAGATAAATATTGAACAGCGGGGAATAAAAGGAACAAACAAGCAACGAATGTTACTCTTTGAATTTTGGGAAGCAAAACTGTTGGTTTATGGCAGAGCTGATGAGCGCCAATAATTGTCATTTAATCAAAGCCTACATTGATTCAAATTTGTAAATATTTTTTACCTCTTGAATGTCAAAAAGTGTAACGTTTTGCCACTTGTCGATATAGAACTATTTCTAAACAGTACAAAAAAAATGAATTATTTTAAGCAACGGGAAAAATATTTATTTTGGGAACTATTTACATAACAGCACCATTAGAATAAATATCTGTTATAAAAAAAGCTCAATTATTTCGGATAAAAGCTTTATATTTATATCGAACTAATGAATACTTTGCGGATTAAACGTAGATGGCCTTTTAATACTGCAATGAAATAAACTGTGGTTTACTCGTCTAAAATATCATTTAGTTGTATTAGTTTAATATTCATAATGGACATATATTTTAAGGTTCCTTAGATTTTCTAAAAGTTCCACTCAGCCATTTCTAAATTATATCGGCTAGAGTGCGGACTGTTAGTTTCAGTGATAGTATTTTTCCATTTCCTAATTAAAGGTTTCAATTTCAATTAATTTAATTTAAAAAAAAGGATAAAAGTTCAAGTGATTAATAAGTGAAACGTAAAACAATAATTGTATTTCATTTTTTCCTATTAAATTAGTTTCCGACTAGAGTATCACAAGAAGCGAAAACTCTGCGCTCTTGTGCAATTCTAAATCTGTACAAAAGGTAATTATGACAAGTGAATTCATTTATTGGAATTGATTTTAATTTCGTTTCTCGTTGGAACATAGCGTCCAACGGGCGCTTTTTTTATCCGAGCGACAAGCTCGTTGGCATTTTCCCGCCATCTTTTTTTTGGAATTCGTCCACGTGAAGACGATTACGGTGACGACCGTGCTCATCCTGGCCCGCCAGTTCCTTGGCAGTCAAACGGACGGAGTGGACCCTTTCCAGCCTTCCTGCGTTCGGCGACGAATGATCTGGTAGCGTACTGGACCAGCCGATACCCTCCCCCGCATCTATATTTCGGCCATCAAGGATTGGAGCTATTTCTGCACGATCGGTGGCAGCGTGCAACGCCCACCCGAGGATCTTTTTTGCCTCGCCGCCACTGTTGGCAAAAACATCGTGCGATGTTGGTGCACCCCTCGTCCGATGAACTCCAGGACCGCCAGCACCGTTCTAAATCCTGCGCAGGTATGTGAGTCATGGCCATTTTTACACGATACAACACACACACTCCACACATGCATATTTGAAAAAAACGAAAACGAATGAATACATAAAATGAATTCAACATAATTATGTTCTCTTTATTTCTTACGCGCTGAGCCCTGTGGTAATTTTGTCCGCCCGGGTGTCTGTCGTATTGCGTTTCACTTTACGTTGATCTTGAGCACGTTTCTATTCTCCGCTTTGTTACATACCCCCAGTGTATTGCATTGCTGATCTCATTTCTAGCCATTACGTTTAATCAAATCAAACTAACAACCGTTCGATAACCCTGAGAAGATTGCGCTCATGCTTAAAACAGCTTAGTCGGGCAATCCTTAACACGACCAGTGGTCTCTCGGTAACGAGGGTGGCGCTTAAGCCACTGCGTTTGTCGCACTTCTTCAGAGTGTTTTCTTGAACGGTTACAAAAGGCACTCACTTGGCCGCCATTATCAAGCGCAAAATACTGGATAGAAAATAAATTCTTCAGAGATAAAAATCCAAAGAGTATTTTGTGTGGCCTCGTGCCATCGGAAAAGGATCAGCCGAATACGTTGGGTAATTGTCGGGGACAAAATAGTACTTACGTGTCGTCCGTAACTAACCAGGGGAAAAACTGGTTGCTTTGCAAACGTGTTGTAAGTCATGGCCTACTGACGCTCAATTCAAATTATGCCGCGTTGGCACGATGGCGTATGGCGAGTCACGTGAGACGTAAGATATCGGCAATTAGGGTCTTGCCGACATTTCTCACCAACCCGCTCGTGGGTGTTAACAAACTGAGTAAAAGTGTGAGTGAAATGTGCGTGTGCGTACACGCTCGGAGAAAGCCTAATGGATATGATGGATATTACACACTGCCTAACGAGAATTCAAACAAACATAAATTCATCGCACACATTCATGGTTTATCGGTAAGGATAAACAGCCGTCGTCAGGACAGAATAGGTAGTTCTCTGTGCAGCCTTTGTGGTTTCGTAGACATCAGTAGCAATCACGCGCATTTAGTTTCCATTGTTTATTGTCGTTTCAATCTATAACTTATTTTGATGTACTTGAAACACTTTAATTACTAAGGTTGAAATTGCATGGCAAATACTGGGTAATGCGTATCTGAAGGAATACAGCAACTCCTATCCCTACCTCCTTGTGGCGCTGGCCGGGATACGAGCAACCTTAGGGAAGATCGGGTAAGCAATCCCGGTGGGAGCTATGGCCGTTAGCTGACAGCGAAGGGGGGACTTCCTTCTTTCCGAAGGTACAAATCAGATCGAGCGTCTGTTCTCCATGTTAGGAGCGGCTGATCATCATCCGAGTGCCAGCGAGGAACTCTAAGCAAAACTGTGCACACCGTGCTGCATCGTGTCAGCAGCGAGGAGGCAGCCCCTTCAACGCGATGTAGGTAACGCTACCCTGATAAGGCAGCCTACTGAAGATTCTACAGTTACCAAGAAAGGCAAAAGTAGTGTAAACTTAGGGCTTCTATAGCGGCGGTGACAGAGCAGAACGTGGAGTACGCTTCATGGTGATCGGGAAGCAGATGAAGCGTGTTATCCGGTGGAAGCCAATAAGCATCGCATTTGCTTGTTGAGAATCAAGGGCAAATACTTCAACTATTGCCTGATCAGCATCTATGCCCCAACGAACGATAAGCCTGATGACGTGAAGGATGATAGAACTCAGAGCCTTGATAAGGCCTACGGAGAGTGCCCAACACACGATGTAAAGATTGTCATCACCCAAGTAGCGCAAGTTGAGCAAATCTGGTTGCAGTAACCATATTGTGACTGAATACGGTCATATATAAGTCACTATGATCGATGTGTAATATGTGTGTTGCTCAGGCAGGGATGCAAATGCACAGATCGGAAGAGAAAGTTTCTTTCATCCTGTCATTGGTACGGAAAGCCTTCATTCCGCTACCAACGATAATGGTCTGCGACTTGTAACCTTTGCTTCTGTTAGAGGAATGGCAATCAGCAGTACCTACTTCGCACGTAAGAATATCCGCACACACCTGGTAATAACCGAGTGGAGACACTTGCTCACAGATAGATCATGTCCTGATCGACGGACGACATTTCTCGAATGTTATAGATGCAAGGCCACCGGATCTGGCGACGTCAACAGATTGTGGATAAATATCCACGAAGCTGTGATAACAACAGCACAGGAAGTGATAGGCACTTCACAGCGACGCCAACGAAATTGTTGGTTTGATGAAGATTCCCAGCATGTGACGTACGAGAAAATGGCAGAAGAGAAACGTATCCGCCGCAGAAAAAAGTCAACATGAAGAGAGTGTGATAGCTGAAGCACATTAGAGCATGGATAGAAACGATATGTAGAGGTTTTACACAACTGTCGATGTGCAATGACCGAGAGGGGAATTTGCTGACAGAGAACACTATGGTGGCAGCCAGGTTAAAGGAGCACTTTGAAGATTCGTTGAACGGGGAAAATGAAGGTGTATTAAAGAGCAGGATGGACATAGTCGGCGACGGTCAAGCTGTGGAACCACCAATGCTGGGTGAGGTGAAGAAGGCTCTAAACGAGATGAAAAACAGTGAAGCTGTTGAGCTATGATGAAATTTTGGTCGAGCTTCTCAAACACGAAAGTGAGCAGCTGCATCAATCGATCCACATTATCCAGAAAATGGGGGAATTAAGAACTGCCTGCCGGCTGGTTGGATGGCCTTGTATGTCCAATTGCCCAATCTATAAGAAACTATAAGAAAATCACATACTAGAGTGTGCCAATTACAGAGGGATCACTCTTCTGAACTCGGCGTATAAAATTTTGTTGCGTATCCTGTTTAATCGCTTACCAGTCGCGAAAACGCTTTTTGCGTACAAAAGTGGAGGCGATATATGTATATTTCTTATCCGACGTTGAACGGCAGTGTATGCGATATGCACGATTTTTATGCGAGTTTGTTCGTTATACATTGCGATGTAGTTCGTGATAACAAACTCTGTTTGACAGATAATCCGATTTCGTTTGAGTTTGTTTGCAGGAATATGCGATGTCAACATATGAAGCTGGAATAAACTCGCAAAATAGCCTACTGTGCGGGAAAGTTTATAAATAAACTGATGAGCTTCGCACCACAATGCGATTTTGATGAATTTTGGATCGGTAAACGATTTTAATCGCACATTCTTATGCGATGTGTGGTTGTCTGGGTCGTCGGTGAATACCAGACAGGTTTTCGTGAGGGTCGATCAACAACGGATCAGATGTTTAGCCTGCGCATGATCCTTGATAAATTCCGGGAGTACAACTAGCAAACTCATTATCTGTTCATTAATTTTAAAGCAGCGTACGATTCAGTAAAAGACTAATACGTGCAATCAAGTATCCGGATTGAGCATGGGCATTATGACCGCACAATTCGTAGTTGCTACTCTGACTGAACAGACTGAACTTGCGAAATTGTACAGAGAACACAATGAATGGAGTATGGGATTAGCTACCCATTCTCAATGTACACGTTTCGGGAGCTCAAATATTTAAAGTAAATAACGGCGCCGGCCACGTCCTTACGGTCATATAGGAATGGAAAGATTGTTAGTCCGACTCTCGTTGCTACTAGAGACCGAGTATACCTCTGCATCTCCACGATGGTCTTGGGATAGGATATCGTTTTAGTTACAAAGGATAATTTATCTGGATTCACTTTGGTAATCGATACGATCGATGGAATGGGAAATAACACTAATACGAGTTAAAAGTTAAAACATGCACGCCAGGTGGCATATGAAAACTTAGGAGATTCGCATTTTGAACGATCGCACGGAAGCGCAGCACTCTATACTCACTTGCTCGATGGCTACAGCAAACTATTGAAGAACACGCTTTTTTCGACCGCGCGCGACATGCGCATGAGCCACCGAACACAAAATAGATATTTTATTTCTTTCCCGACGACTAAAACACGCACTGCACTTACTTGTTCAATGGCAACTCTTATTACTAGCCGCGCAATGCAGAACACAATATTTCGGCAGATCGCGCGATCGTTCTGCTGTCCGAAACAAGAGAAATCACGCACTCTACGTGCAATCAAGTATCCGGATAGCAGACAAAGTGTCAACCTCGTTTGTTACCTTAGACAGATTGAAGCATGGTGATGCACGTTCGAATTTATTGTTCAGCATTGCACTCGAGGGCGCTATTAGGAGATCTGGCGTGCAGAGGAACTGCACTATCATCAAACGGTCGCGTATTCTGCTGGGTTTTGCTGACGACAACGACCTCATTGGAATCGATCGCAGAGCAGTAGTGGAGGCTTTTGTCCCATTGAAGAGGGAGACGGCGAGGATAGGCTTAACCATTAACTATACCAAGCCAAGGTACATGGTGGCTGGTAGAGATAGAGGAAGTGTTGGTGCTGATGTAGCGCTTGATGGGGATGTGTTTGAAGTTGTTGAAGAATTTGTTTACCTTGGAACGCTTGTTACATGTGACAATGACGTTTCCAGTGAAGTGAAAAGACGTATTGCTGCTGCGAATAAGGCCTTCTACGGATTACGTAACCAGCTTAGGTCCCGCAACATGCGGACGGAAACGAAATTTGCCGTATATAAAACTCTGATTCTACCAGTTGCCCTTTATGGGCATGAAGCACGGACGTTAAAAGAATCGGACCGGAGAGCATTCGTGGTTTTGGAACGAAAAGTGCTGCGTATAATACTCGGAGGGAAACTAGAAAATGGTGTGTGGCGCAGACACATGAGATGTATCAAGTATACAAAGAATAAAATATTGTGGATCGTATAAAATACGGCAGATTTCAGTGGGCTGGTCTTCTTCTTATTATTATTGGCATTACATCCCCACACTGGGACAGAGCCGCCTCGCAGCTTAGTGTTCATTAAGCACTTCCACAGTTATTAAATGCGAGGTTTCTAAGCCAAGTTACCATTTTTGCATTCGTATATCATGATGCTAACACGATGATACTTTTATGCCCAGGGAAGTCGAGACAATTTCCAATCCGAAAATTGCCTAGACCGGCACCGGGAATCGAATCCAGCCACCCTCAACATGGTCTTGCTTTGTAGCCGCGCATCTTACGGCACGGCTAAGGAGGGCCCTTGGGCTGGTCACTCAGTGCAAATGTCAGAAGAAAGAATAGCGAAAACATTATTCAACAGAGAACCGGATAGAGGCAAGTGACTTCGTGGAATCGGACCTAGGACCCTAAAAGTTCGGTGAAACTGGAGAAACATCGCCCAAGCCCGACGATTGTGAAGCTCTACAATACGCCAGGCATAGGTGTGTCGACGCCGTAGCCAACCAGGTATCCAGGTATGTAAGGATGAAATTCTTTTGGTCGTTTAATAACAAAATCTGCAGCTGAAAAATCTTGAAAACTGTTTTTGCTGTTGATGAGAGTAAATTGAAAACAAATTTTGAAGTTGTTTTTTGATAACAAAATAAGTATTTAATTTAATAGCAGTTCATATAATTTAATAATCAATAGCAAACTGATATCAAAGCAAATATTCAATCACGGAGATCAAAATTTGACCGCTTAACTCTTAAGCGGTGCTTACCCATACGCTTGAACATGGTTTAAGGCCTAAACGGAGGTGAAGAAATTGGCCCTAAGTGATTAAAATCACCAATTTCTTACAACCAAAACAAGTTATCAATTTGATCACAAAATTTGCTCGGAACGGGAGCCGAGGGGATGAAATTTCTGATGGAAATCAACACACTGATGTTAGTTAACCGATTCAACACGGATTTTTTTTTTCGTCGTATTTCAACATAAATTTTGGACATACTGCTTCAAAAACGGATGCGAACCATAAAAGAGTTGAAATATGGGGGGAAATATTTTTTCCACGAAATAAATAATTCGTAGATATTGATCGAATTCTGTGGTGTGTCTGTAATGGTGTTAGGAGGTACATTGGAGCTATTCCAACTCATAAAACTAAACCGTCTAAGACGAATTAAGTACTGTCCATTTAATTCCACCAGTTAATTTTCGTTATCTTTGCAGATACGTATTTCGACCACAACTGTGTGGTCGTCTTCAGTGTCTTGTACTTGACTCGACTTGAAGAAAACAATCGCAACTTACACTACTTATACTACGCTAGGTACCTAATCTAATCTTATTTGCCTACTTTATTTACCTATACAGTAAATTACTTTATTGTTTAGGTAGAAACTTGAAGAGCCAAGAGCTGCCATTTCCCTGATCCTTATTCAACAGCGCTGTTTGTACCTGTCGGTGGATTTCCAAACTCTCAGCTACATCGAGTTTCCATGGGGAAGAGACATTTCTTAAGATTTTAATATTTGATGCCGTAATTGGGTGATTTTCCTTACACACATGCTCTGCTACCTTAGATCTAAATTCGTAATGTAATCCCTTATCGTTTTCTCTTTTCGCCTTACTCACTTCCGCCATATGTTCCTTGAACCTTATATCTAATGATCTTTTTGTTTGGCCTACATAGATTTTTTCACATTGGGAACAACTTATCTTATAAGAGTTTCGGTCCCGACTAAGTCGAGTCAAGTACGAGACACTGAAGACGGCCTTACTGTTGAGGTCGAAATACGTATCTGTCAAGATACAATTAAGTGGTGGAATTCAATGGGATTGTTTAAACTCGTCTTATGACAGGAAAATTAACTGGTGGAATTAAATGGACAGTACTTAATTCGTCTTAGACGGTTTAATACATTCCACTGAAAGAGCTTAATATATTTTTCTCATAAAACTAGTGAGACATCAAATATCTTCATATTAATCGATTTGAATATTAAGATCTGTACTCAAGGATAGTTTGGAGTATCGTAGATGTCGAACGAATTCTGTAGTTTGTCTGTAATGGTGTAATGAAGTCCGGTGGTGCTATTCCTACTCATAAAAATAGTTGAGACACCGGAGATCTTCATGTTGATCGATTTGAAAATTATGATCTGTACTCAAGAATAGTTTGGAGTGTCTTAGATATTGATCGAATTCTGTGGTGTATCTATAATGGTGTTACGAGGTATCTTGGAGTTATTGCAACTCATAAAAATAGTGAAGCCAACGAAGATCTTCTTGTTGATCGATATGAATATTAAGATCTGAATTCAAGGATGGTTTGGAGTATCGTAGATATTGTAAAAGATTTGTTATACCACTGGGCAGGCGCAGGATTTTATCATTAAGCGTTTCAATTTCAATTATTCAACAATAACATGGTAAAGTATGGTGTTGATTCATAAGAACATCAAAATTACAACTCAAGGAGAGTTCGGATGCTCAAGATGATCGTATGGCCCGTAACCTGACCTGTGCAATATTTTTCCTGGAATTTTGAACATTTTTGCTTAAGAAAGTAAGGCTCTATCTCTTAAAACTGATTTTTGACAGCTGATTTTCGTCTTGGGTCATATATGACCCATCCGTATTGAATCGGTTAAGTACAACAACGAGCTCAAACTTAAATTTCAGAATGACACATCTCTTGTAAGATATTTTTTCTCTTCAGAAGTACATAGCTGTGTGAACAACTTTTGTCAAGAATGAAAGCAGTAAAAAGTAATTGTTGATCTTCATTATCTGCTTGTGAAACTCGATCAGCGATTGTGAAATTATTATGCGTCGAGTATTGGAAAGAAGTCAACAATTACACGTCTTGTTACGTGAAAAAAAGAAAATAAGCACAAAAAAAGATTGTTGAGACGCAATAATATCGTGTTAAGTTTTTCTTTTAAAAAAAGTACTGGGTAATGTTTTAAACATAACCGCGAGAAGACGTAGGACTTGAATAATCGTAACGTATTTACATTTATCTTTTGAATTCATGGGGTTTGATTGGTATAGGTATTGATATTGGAAACGACAACATTCATACTATGTAGAATTATTAACGATTTGTTTTTTTTTTCAAAACTTTTGGAAATGAAACTAATAATTAAATACATAATTAGAATCGCATTGTTTCTAACTATTGAACCCTTATGTACTCAAACACATGTAAAGAATTTATAGATTTTAGAAATAGAATTTAGAATTAGAATTTTTAGAATTTTTGCAATTTCTGATCATAATACACCCGATTCTTATTTTACACGGGGGATGCGTGCCGTGCGAAAAAAAATCCGTGTAAAAATAAGTGTTATTTTGAGAAACCGTGTAAAAATAATCCGTGATATTTTGAGAATCCGTGTAAAAAAAGCCGTGCAAAACATATCCGTGTAAAAAAAGTAAACGGGTCTTTGTTAATGGCGGGGATGCTTTCCGTATAAAAATAAATCCGTGTTATTTCGAGAATCCGTGTAAAAAAAGAATCGGGTGTACCTGGTTTACAGTTCGTCTTTGAGTAAAGGATTTAATTTTAACAGCCTCGTTGGATAAACGTACAACTCGTGCTGAAAAAATCATCTTTTTGCAAATAGTTGCACAAACTGCTATTAATGTTTTGGTTCCAAACTATGAGTTCAGTTTAATAATATAATTTCTCAGAAAATGAGAACCAAAGTATAAAATAATGTTTATTAAAAATATTCTTCTGGAAATTATTTTTTTCGGACTATTTTAAAACATTTACATGTAACACGGCAAAATTTCCTAATTTAAAATGGATATCAACACCATTGCTGAATGTGTATCATTTAATTGCCAATGCCTGCTGCGAATGAATGAAAATAATTATTTTTAATCAATTTCTATATTCAATAGTGTAGTTGATTTTTTGCTAAGGAATCAGAACTGTTATAGTTGTAGATTATTAAACCAATCACTCTCCCTGGATGAGCAGACTAAATCTCTCTGGGCTAATTTTATTATTCTTCATCCACCACTGCTGCCCTCGCAGCCTCTAGCCGTGAACTCCGAGCGAGGCGATTGTATCGATCGCAACCGACACCACTGCATCCGACCATCATCAAGCATAGAACGGTAAAAAAATGCGCCCTCTTCTTTCATGCACACTCGCAGACCCACCGGGAGCTCTCCCGCTGGCGACTGCATGCTGTGTAGCTAAATGCGGGAGCGAAAAGCACGTCAGTACGCGCTGCTGTCACAAACTGTAATGACTCGCACACGGAAGGCACTGCTTCTTTTATGCACAAAGTAAATCTTGCGGTGGATCCGAAGGCATGTGGCAATGCATTCTGATGTCCGTGTTAGGAATGCACGAGATTGATTATATATGAAATTTTTATTGACCTTGACAAGATTTGAAATTTTCAATAGCTTATCATTAAAAATCATAAGTTTCAATGAAGTTGGCAAATTGCTGGAGAGTGTCCGAGTCGATTGATATATGAATCTTAAAAATCCATCGAAAGATAAAGGCGCTAGTATCGTTCGAAATCTTCCCTTCCAGCGTAACGCTCTCGATTTCCAAAAATCTAAATGACACCCAGTATAGTAAAGAAAGACGTAAGTCCTACGTCAAAATTTTAGTCGTTCTGTAAAACTAAATGCCATTCTGGAAAAGTGTATTTTATTTTGGTTGATTTGAAAATGTATAAAAAATATGTACCGAATATTACCTGGCCTGCCAGCAAGTGGTCAATCTGAAAATTGGGCCGTGACTTGAAAAGGTTGGGCAAGCCTGAACTAAATCATTGATTTACTAGTATACCGTGGCCAGTAAAAATTCGACTACTGCAAGTTCCTGTTCCGATTTGGAAGAATTTATTCGCCCATGAATATCATGGTCTCACGAGGGTTAGCTAGCTCAAGGAGTTGCCTAAAGGACACAGCGTAAATATCGACGGAATTGCACAGTCGAATATAGAGCTCGAGCTTGAGCTTGAGCTTGATTGACTGCTCGTAGTTGCTACTCCATTATGACCAGATCAGCTGTTCTTGCACAGGGAACCAACAGATGTTTGCTTGGGACTAGCACACATCTACAATGTACAAGTACTGGTGATCTCATTTGTTAAGTCATACTGGCGCCTGCCACGTCAGAATGCAAGTCAATGTAAGGAAGGGGAAGGAAATGATGATGCAATCACTCGCCCACTGCAAGCCGAATATACCTCTGCACTTGCCACGAGTTCATGCGGAATTTGTTTGAATTTCTGGGATAGGTTGGAGAGGCAGAGGTCCGTCTTGGTTAACGTGCTGCCAATGTGATAGATAGGAGAAGGTAACTGATGGAATTTCTAATTGGATGTAGGATACGAGCTCTATAGTTCATTTCCAATTTTAGCAGATTACTGTTAGAATACTCAAGTTGAATGTATAGGAATAGTAATGGAAACGGTATGGAAGTCCATTTCCAGTTCTAGCGATTGTTAGAACATGAGAAATAAAGAGAAAGATACAAAGTAGGAGAATTGAACGGACCTGGGATTGAACCCACGACCTCCTGCGTATGAGGCAGAAGCAGTAGCCATATGACTACCAAGCCCACTAATTGCACGGTCGAATATAGATGCAACAAAGACAAATGAACTTAGGTTTTTGGCATAACTTGCTCAAGGTCCTCCGCCCAGAAAGGATCTAGGTAACAACTTTTGGAATTTTATCTAAAGCTGCATTGAGTTGGCCGTAGAAGTTCTCTTGGTCTCATAGATCGGCAGCATCGGTTTGCACATTGAATCATTGTAAAATTACGAAACCATGTTCCGAGCCTGACGGTTATTCTTTCATTGTTAGTCTCCCTCTTCATAAGCGCAGAGTATGCCTGGCCGCACAAAAGGAAGGCAACTCCATGATGCCGACAGTTGTGCACCTCCAGAGAGGAGCCTGTGCTAAGAATATTACATTACTGGATTGAACACTATATTCTATATATTTATATCTATATCTATATATTTATAAATAATTCTAAATCTCGTATTATGATTGAAAGGTGGCAACACTAACTCACGCTGTTCGAAATTTACAATATGTAGCCCGTTTTACCACAGCAAGAAACGTTCCGCCTTTTCTTCAAGACCAATTCAGATCGGACTTTTTTCCGTCGACACTAGCCTGTCTGGGTCCTACACCGAGCCACATAGGTTCTGCGCTTTCTCTGTACCTGATTGAGATGAATGGTTAATCCCGTTCTGTCATGACTGTCCTGGCAGCCTCTATCGTTCTTGATACGTTTTGTCGCCTCATGAAGCACGTCCCTGTCCGAGATAACGTGGAACGTGCAAGTGCAAAAATGTGTTCTTTTACATTTACAGTTCAGCCCGTCGTCGTCGTCACGCAAAGTGACAAGTTTATTCCACTTAGGACCGAAGATTGTGTGACCGGAGTGCGCGTTGCAGCCTTAAAAATTAAACAATGCTCCGACTACGCTCCCTATTTATTATTATAGGAGAGCATCAGTTGCAATGTCAGCATTTTGTCACAAATCGCAAACGATTCAAAATAAACTCAATCAGCTGTTTCTAATTCCATCGTCCTATTGAGAGGATAGAACGTTGTGTATACGCAGCAGCTAAGCTAAGAACATCCCGTCCTATCGTGGTCGCTATAAAAAGTGTGATGCTAACAAAGTGGCAGTGATCTGATCGGAAGCGTGTTCGGTCAGGGGATACGTGATCCGTTGTTTATAACCAACTAGGCGCAGATAACTTGTGAGTACTAAGCAAGAGCTGACTATATACAAGTTTACATTCCAATATGACGATTTTAATTTAATTGTCACGTGTGTTAGATAGGTAAAGGATTATTCTGGGATGTCCAACCCCCCAAATAACTCTAGAATATGAGAATTCGTCTATGAAGTTTGATATAATACGCACTTTTCTACCTGTTACCAAATACAAATTTGAATGGAAACTTCACTTCCTCCGATACTACAATCTGCCTACGCTAGTGAATCGTTTTTCATTGCTCTCGCAACATACCAATTGCTCCTGGAGCGATTCCAGCTAGAAAAGTGAAAAAGGGAATCATCGCCATCGCCGCTTGCCTTGCGGTACGACACGGATTCACCCAAATCACGGACACTGCAACCAGAGAGACATATAGAGGATACATTTTATGCATTTCAATAAATTTGCATCCCCAGATCAAAGCAAGCCGTTGTCAATCTGCGATTGGTTCGACTGGTGTCTGAGAGGGTTCGTGGCAACACTCCATCGCTTCGCACCGTGTCCGCGGGTTGGGCAAGGGCAGAACCGTCCCGTCCGATCCAAAAATCTCGTCAATCATTGAAAACATAGAGCGATTGAAAACTTTCGACTCTTCTGGCAGGACTTTCCGAGAAATAACATTCGTCGAACGTTGTTGCCACTTTTCGTACAAAAGAGTTGTACTGAAAGAACATAATTTCACTCCAGAAATTCAGATCGACAAATACGTAGAGATGATGTTCGCTTGGAGGTTTACTTTTATTCACCTAACCATAATCAATTTTAACATAACATAACCTGTCAGCTTAGATGATCAGTTACAACCGGTTATTGAGATCGAAAAGGTATGACAGAACCGTTGTTCCTCTAACCTCTCGGTTAAAACGCGATAACACCTCTAAGGGAATGAATCAGAAAGTCGTATCGGTGCCATTGTGTGCTGTATGTAGATTGTAGGTACACTATATGTATGTCCTAAAGTTTATCCCGTCCCTACTTGATGTTAGCCTACAAACTGACAAATCTAACCCGATGCGCTTGATGCAAGTGTTGTTGGTTTTTGTCGTGTCATTCTGAGCGAATCGCACTATATTCGACATGTGACCGAAGGCCACTACTAAAAGAGGCGGACATAGTGCACATAGTGCAACGCGCCAGACGGGCATGTTCGTATTAATTGCACGATTTTTGCTTTTGCGATGAATTTTAGAAGTTGGGTGATAAGAGACAATTTTGTCCTAAAAATTGTTCACATCAATAGTGCAGCAAATAAGTTTGTTATAGCATAAATCTTCCACGAAAGCACACTGTCTTATGAACACAAAGTTAGCAAAAACAAGAGTTGAGTAGTAAAACAGAATATCCTCTATAATAAAATAGCTAGGGAGGATTACGGCTTTGGCAGGTTTTGTTCTATTATTGTCAGGGTTTTTTTTATGACTGATTATGCGCAAATTTGGCCTAAACATTCTTTGAATATCAAAGAATATTGTGGCGAAATTTCATAAAATTTGGTCGACAAAACCCCCCCCTGACAATAATAGAACAAAACCTGCCAAAGCCGTCTTTTCATTCCGTGCCGATAGTTCGAACGAGTCAGACGTGTGTGCTGTGTCTCATCGCGGATTGTGTTCGGTAGTGCGAGTTGTATTGTGTGGTGCTATTCCTACCTACGGATCCAAGGCGATCGCTGTCGGCGAGTGAAGTAGCTGCTTCTGGCGACGCCAGTGAAGCAGGCTATTGTTACTGCTGCTACCTACAGCAGCAGGCGCAGATAAGTGGAAGAGATTGCTTTATTGTTCTCCCGTCACAGAGCGGAACTAATAGACACAAATTGAATTAGTTTTTTCTTGATATTTTTTTTCTAATAAGCTATTAGTTGTAAGTTAGCATAAGCATTAATTATCCTTCCACCTTGCGAGGTGAGAATGGAGGTAGAGACAGTAGGAGGCAATGGGCCTCCAAAAGATAATACTCGCACACGATTGTACCATGCGGCTTCGCCTGGGCCTTGGGTTGTTTACTTTCGGCAGAAAGTGAAGAGCCTAGATTTTCTGGGCATAAAACGAGATTTGACGCGTCGTTTTACGAAGCTTGAATTCAGCCAAATCAACAGGAACAAACTACGCATCACCGCACCTACATACCAGGTGGCGAATGAAATTGCTGGCGACAGGGCGTACAATGTTGAATATTTAGTTTATGTGCCCTCGCGGGAGGTCGAGATAGAAGGCGTAATCAACGCAGCGAGCTTGACTTGCAAGGATGTGCTTGCAGGAAAGGTCGCCTAAAGAACGCCCTGCAATCTACTGTGGATATTCTGGACTGCAAGGAATTGCATTCAGCAGCCACGGTAGATGGCAAAAGGTTTATTCAAGTCAGGCTCGCTTCGGGTGACATTCGCCGGTTCGATGCTTCCAAAGTATGTCGATATAGAAAATATGTTGTTTCCGGTGCGTCTTTTGTGCCAAGGGTATTTAATTGTACCAACTGCAAACAACTTGGTCACACTGCCGAGTTTTAGGACAACAAGCCACGTTGTGGCAAATGCTCAGAAAGACATCGGGAGGAGCTCTGCCAGCAACAAGCAACAAAATGTGCTTATTGTGGTTTGAACCTCCCCATGGTTTGCAAGAATGCCCGGTGTACAAAAAGCGCACCCAAAAGTGAAGCGCTCGTTGGTACAGCGCTCCAAGCAGTCGTATGCGGAAATGGTTAGGTCGCAAGACACATCCGCCACAGCCACTGCATCGACTGCTATTTCAGCCACCGTTCGTGTAAGTGATTATTATGATTCCATATCAATTGACGAATTGGACTCTGACGCAGCCGACATGGATGATTCTGCGGAGGTACACGTGCCCGAAAAGAGGAAGCAACCGTCTTGCCCTGGATCGCGCCGTAAGAGAACAAAAGTCATCCATAAAAGCTTGCCAAAATCTGAAGGTAATGGGGGATTATTTAAAATCCCGAAGCAATCTGTCCCTACTGCTTCTTTTGATCCTAGTTGCAGTAAGACATTCCCGCCATTGCCTAAATCCGATGTTTCGAAGAAACATCCGGCTAGGAGAATCAACGAAAGAAAAAAACAAATTCGCACTTCTAGAAAAAGTATTCCGTCCAAGCGAGAATTGATCTCCTTTAAGGATCTTGTGGACCGTTTTTTGAACTTGTTCAATATTCCGAATTCATTGAGGCCAATCATTGACCTCTTTATTCCAACAGTTGAAAGTTATCTGAAGCAATTGACTGTTTCATGGGCCCTTCTTGCAGAGCTTGTATCTTTCGATGGATAATACGGCCAACACCGAAGATACAATCACTGTGCTGCAGTGGAACTGTCACAGTCTGAAAAATAAATTAGACGTTTTCAAGTTTTTGATTCGCAATTTCGATTGCGATATATTTGCACTCTGTGAAACATGGCTTTCTTCTGAAGATGAAATCAACTTCCACGATTTTAACATTATTCGCCAAGATCGGGATGATCATTATGGTGGCGTTCTTTTGGGGATCAAAAAATGCTACTCCTTCTACAGAATTCCCATTCCGACTGTTCCCGGCTTAGAAATCGTCGCATGCCAAGTAAATGTGAAGAATAAAGATCTTTGCATAGCTTCAGTGTACATTCCTCCAAATGCCTCTATTAATCGTCGACATTTTTGGAGCGCAGTCTCCCTCCTATCATCTCCAGTATTGATATTGGGTGATATGAACGCACATGGTATTGGATGGGGTGAAACGTATGACGATTATAGAGCGCCTATTTTCTATGATTTGTGTGACGATTTCAATTTGAATATTTTGAACACTGGTGAAGTAACTCGAATAGGACCAAATGGTCAACAAAGCCGTATTGATCTGTCTTTATGTTCAAATTCACTATCATTAGATTGCACGTGGATGGTAATTCAAGATCCCCATGGTAGTGATCATATGCCGATAGTTACCACAATTAAAAGTAGCTATCAACAATCTGAGCCAGTTAATGTTCCTT
Organism: Armigeres subalbatus; assembly: GCF_024139115.2. NCBI lineage: Eukaryota > Metazoa > Arthropoda > Insecta > Diptera > Culicidae > Armigeres > Armigeres subalbatus. The sequence continues at coordinate 43,392,568 of NC_085141.1, read as the reverse complement.
TCGACCTCACGAAAAACATTGACTGGCCAAAATTTGCATCGGCGGTAAAAATTGGTATTGAATCAACTGATACTCTTCCACCTTTGGATGAATATGAATTCCTTACTGAGTTGATTCAAAAAAGCGCACTAGAAGCTCAGAAACGACGCGTTCCAAGTACATCTGTCATAAGAAGACCAGCCACTCCTGGATGGGATGATGAATGTACTAAGTTGTATTCTGAGAAATCTGATGCCTTCAAGGCCTTCCGTAAACATGGAAGGTCCGAGCTTTTTGAAGAGTATTTGAGGCTCGAAAGAAAGCTCAAAAATCTTCTTAAGGCAAAAAAACGTAGCTACTGGCGACGTTTTGTCGAGGGGTGAGAAACCTCAATGGCAACACTTTGGAAAACGGCCCGCAACATGCGGAACCGCATTTCCACCAACGAGAGTGAAGAATACTCCAATCGATGGATATTCAACTTCGCAAAAAAGGTCTGTCCAGATTCCGTACCATCAGAACCGCTATTTCGAGAATCAGTCACTGATCCCGGTTCTTTGGGTGGACCATTCTCAATGCTGGAACTTTCTATGTCTCTTCTTTTATCGAATAACTCTGCTCCGGGATGCGATAACATCAAATTCAATATTCTTAAAAACCTCCCAGATATCGAAAAAGACGATTACTTGACCTGTACAACTGTTTCATGGAGTACAACATTGTGCCACCTGAATGGCGACAGGTCAAAGTAATAGCTATTCAAAAGCCTGGGAAACCAGCGTCTAATCACAATTCATACCGACCGATTGCCATGCTATCATGCATGAGAAAGTTATTGGAAAAAATGATCCTTTCAAGAGTCGACCATTGGGTCGAACAAAATGCATTGCTTTCAAATACTCAGTTTGGATTTAGAAAAGGGAAAGGAACAAACGATTGTCTAGCGTTGCTTTCTTCAGATATACAACTGGCCTTTGCGCACAAGGAGCAATTGGCTTCAGTATTCTTGGACATTAAGGGCGCTTTTGATTCAGTTTCCATAGATGTACTGTCACTCAATCTGCACAGTAGTGGGTTACCCGTTATTTTAAATAATTTCTTGTAAATTTCTTGTCAGGAAACAAATTCATTTCACACACTTCGGCCTTCTACAACTTCCAGAAACCGTTACATGGGCCTTCCCCAAGGTTTATGTTTAAGTCCCTTGCTTTATAATTTTCTATGTTAAAGATATTTACAATTGTTTGGAAGGACAATGCACGCTCAGACAACTTGCAGATGATGCCGTGGTCTCTTTAAGAGGTCCATGTGCAGCTGTCTTACAGGACCATTGCAAAGTACCTTAGATAATCTGACTGTTTGGGCCAGACATTTAGGGATCGAGTTTTCACCGCAAAAACTCAATTGGTTGTGTTTACTAAGAAGCGGTATCCTGCTCAACTGAAACTTAAGCTGTTGAATGATGACATCAACCAATCTTTATCTTCTAAATACCTTGGGGTCGTGTTTGATTCCAAATGCACCTGGAAACTCCACATTGAGTATTTGATACAAAATGCCGGAAAAGGATCCATTTTCTACGTTCTATCTCCGGAACATGGTGGGGTGCTCACCCGGAAGACCTCATCAAACTCTATAGAACGACTATTCTCTCTGTTTTAGAGTATGGCTCCTTCTGCTTCCTCTCAGCAGCTGATTGCCACCTGATCAAATTGGAACGAATTCAGTATCGTTGTTTGCGTATTGCCCTTGGCTGCATGCATTCAACGCATAACATGAGCCTGGAGGTGCTTGCTGGAGTCACTCCTTTAAAGCACCGTTACTGGGAGCTCTCACTTAGAATACTCATCAAATGTGGAACAAGTAACACACTTGTTCTAGATAACTTCGATAATATGCTTGAACTAACTTGTCGTTCAAGATTCCTGAGAGTTTATCTCAACTACATATCGTCAGATCTTTGTCTTCCGTGTTATAATCCCCTCGAGTTCACTTCACCAACGACAGTTCCTCAATTGTATATGATCTGTCCATGAAACATGCCATTCAAGGAATACCAGATCATCTTCGACAAATATCTATTCCCTCACTTTTTCTGAAAAATATGAACATGTCAATTGCAACAACAGATATTTCACTGATGGTTCTCGCATCAACGGATCCACTGGCTTCGGTGTTTTCAATGTAACTTCAACCACCTTCCAAAAACTTCAGGAACCGTGTTCGGTTTATGTTGCTGAGCTGGCAGCAATTAACTTCGCGTTGGGGATAATTTCCAATCAGCCCTGAGACCATTATTTCATCTTCTCGGATAGTCTTAGTTCTATCGAGGCACTCCGGTCGATGAAACCTGTTAAGCACGCATCTTACTTTCTTTCAAACATAAGAGAGCAGATGCGTGTTTTGGTCGAAAGATCATTCAAGATTACCTTTGTTTGGGTCCCATCTCACTGCTCAATCTACGGCAATGAGAAGGCAGACTCGCTGGCAAAGGTGGGCGCACAGGAAGGTGAGGTTTATGATAGACAATTCTCGAGCAACGAGTTTTTCCCATTAGTCCGTCAGAGTACTCTTCAAAGTTGGCAAAGGAATTGGACACACAATGAACTTGGACGGTGGCTATTTTCCATAGTTCCAAAAGTTTCTGGGCGAGCGTGGTTCAGAGGTGAGGATTTAAGTCGAGGCTTCATTCGCGTGATGTCGAGACTTATGTCCAATCACTATTCACTAAACGCACATCTGTACAGAATAAACCTTGTCGATAGCAACTTATGTAGGTGCGGAGCCGGTTATGATGACATCGATCACGTAGTTTGGTCCTGCTCGGAAAATGACGCCTCCAGAGAGCAATTATTGGATACCCTTGTGGCCTGAGGTAAACAGCCCTTCAGGGCAGTTCGAGGTGATTTGGGAGATCGTGATGTTGTGTATATGCAGGCCATTTATGGTTTTCTTTGTGCTTCTGACAACAAAATTTAATATTTTGTTTTTTTTTTCTTCTTCAAAGTTTTTTTTGTTTAGTCTCTGCCTTTTTGTTCCGTAGAGCTCCATAGCTCTTGCCATCCGGAAGATGCTCCCAGTCGAACCATTCCTCGAGCATGACGACACGCCACATCGTCACTGACGCCAAATGCCCGGATGCGAAGCTGAAATTTCCTTATCCCAAATCCTAAGCCCCGTCCATCCTTAAACTTTGTAAACTAACCTCGAGTCACCACGAGTACGCTGGCTCCTTCCCCTCTCTTATTAACTGTATAATAAAATGATATTGATTGTATATATCACAAAGAACCATGGCTCCGTAAAGTGTTATACACGCCTGAGCCTACCAAATAAACGAACTTGGAAAAAAGCCGTCTTTTCCCCTAGATAATAAAAAAAACTGTTTCCGTTGCCATTTCGCGGACATTGTGTTTGGGCCTTAACAGTAACTAAGCTACCACGCCAAACGCCGATGCAACAGAATCAGTCCATTTTTTCAATCAACCTATTCTGTTAAGAAAATGCTGGTTTTGAGAAGAATCAATTTTCTTTCCCCAATGCGCCTCTTCCAATAACTAACTGCAACCAAACGCTTGATGGAACCATGCGTTGAAATTTCACTTCGTGCTGCTGATATTCGACGGCCGTTTCGCCGAATGATATTTGGCGGAATGTACCGTTTCGCGGAAAGTAGCTTATTGTTTCTTCAGCACTTCTACAATTGAGGGGGTCAAATGCAAAGGGGTGTATGTGAAAAAAAAGTTAGTTTTGAGAAAAATGGGGACAAAGTTTTTCACAATTTTTTCGCTCCATACAAATTGTATGAAAGTTCAAGTTCAGTTATAGTTTTCTATGAATTTTCACATTTTTTATAAACATCGTACAAACTATATCATCATATTGCCGCAAAGCTCGAGAATCAAAGCATTTTTTGCTGTAGCCAACTCAGTTTTGACAAAAATGTAACTTACACCCCTCTGCTTCTAACCCCCTCAATTATTACCTTCAAGGTTTCTAAGCCAAGTTACCATTTTTTTTTGCATTCGTATAACACGAGATTAATACGTTGAAACTTTTATGCCCAAAAAGTCGAGAAAATTTCTAATAGATGAATTTCCTAGACCGGGCCAGAAGTTACACACAGCCACGCATCTTCCCGCACGGCTAAGGAAGGCCTCCCAGCGGGCTAGATATAATGAAGGGATTATCTCTCTTTTAATTTCTTTTGGGATAATTTTTGTTAGGGATACGTTTTTATGAATAATCCTTTATTTCTTCCTTTCGCCTTATACCGAGAAAACGTATTTATTTAAAGAAGGCATTATATCCTCCCTTCGCTTTGTACCGGGCAGACGCTACAATTTGAAGAAGGCATTTTCCCTTCTTTCGCTTTATACCGGGCAGACGAATCCATTCAAAGAAGGCATTACACCTTCCTTCGCCTTATACCGGGCAGACGCGTTCTTTTTAAGAAGGCATAATCAACTTCTTTCGCCTTATTCAAGGCAGACGCATAATTTTTAAAAAGCGTTATCCCTCCCTTCGCCTTATACCGGGCAGACGCGTTCTTTTAAAGAAGGCACAATCAACTCCATTCGCTTCATAACGGGTAGACGCATCCATTTAAAGAAGGCGTTACCCGTAGCTTCGCCTTATATCGGGCAGACGCGTTCTTTTAAAGAAGGCATTATTTCTTTCTCTTTATTCAAGGCAGACGCATTAATTTAAAAAAAAACGTTCTTTTTAAGAAAGCATTATCAACTCCTTTCCATGGTGTCTATTGGCTGGAAAAAACTGGAAAACCGGGAATACTCAGGGAAATGTCAATGAAATCAGGGAATTATTTTCTAAATATATTCAAAGCAAATTTCAATTTTGTCGTTGTTGTTTTTACTTAGATAAAACATTTCAATGATGTTAACTTTCAATGCACTAGCTTCTGAATTTGTTTTCAATGTCAACATTTAAAATGTGAAACAGCATTTTCATCATATATTATCTCCAAAGTGGTACGAAGGTTAAAAACCTAGATTAATCCAACTAGCGGTGATGATGCCTTTCTCGTGCGGTAAAAAATATTATTTTGGGCATTACTTCTGAGCCCATCGTCCGATCGGGCCAATTTTCAATAGGAAACAATGGGACAGGATTCTGCGTCGAATGCAACCTGTTGCGAGGAAAACGGTTCAGGGTAAGTGCATTAAAAGTGAGCTACAGTATGGTCCATAAAAAAATGCGAAAATATTTTTTAACTTATATTTTTGTACATCAAAGGGTTATTTCTACTATTCATATATATGTGTGTAAGCAAACGTATCATGAAAAAAACATTTGTATCTAGTGAATGTATTAATGAAAAAAATTGTTACTATGTAACATAGTCTCTCAACTACGTAACTACGTAACTAAAATTTTGATGTTTTCGCATTTTTTTATGGACCATACTGTAGATGTTTTTAACGCGCATTTTTCCGAGAAAAAGTATTTTGGCCATAACTACCAATCCCATTGTTCGATCCGTCCAATTTTCAATAGGAAACAATGGGGCAGGACACTGCGTCGAATGCAGCCTGTTGTGAGGGAATCCGTTTAGGGTAAGTGCATTAAAAGTGAGCTAGACTTTTTTACACGCTTTTTTATAAGAAAAAGTATTTTGGCCATAACTTCCAAGCCCACAGTCCGATCCGGCCAATTTTTAATAGGAAACAATGGGGCAGTATACTGCGTCGAATGCAACCTGTTGCGAGTAAATTGGTTGAGGGTAAGTGCAAAAAAAGTGAGCTAAACTTTTTGCTCTTTTGGTGCACACACACACACATACACATACACACACACACACACACACACACACACACACACACACACACACACACACACACACGCGCGCGCACACACACACAGACATCACCTCAATTCGTCGAACTGAGTTGATTGGTATATAACACTATGGGTCTCCGGGCCTCCTATAAAAAGTTCATTTTTGGAGCGAACATATAGCCTTTACGTATACTTAGTATACGAGAAAGGCAAAAAAATACGAAATCGTTGAATTCGGCATTTTTTTATGTTGCCGCAGTTTAAATAGATGTCGCCAACATTTATAAATTGTAGTGGCGGACTATGAACTAAAATTTTCCTAACAAATGAGTCTATGAGCTCGAAGCTCTTCAAGGAAGAAAGCATAGTAAAGAAAACTAACAATTGTCATAGCACACAAAAGTTCTGTAAAGTTTTAACTAAATTTGCCTAGTCGTCACTAAAATCGGAAGACACTTTAGTGATACCTTGACATCAGGGTGAATTTAATTGGAAAGTCCTATCCACCAAATCGCCTTCAGAAATAAACGAATTAGTTTTAATTACAATTGAAAACGATAGACGATAAAGAGAGGCATAAGTCTCTTACAATCGTTACAAGCCACAAAAACAAGCTCATCACGACATGATACAAGTGCGATGAAAACAGAATCGGAGAAGCAGCCCACATAGCCAAGCTCATTTGCTTATTTGTTGGAGACAAAGAAAGCCTGTGTAAAACAAGTCAAAATGCATCATCAGCAAAATGGAGCTGTTCCAAAAGTAATGATCATGGAATATATGCTAATCTATATTCTTGTTAACAAGTAACAAAAAACCTTCAATTTTGACTGCTCAAGTGTTTTCTTTCAATAGAGCAATCCGGAGATAAAGCTGATATTTCGTGTTCAGATGTTAAGTGAATCGAGCAAGAGCAAGAACTTAAATGGTGAAAATAATCCCTTCCTGTTAGATTCGAAAACAATTAAAATTCTCCAAAGTTTTCTGTATTCAAACAAGTATTATAAAGATGAAAGTAAGATACGTGCCCGCATATATTTCCAAATTCTAACTTGTCGAGACCGATTTTTGCATATGAATCTAGAACCTGGAAAAACCTGGAATTTTTTCCCGGATTTCGAGTAGACACCCTGTCCTTTCGTCTTATACCAGGCAGCCGCATTGATTTAAAGAAAGCGTTATCCCTCCCTTCGCCTTATACCGGGCAAAGGCCTTCTTTTAAAGAAAGCATAATCAACTCCTTTCGCTTCATACCGGGCAGACGCATTAATTTAAAGAAAGCGTTAGCCTGCCCTTCCCCTTATATCGGGCAGACGTATTCTTTTAAAGAAGGCATTATCAACTCCTTTCGCCTTATACCGGGCAGACGCATTCATTTAAAGAAGGCGATATCGTTCCTATCGCCTTATACCGCGCAGTCGCAACCATTCAAAGAAGACATTATCTTCCCTCTTTGCTTTATAACGGGAAAATGCGTTAATTCATAGAAGGGACTACCTACTTTCATTTCTTAACGCCTAGCAAACGTGTCCATTGCATCCTTTCTTCACTTTGCCTTATACCGACCGGATGCGGTCATTAAAAGAAAGCATCACCTTCTTTCATTGACCGCATTGCATGGCCAAATAGTATACAACCCTAATAAGCGTTGACTCATCCATCTCATCAGCTGCTAGATATGTCGTAAAATCCAGATCAATCGATTAGTAACTAATCGATTACTCTCGATTCTTGTCGATTAGAGAATCGATTAATCGTTGGGTAGAAATCGATTCAAAATTAATCGATTATCACAACGATGAATCGAGTAATCGAAGTAATCGATTAATTTGCGACATTTCTATCAGCTGCCTTTTAGTGAATCGTTATGAGAAAGTTATATGTGCTTCATTCTCCCGATTTATTGTTGAGAATTGTATCGATGAAGGTATTCAGTAGTGTTGGCTGTTATTTAGGATGGAGCAAAATAATCGTAATTCATATCAATAACCTCCATATTTGTTTCTGCTTTTCCGAATAATGCGAAAAATTCTTCGAATGCAAAAGTGCAAAAAAAACTCTACCATAGAAGGTACGCCTCACTTTCCTTCCGTAAACTACATGTGTGCGTTGGTCCTGCACGAACATTGTTCAGATCTCGTGACCATAAATAAGGACTACTGCCCTAATAAGCATCTTGCAGATAATCAGTTTGGTACGGCGGTGAACTCTAGGGCCGATGCCCACGTAGCGTATTTTCAAAGCTGTGAGCACTCAGCGTTAAAAATACGCAGATGTGCACCGGGAAAAAAACAAGCAATGGGTAATGTTTTCAACATAGCCGCGAGTAGACGTAGGACTTGTATAAACGTAACGTGTTTACATTTAACTTCTAACTTTCGGATCTATGAAGTTTGATTATAGGTATTGATATTGGAAACGACAACTTCCATGCTGTGTAGAATTATTAGCAATTTGTTTATTCAAAACTTCTGGAAATAAAACTCATAATTAAATACATAATAAGAATTGCTTTGTTTCTAACTATTAATCCCTTATTTACTCAAGCAAATGTAGGGCATTTATAGATTTCTCATTGATGATAGTATTTGAAATTTTTAAAATTCTATTTGTAAAATTTTCAAAATTTGTGCAAAATGTGCTATTTTAGAGGAACTGTCCCGTTTTCCAAACAAAGAAATACAGCACCAATTTCGTTGCTCACAACAATAAGAAACAAGTCAAGGAGCAATAACCCTACTAAAATAGAGGAGGTGCTGCTAATACGCCAACGAAAAATTATTTAATGTTTTGATTCCAAACTCCGAGTCTACGTCAAGTTTAATAATACAATTTCTCAGAAAATGAAAAACAAAGAATAAGATAAAGTTTATTTAAATATTCTTCTGGAAATTATTTTTTGCAAACATTTACATGTAATACAGCGAAATTTTCTAATCTAAAACGGATATTACCACTATTGCTTATTATGCATCTTTAATTGCTAATGTCTTCTGCAAATAAATGAAAGTAATTATTTTAATCAGATTTTTATTTTCATCAGTGTAGTTGATTTTTTTTTTGCTAGGGAATCAGAGCTGTTATAGTATAACCATGTTTTAATGTACGTGTCGTTTAGTACCAAGCACAACTTAACATATGGTCAGTCGTATGACATGACTCGTACCCATCCCGGGATCATGTGGATTATGAAACCCAACTCTAATTTTATTCTTCTTCATCCACCACCGCCAGTGTTGCCACATATAAAGATTTATCTTATTTATAAAGATTTTTTAATATTTTTTGATAAAGATATCTTTATATAAAGATTAAAGATTTTTTTGAAGAAATTAGATTTTTCAAGATTTTTGTACATTTAGAAATTTAGTGTTCTGTTTTTTTTTCTCATTTTTGGCCGATACTTTAATCCGATATCATGACCGATAAGGCAGTTTTCACTCAGTAAAATCCGTCAGTACCAGATGGCTATCGCTTGACTCAGTAGTCAAACGGAATGTTGATCGTTTTTCAAAGCTTATCATGTACTTTACGTTCTATTCGAACTGTGACAATTATTGAACTGCCAGTCGTCACCTCTACGATCCCATCCCTGGTACTGAACAGAATAAAAAAAAACACGATATAGACTTGATTGATATAAGAGATAAAAGAACAGGCAACAATATCAAAAATTTGCACCGAAATATCATTTAAATATCAAGATATGCTATGGATAAGAACAAACTAATGGCACATGATACTGATCTCTTATTATAAATAGCATAAATTGATCTCCTCATGATATTTTCATGCAAAATATTGATATTGTCGTTTGATCTTTTATCTCTTATATCAATCATGTTCATATCTCATTTTACTATCTTATCAACATTTGATATTATTCAGCTATTTTCTTCTACTCGGGATGACCTACTGCTTGTTAATAAAGTCAATCGTATTTTCCAATCGGAAAGCCCTGAGTATACGAACATGTACAGTGAAATTAAATAGCTTTAACTGATTATTCTTTCCAACATCTAGAAAGATGCATTTCTTAAAAATATCATAGACAAATGGCTTTCAAAACTTTGAACAACATCCTCATGAGAAAATGAAGACCTACGTAGGGCTAGCAGCAGATAATCTGGCAGGACCTCTTGATTAACCGCTGAAGGTAACTTTCTATTCTCTCGCATGTAATTTCTATGTGGAGCTGGTGAAACAAACAATCAAACTCTTGAATGATCCCGTTCTTAAGACAGCTTGACTCATCGATCCAAAGAATTTGGAGAACATTACTAGTCTCAATTGGGTCCTAAAATGAAGAATCGATATTTGATTTTCTTTCATGGAACGACGAAGTTAATCATCCTAAACGCGTCAGTTTTTCCTTTGACTCAAACATCGAAAGGAACATTGTTTAATTTGAAATTAAAAAATCGGTGAAAAATGCTTCCTCGACATTTTCAGTCTTGTTTGACGTACGGAATAATATGATTCAATCGCACTAACAAAACACCGCAGAGCACTTGACTCAGTTAACAGTTAATATATGGGCCTGACGTTTTGGGATGATGGTTGATTCGTTCTGAAATGTTGCACAGGCCAAAATTTGCCTCAACATGTATGAAACACAAAAATATTATTTATACTGATTTAGAATTTTACCAGAATTTTTATAACATCGGTTCAAGTATTCTTGGCCGATGCACTATCGTTTGCAACCATAAACGAGGTAGGGCTTTAGGACCCAATTCGATCCTGAAGAAGATTCCAACCTTTGCGGAAGCTCAGGGGTGCAAATCTTTGCAAAACTAATCAGATCAAAGAGTAAGCCGATACGACGAAAAGTTGCGAGACATCGCTGGGCGGTAAACGGCGAGAAGGAAAGCTGGCATTTCCATTATTAAGAACTAGTTTATTTGTGGACGCAGTAGCGCCCGTGGCAAGTGTTTAGATTCTTTTCTGCATTAAAAAAAATCAAAATTTTCAACGTCTGTTGTCTGTGATTTTTTTCATCAAATGCTTTGTCTGGTTGTCTGAGGTTGTCACTGGTTTTTTTTTGCATCTGATAGTAAAAAGAATTGATGTTTCGAAAATTTTATTTTTTGTGAGAATTTCCCCGCGTGCTGCGTCTGGTTGGCTAGTCACCGGACAGACAAACAGGGCTATTATATATATGAAGTTCATCAACATTTCTATCTCATCCCTCATTCGGCAGCAGCTGTCAAAAGGCTGTTTTGGCCGAATAACTTTATTAAAACTTTGGTTAGTAACCGACTGAGTATATATGGTATACCAGCACGATTAATACTATTTTGCGTTAAAAAATGTTATGTTAAAAAGAAAGGAGTTGCCAAGATGGCTTTAACGTTGCAATTCAATTCAAAATGCAAAAAGCCAAAATATTCACACTACAAACCTGAAAGGTTTATAACTTTTGATCACCTTGATTTGCAATAAATGGGATGGTACAAAAATACCTCGAAACTCGTTTCAAAATATACTCTTATTACAAACATCTACCTGCTTCTAAAAAACCCAACAGATTTAAAAACATTTGTATATTTTGAAAAAAGTGAATATTTCAGCTATTAAGCACCTATTCAAGTTTAAGCCTGGAGCACAAAGGCCCGTTCGCCAATCAACTCCTCGAATTTGACAGTTTATCCACGGGAAAATGTCAAATTTGACGGGCGAAATGACGAACGATGGCATGCGCTTCAGCCTTAAGTACATAAAGATTTTTTGCTCACAAATAAAGGTGAAAAAGATTGTTACGCCTGAAAATGAAGGTAAGGTTAAAAAAATAAGTGGCAACACTGACCACCGCTGCTCTCGCTGCCTCAGCCATCATCGGCCTCTAGCCGTGAACTCCGAGCGATACGATGGGCGATTGCATCCATCTCAACCGACCCCACTGCATCCGACCATCATCAAGCACAGAATGACAAAAAAAATGCGCCCACTTCTTTCATGCATATTCGCAGACCCACCGGCAGTTCTACCGCTGGTGACTGCATGATGCCGCTATGTAGGTAAACACAGCGAACGAACGAATGAAACGAAAAAATGCGCGAGCAAAAAGCACGTCAGTACGCGCTGCTGTCACAAATTGTAATGACTCGCACACGGCAAACACTGCTTCTTTTATACACAAAGAAAATCTTCCGATAGACCCGAAGACCCGTAACATACCGCATTCTGATGTCCGTGTTAGGAACGCACGGGATTGGTTACATATGAAATTTTTACTGGATTTGACAAGAATTGAAATTTTCAATAGCTTATCGTTAATAATCTTAAGTTTCAATGAAATACGCAAATTGCTGGAGAGTGTCCGAGTCGATTGATATATAAGTCTTAAAAATCCATCGAAAGATAAAGGCGCTAGTAACGTTCAAAATCTTCCCTTCCAGCGTAACGCTCTCGATTTCCAAAAATCTAAATGACACCCAGTATAGTAAAGAAAGACGTAAGTCCTACGTCAAAAGCGATAACGTCGCCGCGCTAATGCACACCTGCGTTATTTGACCGCTGCATGCACGTAGCGCTAAAAAACGTGCAATTTCCTGCCATGATTATTATTTATTTTAAGGGCGGAGTGACCTGTGTAGTGCATAAAAGCCTTCTTCATTCAGCTCGATCCATGGCTACATGTCGCCAGCCACGCAGTATGTGATTCGTTCATTAGCTGCCATAGCTATCCTCGATCGATTGTATCGTATGCGACTTGGAAGTTGATGAATAGATGATGTGTGGGCACGTTGTAACGCATGCATTTAAAAAAATTGGAGAAAAACCTCTCGGTCTGACGAAACTGCCCATGCAGCAGCAATCATAGTAACCCATAATTCAGTTCTGACAGTTCTATCAGCCAAACTCTAACCGTGATGGCACAAACAGTGAACCAACTCCGTTCAGAAGTGTGCGCGATCAAAGAACGTTACTCCGCCGCGTCGAAAACGGACATCGTGCGAAACTTTGTGGACGCCGCGCGCCGGATACGCTCGTTCCGGCATCTACAACATCTTGGCACTAGTAGACAACCATCAGAGCATCGAAAAAATGCCCGGTTCCGGACAGCCGACGACCCTGAGCGACAAGAAGCTCTAAGGGAAGCTGAAGAGGTTGACCGAGGGAAAAGTGGCTACATCGCTGCGTGCGCTTGCCAACCGGTTAAACAGTGAAAAAGTACCTGGCGAACCTTCCACGGGAAATTTATCAAATGCAATTATCTGTCGTAGCTTTTTTTTATCAGTGGTCTTTTTTAATGCCAACGTTATTCACGGAATTCCTACAATACCTGACGTTACGGTGAACCCCTGGTCCGTGGTAGATCGTTGGCCGATAAATCCCTCCTGGTACTGCCCCACGAATTGTTATGCAATTGATTTTAGTCGGCAGTATAAAATTTGGGAGAGTACCTTGTCCGCGGTAGTTGCTATAATCCATCTTATCACCCTTTCTGTAGATGACACGACACCTTCCATCCGCTCCTGCGGCAGAATATCAGCCTCCCAAACCTTGGTAATAAATCATTGCCTCACCACCGTGTTTAAACAACTCTCCTGGTAGTTGATCAACCCCAGAGGCTTTGCTGTTTTTTAGCCGGCTGATCTCTTCCTGGATTTCCTGGAGATTTGGAGCCAAACGACGTATGTCCTGCGCGCGTGTTTCCAGTTTCATTACCATACCGCCAGTAGGCGTTGTCTAGCACATCGCCATTCAGGTGTTCTTCGTATCGCTGCCGCCACCTTTAGATCACCTCACGCTCGTTCGTAAGAAGAATCCCGTTTATACATATCAGGCTGTAGCACGTGGCCCTTCCGTGAGTGGTTCAGCTAGTCATAGAACTTTCGTGCGTTTTTCGCGCGAAACAGTTGCTCCGTCTCTTCACGGTCTCGAGAGAGCGCTTTGTCTTCCGGAAAATCTAGTTTTGTCTGTTCCGTGCCCGTTTGTAACGTGCTTCGTTCGCCCTCGTGCGCTGTTGCAGCAATCTCGCCCATACTGCATTCTTCTCTTGCACTAACTGCTCAGTGCTTACATTCGCCTTCATACCTGTCGTTTCTTTGATCCGGGAACATCGTGTCTAGTTCAGCGGTTGCGGTGCTACCAATAATGACGGATCGAATATCTCTCCAGCCATCTTCATAGGAAGCTGTGCCTTGCTGCCCTTCCGTTGGGAGAGGCACCTCCAGCAGCTGCGCATACTAGTCTTTCTTTATTCAAAAGAGAGAATACATTTACGCACAACCCAGCACAAGTGCTTAGTCGTTGCCAAACTGCAGGAATTGAGACTTCAAAGTTTATGCATCGTTGGCCGTTGTCATTTGATACGGTATGCAGACTATCCGGTCCGATGGTCTATGCATTTCCTCTCTGCCTATCTGACCGTTCATGTCACCGATGACGATTTTGACGTCCCGCAGTTAGCATCTATCGTATGTCTGCTCAGAGCTGTGCATAGAACGCTTCTTTCTCATCGTCGGGTCTCCCTTCGAGTGGGTAGTGCACGTTGAAGACGCTATATTGAAGAAATGACCTTTTACCCTCAGCCTGCACATCCTTGCGTTGATTGGCTGCCACCCAATCACGCGTTGGCACATTTGCCCAGCACTATGAAGTCGGTTCCCAGCTCGTTGGTGGTACCACAGCTTTGGTAGAAGGTAACTCAAATTTTCTGCAGCGTTACTACGTCAACGTTCCGGGCATGTAATTCATCGTATTATCCTGTCGCAACCTGCGAAACCTACGTCTTAGACAGTTGAATACATTTCACTAAAAAGAGCTTAAAAAATGTTTTCTAAAGCTAAATAAGCTCCTTGCCACTCCCTTCTATCATGGTAGATCTTCTTCTTATTGGCATTACATCCCCACCCTGGGACAGAGCCGCCACGCAGCTTAGTGTTCATTAAGCACTTCCACAGTTATTAACTGCGAGGTTTCTAAGCCAAGTTACCATTTTTGCATTCGTATATCATGAGGCTAACACGATGATACTTTTATGCCCAGAGAAGTCGAGACAATTTCCAATCCAAAAATTTCCTAGACTGGCACCGGGAATCGAACCCAGCCACCCTCAGCATGGTCTTGCTTTGTAGCCGCGCGTCTTACCGCACGGCTAAGGAGGGCCCCAATCATGGTAGATGTTTCCCCTGAATACACCATGTAGATGTGTCGTCGAGGGTGTCGGTACGTGTCCATATTGATCAATGCATTAGTTATTGCCAAGAATTGATTTTGTACATTGGGGTATAAAGGCAAAAGGTTTATCAAAGTATAAAACTGAATATTTCACTGTAAAAAGAGTGGTAATGTTTACAAGTGGTGACTTTAAAAGGGTGGTAATCTGATTATCATTACGGCATATTTGCACCAAATATCCCCCTGTTCCTGTTCAAATCGGTTAGCACAGCTACCAAAAACCAAACACAGCACGAAATCAAAAAGGCATTTTATTTTATGATCGCTCGTTGGCCGTTACGAAGCAATTGCCTGCCCCGAAAAAGGAAATATAATTTGTGTAACGTTTCCCCTTCGGATCTAATGAAGGATAAGTGCTGTGTCCAATTCACACGTGTGCACTGTGCAGGCCGATTTACCGAGCCATTCAACGCGCGGAGGCAATCGTTATGATGACACATTTCGATGCGAATTTTGCTTAATTTATTTTCGTTTTGCTGTCGAATTGGAAAACCATTTTCCCGAGCTATGCACTGCTGATAGGAAAATATTGACAGTGCGGAAGCAGCGTTCAGATGGGTTTCCACGATTAGGGCCGGGGAGGGAATACCGTGCGCATATTTACCATTCACCGTCGTCGGTGTCGTCGACGGTGCAGAGCGCACACACTGCCTGGGAAGGGTCACGGATTCACACACCCGCAGCAGTGTCGGTACCTGTCAACTTGTACACAGGATGGGCTAACGGGATCATGGAGAAAATAAAAAATATCATTACGGAGAAGCAAATTTTTCTTTACCATGTAACTCCGAATTGAGCAAATGTCTGTCTGGCCGTGTGTGCTACTCCATCATTGTCCGATCAAAAGTCATATTAATGTTTAAAAGATTTTGAAGGTCACATCTGTCATCAGTTACAGACCAGCAATGTACGTTGTGTACGTTGACAATTGTTCTTTCCTGTGATCTTTGTGGTGACGCAGAGATGAACACGGTCTCTTTTATCGATCGACTCTCTTCCTTCCTAACTGATCGCGAGGCTGGACCGTTATTGATTTTTGTCTTCGTTCGGTCAGTTGATTCATTTTGCAATTTCTCTTGTGATCAGGTTTTCGCCACAAGATTTCAGACTTTAATTATTTACAAGAAACGTGTTGTGAAAGTTGAAAATAGTATAGGAAAAATTAAATCATTCCTGTACGCAATCAAACACGTACACATAGTGTACGACAAAGGCAAAAATAGTAAAAATCTAAAATCATGTTGGAATGAGCAAACAAATTTGACCAATAGAAGAATATGTCTCTCATATTTCATGAAATATTGTCACCGCACCCTGTTAAATGTCACCTAGAGTTTGTTTACCCAAACGAGGGACGTCGGTGACAGTACGAGACGAATTTACTGCCAGCCAAAGGTTCAAACATCGGTGAAAATATTCTGCCAGGCTTATTTGCTCACCCGTCCGGGCAAAGGGAAACGAGCAAACATCATCGAGCATGGCGCTGCTGTCGAACAAAAATCGCAATACAGCATCAAAAGTTTGAAAATTTCATCATGTTTGTCGTACAATGTTTAGTCGTTGTTGCCTCCATCGAACTCCCCCCCTTTCGGGTCGGGATGGATCATTCCCGTATTTCGGGTGCCCTCCAATCACTCATTCGGTTACGATGGGAAAGATAAATTTTTTGCAACTAATTTTTTGTTTACTTCATCCTAAATCAATATTAGTGTTTCTCCGGCAGTCGATGTGCTTGTTGGGTTAGTCTGGGCTAGGGCACGAGTCAATACAAATAGAATACGGAACTGAGGCAAAAATAATTCGTTAAACATGACATCAAATGCTATGGTGCTTGTTGATTATTTCCATGTGTAACTTTTAATGCTGGATGATTTTGCGATTGTGATGCGGTTAAGTGAGCTTGATTGTGGGCTATTTGTGATCAATTAAAGTTCTACTGATGCTCTGAAGTACTATTAAGCACAGATCTCTGTGGCCCAAGTACACAAATTCTTCTACCGCCTCGATTTCGTCACCACCAATGCAAACTCGCGGTGGGTGGCTCACATAGTCTTCTCTTGAACCTCTTCCTATCATGTACTTCGTCTCCGACGTGTTGATGACTAGTCCGATCCGCTTAGCTTCCCTCTTCAGTCTGATGTAGGCTTCCTCCATCTTCTCGAAGTTACGTGCCATAATATCTATGTCGTCGGCGAAGCCAAATAGCTGGACGGACTTATTGAAAATTGTACCACTCGTGTTAATCCCTGCTCTCTGAAAAAAACAGTCTTACCAATTTTTGGGAGCAAATATAAGTCGAACTTCTACTGGCCACACGCGCGGATGGTTGGTTTTGAATTTGCTGCCTCGTTTTTGTTCGTTCGCGCAAGAAACAGATTCGGCTGATGTTTATATTTTGCATGTACTAGAAAAGTGTTTTGAAGTTTGGAATTTACCTTTAATAAAATGTATTTCTTAATTGAGTGCGCGAAGTCGTTTGTGTATGCGGTGCGGGGATGTTTTTGGTGAAATATGTGTGGCTGTGTGATAATACCAGAGATAGATGGTTATTTATCCCTTATTTATCGAATTACTCCGTATAGCTTTGAAAGAGTGAAGTAAATTGTTCGTGGAAGTGATTGGATCAATTTGGTGAGATTGTTTCAATATGTTTTTATATGATTCCAAAATTAAATGCGCGCTGGATTAAAAAAAATCCGGAAGTTTGTTTATGGATCCATTATCCAATTGATAATGGTAGCATAAACAGGCGGGGCTTATTGCTAGTGAAAGTGACCTCGGACTGGACGTGAGTTACCAGGCAGTCTGAAATGGGTCACTGGAGCTGCAGTAGAGCTAGCACCTTCTAACTCCCAGGCTAAAGCTGACTCTATTAAAGACAGCTTTCTTCCATAATACCACTGCCGGACAGTGGGGGTTAGATTGAAGATACACACACACACACACACACACACACACACACACACACACACACACACACACACACACACACACACACTCGTGTTAATCCCTGCTCTTCGTATTACCCCTTCCAAAGCTATGTTGAATAGCAGGTACAAAAGACCATCACCTAGCCGTAACCCTCTGCGGGTTTCGATGGGACTCGAGAATGCCCCTGAAACTCGAACTACGCACAACACCCGATCCATCGTCGCTTTGATCAACCGTGTCAGTTTAACCGGAAAACCGTGCGATAAGACGTGTAACTTCTAAAAATCTCGGTGGTCAAGTACTCTCGAAAATTACTTGTGAGATCGTTCCGTTTCGTGACCGACGTGGCGTTTCCTAAAAGTGAGGAGCCCTCTTATTCGCGAATTGTCCAAAATCGGGGGTTTCATGTGACGAGTATAGTGACTAACGAAAACCCCCACGCGATCGTGGAAGAGACTGGTCCATAGGACATGGTTGCAGATCCACGAGGCAGTGCCAAAAATCACTATAACAATCGCGAGTGAAGATTCCCCCTATACATCTCCCGTAGTGCAAAACTGATGTGAAATTGTGAATTTTCGTGATCTCTCGTTGTCGGAATACCTCCTCGTCCAAGGAAGAAACACGTGAACGGGTCGAGTTCGATCGATAGTGCGGTGTGACACGGTTACAACGGCAGACGGCAGATAGGAGAAGCCCTTCTCCCAAGGTAGAAATTTCCACTCGCATGGGAAAGCTAGATTGCCCCTAGGATGAGTCCAAAAGGTGAGTCGCATGTTCTATATTCACGTAAGCTAAACTCTAACTTACATGTTATATTAGATAAATTTTCAATTATTGTAAGCACATATTAAAAATTAAAATCAAAGATGGAGGTCCGTGCGGAACACTTGCAATGTAAGAATTAGGATAAGAACAAATTAAAAAATAAACTTGAATTTATTGAAAAAAAAAGAGCCAGCTCTGTCGGTCTGACCAACTCGGATTCGTTCATTTCACCGAATGTGAATAATGATCGATTGGCGTAGAACCACAACTTAGCTAATTTTCGGCTGATTTATTAGGAGCTGATTTGTGTATTTTTGGGTTTTTTGATCAAATCGCATCAGCCGAAACCTATATAAAAGTTCATTTAATCATCATACAATGTTCTGTGAAATTGTTCTGTAGCATATCAACTGCCGTTTTTGCAATTCTGAGGTCAATCGAGCAATCAGAACCAATTTCCAGATCGAATGAGTGACGGTGGTGTATTTTCCTATACATTTTGGCTGAAATCCCCATACAAACTTCAAATCAAATGCGCCAGCTTATGCAACAAGCGATTGAGCTGAAATTTTCAGAGATTGATTTTCTCACCCAAAGACACAATCCTGGGGGGTGCCCCATGGAATTAGACAACTTTTTGTTTCCTGGGTCAGTCTACTACACATATCTTCAACGTAACTCCAACATAGCTCCAGTAAAGCTTCAACTGAGCTCCAGCTTTCTTCCTGGGTTTCACATTGAATTATAAAGAGTTTGAGATGACGTAAGATCGAATTGTCTCCCTGTCAATTTCGGCTTCTATAAGTAGAGATTCTAAAGAGTTCCAACAGGCCATAACAACTTTTTCACTACCCTTTAGAACTACTATTTTCCTTGGCACACAGTAATCCGCTTGTGATTTAATTGAACATTGGCTAAAAACAAGCCAGTTTATTTTATAGTTTATTTAGACTCGTCTTGGCAGTTTAAAGGTTAAGATGCTACAATGTCCGCTTCTATGTTCTACGAGATGATGTTGTACTTAAATTGGATAAATTATCGTAACCCTGTACTTCACGTACATTCTTAACCCGGATCAACCCACTGGTTGCCATTCAGAGCAGACGTTTCACTATTTACCTACCGGCACTGAATAATCTAAATTTTCCACCAGGTTCCACCAGCTCGACGAAACGAGCATCGGATCGGAAAACGCACATATTGCATACCCAGCCTCTCTGCACAGTGCAACTCGGCACGTGCTTTCCGGTCACGTGGCTGCGAAGAATTTCGCTAAATTTTTCCTCATCGTCGTGTACAGGCACTGCATACGTAATGATGATCTTGCTTACACGATGTTGAAGAGATGCACACACGAACCATGACGAGGATAACGATGGCAAAATCTTTCTGAGGTGGTTTAACACCTAAACGAATGGAATGCTTGAGTTTAGAATCATTCGAAAAATTGTTGTAATTCAAAATTTATAATTTCTATAGGTTTTTGATAGCAATAGTAGGGAAAAGCGACCCCATTGTAATATAGTTTAAATATAATAACACCACCATACATAATCGCCGGTTTATCTAATCAGTTTACTCCAGTAAATGATTAAAGCGCCTATTTAGTAAGATTTGACAATTCTATTTGAAATTATGTAATCGTTTGCAAATTGGAGCACGACTAAACTCCAACTAGTGAATGGTAATTAGGGCGTTTTGCGTTTATGCTTTTATAACTTTTCACGTTGAACAAACACAAGTTTCACAAGCCACGATGTAACGATCGCGCCAAAACGGTTTTGATAACACATTTTGATGTTTGGCTTCCTGTTTGACCTTTCCCGTCAAACAAAGGCCGTTTTTCCCACCCCCCCCCCCCTAAATGGTGGAAAGATTGAACGGGTACTGAAATTAATTCCCTTAAACATGTGCACTTTGCGATCCAATCATATTCAGAAATACTTATAGGGTATCCAGGATCCATAATATAATATTAATTCAAAACAACTCGAAACATCTCCGGCTCAAGAATTCTCCTCGAAATCCTTCTAGAAGCTCCCCTGGGAACTTCTAAATTCCTCCGAAATGTTATCCACAAATTCCGTTCGAAAATCCTTCTCATGTAATTGTAATTCCTCCTTATCTAGAAACCCCTCACTATTTTTTTTAAGGAAATTCACAAGGAAATTTCTTGAAGATTTCTTTTCTTCGCTCCAAGTTTTACTTCTAGACATTTCTTTCCCTATTCCTACAGAAAAATCTACGGCATTTATTTCGGGAATGCATTCGAGATTTTCTTCTAATTCCTCCGGAATAACTTCCAGGGTTTTTTTCCGGGAATACCTCCATAAATTCAATAGCGAAATTCTCTAGGATTTCATACTGGAATTATTTCCGCAATTACTTCAGAATATCCTTCAAGAATTCTTCTAGAAATTTATTTAGACATTTCCACAGGAATTCTTCCAAGTATTTTCCCGGCGAATTCTCCCAGGTATTTTTCCGGGAATTCCCTCAGGTAGGGTAGAATACGGCTTTGGCAGGGTGCGACATTTGTTGGCACCCTCAACAATATTTGCGTTTTCCAGCAAACATACACTATTTATGAACATAAATTTGATTCAATCACACAATTTTAAGTCTAGGCTTTCATTTGAAGAAGTTGTTTGTGTAAAAGTAGCAAGATTTGACGAATTAATCACCGAAACAAATTTGCACACACGAAATCCTTGCCATTATTGCATTGCCCAAGAAAGCAGCAGACGAAAAGCAAACTGTTACTTACTTTTTTGGATCGCCTGTCTCTTCTCTTTATCGTGTATGATACGACAAATTAGGTACGTAAACTACTTTTTACACTTTATTACCACTTGATTATCACCACAAATAGCAAATTTATCCAATATTTGCTCTATGTTTCACTAAATAAAATCGGGACTGTTCGTTTTCTTTGATAGCAGCGCACTTCGGAATAGAGCGAGAGAATGTGTTTGTTAGCATATCAAACACACGCTAAAAGAATACCACGCACAATTCCATGTGATTTGATTTTAGCAAAACTACGAACAAAATATCCGGCGTTGGCATTTATTTTAAAAAAAGTGTTAGAATACAAATGCTTCTATTCAGATTTTTACTCAGACCATGAATTATGTCAAAAGTGATAGCCACACCGTAGTATTTTAAGCCTTATGTGGCTGACAGAACCGTTTTCCTTTTGCAACTTTAATACTTTCCAAGCTCATCAAAAAAATCATAACCATTCCCGTTCCTACATAGCGCATTTCAACCATAAATAATTGCCTACTTTTAGGGTATTATCAATTATTCAACTGTGAAACGTAGTGTACGAATGGGGTGGCTCCAGCTCAATCTTATGTGTATAGATTTGGTTTTACATAGTTTACGTCGTTGTATACAACCCCCATGATTATTTTGATGAAACAAACATATCATGTAAGGACCTTCAAATCTAAGGACCGTAAAGAGCATATTTGAAACTGGTTGATAGACTTTTGCTTACGCGTGAAAACTCTAAGGCATCACAAAAGACAAAAGATGTAAATCTTGGCAGCGGACGAAAAGTATGTAAGTTCCCTTCTCCAAAATGGCCAACATTATTCAAATAGGTTAAAAATGGTAAAAGTTATGAAATTGTCAATATCTGGGTACACGGGTACCCTATCTGCCATTCACGTCTGTTTTTTGTTGGCCGCATAAGGGGTAAAATTTGTTTTACAATGTGTTTAAATGTTTTTGCCTGTCTTCCACATGACATAAAATTGATGGCAAGACTAAAATTCATGTTTTGTTTTAAGCCAGTTTTGATAATTAATAAAAATTTCTTCCAAAATTGAGTGAAGCGAGATGAGCGTGCGGCCGATTATAATAGATGAATTTTACTACTAGAGGATATAAACAACCAGCATCTGGCACCAATACATTGTTAGTTTTCTACTTCCATGTCTAGTTGCTGAAGGGAGCAAAATCATTGCTGATAATAGAAATTGCTATGCCAATAGAAGAAACTTTGACCTGTTACTTTGTATTAAATTTACTAAGTTTGTGGTAAAAGATATTATATTAAGTGAACACCAATCATCACAGGAAGAGCATACAAATGTATACCAGTTGAACTATACCTGTGTTTTAGTGTAATTATTCATTATTTTTATCATTCAATTTGGCGAATGTCTTAGACTGCCAAGAATAGGTATTTTCCCCTACTTCTTCAGGAATTCCTTCAGGAATTTCTCCGGAAATTTTTCCGCGGAATTGTCCTAGAATTCTTTCCGGACTTCACTCGGGATTTACTACAGAATTTTATTCGGAAATTAATTTGAGAGTTCCTCCAGGATATCTTCCAAGAGTTCTTCCAGGAATTTCTTCAGAACAAACCCCCGGGAATTCATCCGGTAATTTCTTCAGCAATTTATCTGGAAATACTTTCAGGATTTCATCTGGGAATTTCTGCAATAATTCCTCCTGGTTGTAACAGTAGCCGTTTTCGTTATTTATTTATTTAACAGTTATTTGTTTTCTTGTTATTATTGTTTTGCTTAAGCATTCTAAATAAATGTAAATATTATATAAAAAATCTTAAAAGTAGTAAATTACATGAACATAGAAACGCGAAACACAATTAAACAAAATAAATTACCACACAACGCACAATACTTGGAAATTGCATACAACTTTCGAAGCGTAAATAGGTATCCCGCTACGCAAGGTTGATGCGCGAAGCGATTCGAGAATCACTATTCGTGCTCTCGTTGCCTGGATAGAGAACACTGAAAGGCAACTATTGAATTCTTCGACACGATAACGGAATGAGATGAGTAAACTCAGTGGCGTAGCCACGGGGGTGGTTTTGGGCATAAAACCCCCCCCAGAGACAAAATTTTTGGAACAAATTTTTTTTTTGAAAAAAAAAATGTTCAGAAAACCCCCCCCCCCCAGACCAATTTTCTGGCTACGCCACTGAGTAAACTAATTTCGATTCGAAAGCAAAAGGAGATAGCTACAATTGATATCTCTCGAATATAGTAAGCGGAGACCATTGGGTTCCCGTTTCTTAAAACCATACCGTGACAGTTTAATCTGAGGGATTTCAGAAATAGTTTCGTCCACTTTGTCCCAGGCCATGGTAGAAGAAGGATCGCGAAGTTGTGAAGTGTTCTTAAGTTAGAAGTAATTATTTCTAAATATTTCCTCGTAAAGACCCTAGCTAGATAGCGAAGTTTGTGCGGTAAAAGTAATGCGTGTTAAACTGTAGTATCTAAGTTCAAAGGTAAATGACTTTAATTGTATGTCATCATAGTGCTGTCCAATGAGCAGCTCGAAGTAGCTCGAAGTTGTTCCCGTCCTGCTCGTTCTTCTTTGTCAACAAATGGGCTAGAGCAGGACAGGAAGAAACTTCGAGCTACTTCAAGCTCTCATTGGACAGCACTCATATGTGCTAATTGTGTCGTCTAGCCTAGCGCAAGCTACGGCTTTTTCATTCAGAGCCAACCCAAAAATACCGCACAAAGCGCAGACGAAAAGCTAGCCGCCGCACCACCCTCCGTCGCGCATCCAGTCTACGCTCTGGAAGCAAAGTTTCCCGGTGGTTTGAGGCCGGAAGGGAGTCGCGAACGCCCTCAACGCACTCCAGGCGACTATTCCGTTCATCGTTCGCCCAGCCAGTAAGTTCACGGCACGAGAAAACCACCAAAACCTCGTGCGTGAACGTGAAACTCGGTTGTAGCTCAACGAGTCATCGCCGGTGGCAGCCATCGCCGTCGTCGTCGTCGTAGGAAGCGCAAAAGGGAGCTTGAAAGCGTAAGCCCCGAAAGACCGTGAGTAGAAAGCCTTGCATGCAAGCACCTTAGCACAGACACACAATATTAGCTAGAGTAGGCAAAAAACCGCACACGTTAGGTAGCCAGATGTGAACAGGGGAAATTAAGCCGGCCGGTCGGAATGACCGTTGTAAATACCTAGGTTAAGTAATCCGTTAAATAAAAGTCGTTGATAAAGTCTTTGTTTCCGTAAAAACATGTATTAGTGATAGTTAAGAAAGCTTAAGTGTGTTTCACGTTCGAGTAGTTTTAGTTTGTCCGTGTAATGTCTGGTTTATCCGGCTTCCAAAGTGGAATGAGGGTGAAGAGGTTGGGGAATTTCTGCCAATGATGATAACGAACTTAGGTCGTGTTGATGGAATTCGGTTATCTGGTGGAATTTGCGAGCTATGCTAGATAGGTGTCGATTGTCGGCGTTTCCAGTTCATTCGGATCGGAATTAGAATGCTTGCTTGTTCCCGTTCATCTCCGAGAATTTAGTAGCTGACTTTCGGTCAGTATCTAGCCGGGCATCGTAGAAAACGACAGGTGGTCCTCTTCAGAGGTGGCGCATAAGCCATTTTGTTTGCAAGGAGTCGGGGAACAAGCCGCGGAATGCTAGCCGCCATTTTGGCCGCTACATGGTATTTTTTCGGGAATTCGTTCAGATATTGCTCCGTGAATTCCTTCAGGAACTTCTCCAAGAATTATTTCAGGACTTCCTTGTGGGAAGTGCTTCTGGGAGTTCCTCCGGGAGCTTCTCCAGGAGTTTTTCCAAGAGTTCCTCCGGGAATCTCTCCAGGAACTTCGCAGGGAATTCCTGGAGGATATTTGGCAGGAATTTCACGGGAAATGGGATTTCGAAAGTTTCTCTAGAAATTCCACTCCGGGTATTCCACCGGCTGTTCCTCTGAAAATTCCTCCGGGAGTTCCACCAGTAGTTCCTCTGAGAATTCATTCAGGCTTTCTTTAGACTTTCTTTAGAAATTTATCTACAAATTCCTCCAGAAGTTCCTCGGAGAATTTCTCTGGGAGTACTATAAACTACTGGTGGATCTCTCGGAGGAATTTCAGGAGGAACTCCTAGAAGAAATCCTAGAGGACCTCCCGGAGGAACTCCCAGAGAAACTATCGGAAGAACTTCGGGAGGAATTTCCAGCTAAATTTCTGAAGAAAGCCTAAATGATTTCCTGAAAAAAAAAAGCCTGAATGATTTTTTGGAAAAGCTACTGGTGGAACTCCCGGAGGAATACTCGGAGAAACTCCCGGATGAAGTGCCGGAGGAACTCTCGGGGGAACTTCTGGAGGAATTTCTATATAAATTCCTAAACAAGCCTAAAAGAATTTCAGAAAGAAAGCCTGAATAAATTCCCGGAGGAAATTCTGGAGAAATTCCCGGAAGAAGTTTCAGAGGAACCCCTGTAGGAACTGCCGATAGAACTACCGGAATAATTCTCGGAGGTAATCCTGGAAGAATTCAACGAGAAACTCACGGAGGAATTTTCGTAGAAACTCCGGGAGTATCTCCCAGTGAAAAAGTTGAATTTTTTTGCAAATTAGAAGGAAATAGTACCAAGCACTAATATTCATGTGTTTTTATAAAACTACTATAAAATTACAATTCAGAATACATAAAAATGTTGCCCCCCTCCTACTCGAAATCCTGGCTACCCCCACGCCGTCAATTTTTTTATTCACTCGATCGATTCTTTGGCTTATTTAAGGCCAACTTTCCCAAAGAACCCATCTTTTTTGAAGCCTCTAACTAGGGTATCTGTCCCCATATTAATAACAGCCCGTATATAAATCCCAACCGTCGATAACCAAATAAAAAATCAATTTAGGGGCAGTAGGGGCAATATGAACATACGGGGCAATATGATTTTTATTTATTTATTATCAGACTAAGGCCGGAGTGGCCTGTGCTGCACATAAAAGTCTTCTCCATTCAGCTCGGTCCATGGCTGCACTTCGCCAACCACGCAGTCTGCGG
Organism: Armigeres subalbatus; assembly: GCF_024139115.2. NCBI lineage: Eukaryota > Metazoa > Arthropoda > Insecta > Diptera > Culicidae > Armigeres > Armigeres subalbatus. The sequence continues at coordinate 43,366,108 of NC_085141.1, read as the reverse complement.
AGGGTCCGCAAATCATCCTCCACCTGATCGATCCACCTTGCCCGCTGTGCACCTCGCCTTCTTGTTCCCGTCGGATCATTGTCGAGAACCATTTTCACCGGATTACTGTCCGACATTCTGGCTACTTCTTATAAGCGTTTTGTAGATAGTCAGTTTGGTACGGCGGCGAACTCTATTTGATCGGAGCGTCTTGCGGAGTCCAAAGTACGTACGATTTCCAGCCACTATGCGCCTCCGAATTTCTCTGCTGGTATCGTTATCGGCGGTCACCAGTGAGCCCAAGTACACGAATTCTTCAACCACCTCGATTTCGTCACCACCGATAGAACCTCGTGGTGGGTGGCTTGATTGACCTCTCTTGAGCCTCTTCCTATCATGTACTTCGTCTTCGACGTGTTGATGACTAGTCCAATCCGTTTAGCTTCGCTTTTCAGTCTGATGTAGGCTTCCTCCATCCTCTCAAAGTTACGTGCCATGATATCAATGTCGTCGGCGAAACCAAATAACTGGACGGACTTCGTGAAAATCGTACCACTCGTGTCAATCCCTGCCCTTCGTATTACTCCTTCCAAAGCCATGTTGAATAGCAGACACGAAAGACCATCACCTTGCCGTAACCCTCTACGCGTTTCGAAGGGACTCGAGAATGCCCCTGAAACTCGATCTACGCACATCACCCGATCCATCGTCGACTTGATCAACCGTATCAGTTTATCCGGAAATCCGTTTTCGTACATTAGCTGCCATAGCTGGTCCCGATCGATTGTATCATATGCGGCTTTGAAGTCGATAAATAGATGATGTGTGGGCACGTTGTATTCGCGGCATTTCTGCAATACCTGACGTATGGCGAACACCTGGTCTGTGGTAGAGCGTTCGAGGCAATATGAGCCACACTCATTTAGAGCTTATTGACAAGTTTTATCATGTAAAAGTTATATGAGCTTTAAGAGAATGCTCCACATATGCCTCAACGTAAAAACCGCATTGAAATTCAATTCAAACATGAAAATACACTTGAAAATGTATATTTTCGCTGCATAGGCAGAATTATTATAAGATTTGAAGTTTATAAATAAGGTTTTTACACAAAACTGATTAAAATACAGGTCAAAAATAAACCACAATCAAAAGATATTTAAAAATTTAATATTGTACACACAAGTTTGTATTGATACAAATTTGAATTAATCATAAAACTTATTTTTCCAAAACCAGTCTCTATGGGGCAATATGGGCATACCTGCACAGAGCAAGATATCAGGCCTTAAAATGCGAACAAGTTCAAATTTCAGTAGTCAAATACAAGAATATTATCAAATACAAGAATATTATTAAATATAAGAATATTAATATTTAATATTCTTGTATTATTATCAAATACAAGAATATTAAATATTATGTGGCGGTTCAAACGGTTAAGTGTGGCAAATCGATTCAGTCCGCTGTTGTGCGGTTTTTTAATTTTATTTGGTATGGAATACCCCATACTGTTGTAGGAACATCATATTCTTCCATATTACGATACTTTTTTCGCCTAAATAAACGTTTTGGATGGGTGGCCCATACTGCCCCAAATGGTAGCTCATATTGCCCCGTATAGTCGGGAACACATATTGAAATCAATACATTTTCAAAAGTGCATTCCAACAATTTCCAAACGCATTTTTCGTCATTCATCGACGTAATATCAAAGGTAACATTCTCTAGTATAAGTCAACTACATTTGAATGCTGTTTTTTTGAGCTTTTCAGCGCTTTTCGGAACGATTTCCTTAGGTGGCTCATATTGCCCCGATCACCTTTTTTTTTTTTTTTTTTTGCTAATTATCTAATACATGCATTCATCTCTTAGACTAGGTGTACCGTGTTTTCTTAACACTATCATCCTTATTTGCTATGTTATATTTTTAGTTATTATCAATACATTTCAATTGCCTCTGGCAGTTAGAATTTTTCCTCTGGTTGAATTGAACCATGTAGGAATTACAATGTTTTCAACTTAAACTAAACTTAACCTATTTTATACTAAGGGTACAAGGAGTTAATCGTTGCAATAGAAGATTGCAACGATTTTTGTCTAAAATTGGAAATTATTTTGTTGGACATTTGTTGCAATGTCTCAATATTCGAAATTCTATGAAGTTCATTGGTACTATACCACGGAGGCAACTTCAGAATCATTTTCAAAATTTTATTTTGAATCCTCTGGAGTGCCTTCTTTCTGGTATTGCAGCAACTAGTCCATATTGGCACAGCATACAACATGGCAGGTCTAAAATTTGTTTGTAAATCAAAAGTTTGTTCTTAAGACAAAGTTTTGATTTTCTGTTTATAAGTGGATATAGACACTTAATATATTTGTTACATTTGGCTTGAAGGCCTTCAATGTGATTTTTAAAAGTTAATTTTGATCTAGCAGAAGTCCTAAATATTTAGCTTCGCTAGACCAATTAATTGGAACCCCATTCATAGTGACAATATGTCTGCTAGAAGGTTTCAAATAAGAAGCTCTCGGCTTATGTGGGAAAATTATAAGCTGAGTTTTGGAAGCATTCGGGAAATTTTCCATTTTGCAAGTAAGTGGAGAAAATATCCAAACTTTTTTGCAATCTACTACAAATGACACGAAGGCTTCGCCCTTTGGCTGAAAGGCCCGTGTCATCTGCAAACAAAGATTTTTGACACCCTGGTGGTAAATCAGGTAAGTCAGAAGTAAAAATGTTATACAAAATGGGCCCCAGTATGCTGCCTTGGGGGACACCAGCCCTTACAGGTAATCTATCAGATTTAGAATTCTGATAGTTTACCTGCAGTGAGCGATCTGATAAATAATTTTGGATCAGTTTAATAATGTACAGAGGAAAATTAAAATTCATCAATTTTACAATCAAACCTTCATGCCAAACACTGTCAAATGCTTTCTCTATATCAAGAAGAGCAACTCCAGTCGAATATCCTTCAGATTTGTTGAGCCGAATTAAGTTCGTAACTCTTAATAATTGATGGGTGGTTGAATGCCCATGGCGAAAACCAAATTGCTCATCAGCAAAAATAGAATTGTCATTAATATGAACCATCATTCTATTTAAAATAATCTTTTCAAACAGTTTGCTTATTGAAGAAAGCAAACTGATTGGGCGATAACTAGAAGCCTCAGCTGGATTTTTGTCCGGCTTCAAAATTGGAACAACTTTGGCGTTTTTCCATTTATCTGGGAAGTATGCCAATTGAAAACATTTGTTAAATAAATTAACCAAAAGGATAAAGAGCTCTCAGGAAGTTTTTGATAAGTATGTAGAAAATACCATCATCACCTGGGGCTTTCATATTTTAAATTGTCTAGTAATAGATCTCACTTCATCCAAATTAGTTCCCAACGAAGGGTCAAAAACATTATCTTGGTTGATAATGTCTTCGAAGCTTCGTGTAACCTGATCCTCGATTGGACTAGTGAGACCTAGACTAAAATTATGGGCACTCTCGAACTGCTGAGCAAGTTTTTGAGCCTTTTCGCCATTTGTTAATAAAATTTTATTTCCCTCTTTAAGCGCTGGAATTGGCTTTTGAGGTTTTTAAGAATTTTTGTTAATTTCAAAAGGGTTTCGAACTGGGATCCAACTTCGAGACATTATTCTCAAAGTTGGTATTTCTCAGAATAGCGAAACGTTTTTTAATTTCATTTTGCAAATCTCGCCAATAACTTTCAACGCGGGATCGCGAGTTCTTTGGTATTGCCTTCGCCTCACATTTTTAAGACGGATCAGTAGCTGAAGATCGTCGTCAATAATAATGGAGTTGAATTTAATTTCACATTTAGGAATTGCAATGCCTCTGGCTTCGACAATTAAATTTGTCAAAGATACGAGCGCATTGTCAATATCACTTTGGTATCCAAAGGAATATTAACATCAAAATTCCTATCGATATATGTTTTATATAAATCCCAATCAGCTCTATGATAATTAAAAGTAGAGCTGATTGGATTATAAATGGCTTCTTGTGAGATTTCAAATGTCACAGGAAGGTGATCAGAGTCAAAGTCAGCATGAGTTACCAATTGGCCACACAGCTGACTTGAATCCGTTAAAACTAAATCAATTGTAGAAGGATTTCGACTGGAAGAAAAACAAGTAGGGCCATTGGGATATTGAATAGTATAATATCCCGCAGAACAATCTTCAAATAAAATGTTGCCGTTGGAATTGCTTTGAGCATTATTCCATGAACGGTGTTTGGCATTGAAGTCACCAATTACGAAGAATTTTGATTTGTTGCGAGTCAGAATTTGAAGATCAGCTTTCAACAAATTCTTTTGCTGCCCATTGCATTGAAAAGGCAAATAGGCTGCAATGAAGGAAAACTGACCAAAATTTGTTTCAACAGAAACTCCCAAGGTTTCAAAAACTTTGGTTTCAAACGAAGAAAATAATTTATGTTTGATACGTCTATTAATGACAATGGCGACCCCACCACAGGCGCTGTCAAGACGATCACTTCTGTAGATAAAATAGTTTGGATCTCTTTTAATGGAGAGTCCTGGTTTTAAATACGTTTCAGTTATAATGGCAATATGCACATTATGAACTGAAAGGAAGTTGAATAATTCATCTTCCTTACCCTTTAGAGAGCGGGCATTCCAATTTAGAACTTTCACACAATTATTTAGATCCATTAAAACGGAGTCCGATAACAATTTGTTGTGTGTACTTTATACCAACCTGAACAGCTTCTGGTATGGTATTTGCTTTGAACATTGCATCAATCATGTGATGCAATTGTTCAGTTAAAAAATCAAAATCGGAAGCAGTCATGCTACCTGAATCGGCAACATGACCGTTATTTTCCATTGGGACATGGGTATAAACCTCAGAAGAGAAATTGTGTCTACCAGCAGCGATGTTTGCATACGTAGGTACATTCGAAAAATTGGAATTTACTGAAGTGCTTGCTACCCGTTGACGAGCGGCAAAATTTGTTTGTGAATTGTGGTGGGTATGAATTGCTCGACCGGTAACTGGTTTCGAAGTTTGAGCGTTTGAAAAATTTCTACCCGTCGAATCTGGGATCCGATTGGAATTTCCCGTCATCAATTTTGCACGGGAATTCAAAACTTTTCTGCGTGAAGGGCATTCCCAGAAATTGGATTTATGATTGCCCCCACAATTTGCGCACTTGAATTTATTGGAATCTTCTCTCACAGGACATGCGTCCTTGGCGTGAGAGGTTCCACCACAAATCATGCATTTAGCATCCATGTGACAATGTTTGGTTCCATGACCCCATTTTTGGCACTTACGGCACTGGGTGGGGTTTTGGAAATTTCCCCCAGGCCTGCGGAAATGTTCCCATGTAACACGGACATGAGACATAATACAGGCCTTTTCCAAAGTTTTCATATTATTTAGTTCACTTTTGTTAAAATGAACTAAATAAAATTCTTGAGAAATGCCCCTCTGGGAAGTACATCTTAATTACTTGGACTGGTGAAAATCCAAGTAATTGAGAAATTTCAATTTTAATCTCATCCAGTGATTTATCATCACTGGGGAGACCTTTCAAGACGACTTTGAACAATCGCTCAGTTTTGTCGTCGTATGTGAAGAATTTATGGCGCTTCTCAGTTAAATACTGGAGAAGACGTTTGCGATCGTCAAAGGATCCCGGCAAAACGCGGCAGTCACCCTTCCTAGCAATCTGAAATGAAACCTTGATCCCTTGAAGGTTGCTCAAAATCTCATTCCGGAAGCCAGAAAACTCGGCAACAGATACCACAATTGGCGGAATCCTTTGCTTTTTCGCATGAATCGAATCACCTGGGCTAGAGGTATATTCGATTTGCTCAATTTCATCATTAATCAAATCGAACTGATTGCTCAGTTCGATTGGAGAAGAATTATTTCCGATATTAGAGTTAGAAGGAATATCTGAATTCTCCAGCTTCCTTCTATTTTTCCGCGCTTTGGCAGGACGGTCTTGAAACCTTGTTTCTTTGAAGGAAGTGGAGAATTCAGAGACTCCCCCTTCCTCTTGTTTTTATTAATGCTCATTGCTGAGCGTGGAGACGTGACCTTCTAAGAGGTTTTTTCCCAAAACGGTGTCCCTGCAGGATTACCACCGCTTGTCGGAATTTTACTTCCGCAAACGGGTCCAACGTAAAACGAAGGCACGGGTCCTTGCAAAGATTGAAGCACCGTTGAAATTAAAATAGCTTCGGGTAGTATTAAAAACTTCCTTCCGCAAAGAGAGAAAGAACCGCACAGCACGAAAGCACGATGCGGTCTGACCCCGATCACCTTTATTTACAATTTCTCACATCGTATGTACACAATAATGGATTGAACACATTCTTGAATGTTTGGAATATTGTTCAAGATTTTGTTTAAGTAATGTTATTAAATTATTTCAAACAAAATTATTTGCCTTTTCCTACCTCTGAGCTGTTGTTTTGATGCACTACTCGATTGTTACTAGCGGATTCATCTGTTTTAACGACGTTGTTTTCTACTTAATTTCAAGCTATAACAATTCTATCACTTCACAACCAACACATACAGCACATCACATATATTAAATATAATTGTATTTAAAAAAAACCAACGCGATTTCCTATAGTTTGATATAGTTTCTTTCGAACTACGTCTCAATTATCCTTGTCCGTATTCCAAACTGTTTAGTGGCTTGCAGTATCTGCAAGGGTTGCCGACCTAGATTTTTATTTCTAAAATGCTTGAATGAACTTTTATTGTGAAATTCAACTCTTATGTTTGTAAAATAAGGTAGGGTAAAACGTCCTATCGTTGTGGTATGTCCTAATGTTGCGGTAGTGTTAAAACAGTCCATTCTGGATATACTAGATACAAAAATAATTGTGGATCCGCTAAAACTCTTCGAATTAACCACTAGAACACTTCACTTTATTGTGATAAAAACAAAACAACATACGTTTAACACAATTGATGTTATATTTACAAAACTAGAGTTAATGAGCATGCTATTCGACTACTGCAATGTGTCAAAAGATAAACAGTTCATTTTAAAAGATTTTTCGATTTCAACTTTGTTTGGATGCGGTGCTTAACCCCAGGGATGCCAGACATACAGACATGTCTGTATTTATACAGACATTTGGTCTTGCATACAGACATCATACAGATTACAGACATTATACAGACTTTTGATGGAAGTTACAGACTTTTACAGACATTCAGTTTTCGGAAACTTGGCTGCTAAACAGAATCCTGTTAGGCTTTCCAATTAAACTATTTTGGCGTTTCAAACAATATCGTTTGCATATTTTGTACGATCGACCAATTGACCAATCGATAACATTTTGGAATTCCCAGCGGAGCCTTTTAGGCTTCTGAACGGGATCCCTTTTGGGTTCCAAACAGAATCCTTTCAGAATTCCAAACGGGAAGATTCTTTGATTCCTTTCGGAAACATAGAAAGATTCCATTCAGAAGTCCAAGATTAATCCATTCTGAAGCCCAAAATTATCCCGTTCGACAGCCCAAAAGTTCCATTAGGGTGCACAAAAGATATCCGTTCGTACGAATTTCCGTACAAAATTATGTGATCTTCTGAACGTAATCCTGTTGGCTTTACTAATGGATCTTTTCGAGTTTTCTGAATCGAAAGGAATCACTCTGGGCTTCCCAAAAAAATCCTTTTGGACTTCCAAACGGAAGTCTGATGGGATTTTGAACAAAATCATTCTCGAATTCCAAACGGAATACCACAGAGAAACAGACGTCTCACCAAACACATGTTCCATCGTTCACCTTTTCAACAGTAGATTCATTTTTTTTTGTAGGTGGTTGATCGGCCACCTATGGCGCTCCCATCGATTTTGCTTGTGTTTGACGTTTGCACACTACCGCCATCTGGTTGCTGATTGTCCAATCCCAGTGCTTCTAGCATTGGGCGATAATGTTTCCGTGACGATGATTTTGATTGCATTTTGTTCTAAGTGAGACGTCTGTTTCTCTGTGGGAATACTTTTGTTCTTCCAAACGGAATCCTTTTGGACTTTCGAAAAAAATACTTTTGGACTTTCAAGCCCTCTGAGCTTCTGTACGGAATTTTTTTCTGCTTCTGGGCAAGGGATTCCGATAAGGATACTTATGGAATTTCCTACCGAAGCCATAAAAGGAAATCCCAGAAGAGTTCCTTCCGAAAGCCAAAACGAGCTCCGTTCAGAAAATCAGAAAATCTCGGTTCGTAAGCCCAAAACATGTCTTTTCTCTGGGTTTCCGAACGAAATTATTTGGGATTCTGGAATTCTATTATATTTCTGAATGAAATTATTTTTGGCTTCAAAAATAGAATTCTTCTGGATTTCCGAACGGAACCTTGTTGGGCTTCTGAACGAAATTATTATGGACATTACTTTCAAACAGATTCCTGTTAGGCTTTCGAAAGGATTACTTTTGGAATTCCGAGTGGATCCATCTGGGCTTCATAATGAATTTTTTTATGTATCTGTACTTTTGGGATTCCGAAGCCGCAAAAGATTCCGTTCGGAAATCAAAAAGATGTTGTTCGAAAGCGCAAAGGAACATCCAAACCCAAAAGATGACCGTTCCGTGCTCTATGCTTTCAAATGGATTTATTCCTTCTGTGCGTCCCCTCCGAACCGAACTCATTTGGACTTTCCAACGAATTTTCAGTTGGAAAAATGCGTAAATATTATTAATTTATGCTAATGTAACAGCATACATATTGATAAGAACATTATTCAGAGCTTTGTAGTCGAATCGAAAAGTGAAGACTTGTCGTAAGACGAGATAGTATTATCCCATTTAATTCCACCAAAATACGTATTTCGACCTCAATAACAATAGCTGCCTTACTTGTTTTCAGTATCTCGTACTTCACTCGGCATAGTCTTACACTGACCTTTTGATTATTGAAACCTATTCTACGTTGTCAAAAGTGCATGGTTTTGAATAATTTTCTAATTCCTGTACCTTCCAAACTCCATACAGACAAATACAGACATTTTGCTGAGGTTGATACAGACTTATAAAAATTGTATCTGGCATCCCTGCTTAACCCCTCCATAATAGGTCGTTTTACCCTATATCGAAAAGATAAGCTAGGGGAAGTGCACCGGTTTTGGCCAACTTAGTGCCTAATTTAGCCAACCCTGAACAATACATATTTTTTCAAAATAATCGATCAGTTGAAAGGAGCGTTGAAGCGTGAGGGATATATCTCTTGTTGGAACTTATAAAACCCTTGCGAATTGGTTTATTTTTGGAGTTATTCGCAAAATTGGCCAAATTAGGAACATGGCCAAAATCGGTACAGTTCCCCTATGACAAACATAAATTTTTATTTCGATTTTAAAAATAGTTAGAGGCAAAAAATATGGGTTCTTTGGGAAAGTTGACGTTATATAAGCCAAAGAATCGACTGAGACAATCAAACGAGATACAATTTTTGACAGGAAAGTTCAATTAAACCACACTTTTGATAGTTTTAGAGCTCTGTTTAGGGCAGTGCAAGATTAGTGGTATATATGAATTTCTAATACCGAATCTGCTGCTTAATTTTACAATAGCCACGGGGTATCTACTTTCCCTTTGAAGCCAGGTGTCAGTGACGTGGACGTTTCTCATCTATTGCATATCAATTACAGCCCTAATAATAATTATCACCTGCGGGTGTCAAACTCAATTTAATTTGCTTGCACAATCAATGTCCAATGTACACACCCGTTTCAAATCACTCAGAGACTGAGTGAAATTGTATTGCCGTCTCTTTTTTTCCCACGGAAAAGTTACTCAATTTTCGTAAAAAGTGGAACTACTCAAAATTTGAGTAGTTCCACTTTTTACGTAAATTGAGTAAGATTTCCGTGAGAAAAAAAAAACGGCAATACAATTTCACTCAGTCTCTGAGTGATTTGAAACGGGCGTGTATATCAATCATTTTACCAGGAAATACGGGTTTTCTCCTACTATAAAATGTTGTGATGAACTACCATGTGTACCAGTTGAGCAAAACTTTCCACAATGTTAAAAGTATTCAAACGAATTTTACATTACGATGCATCATCAAATCCGTTCAAGCATTTAATCGAAATGCATGGGATAATTGGTAAGATTTGTGGCTTTTATCATGATCTACCTTACCCAGATTTGCTCACACAGATCACATGCAAATTCTAGGATTCAATCTAAGAAGTCCAGCGGCGATGTTTGTTTCGCGCTTATCCATGTTATTGGCCGGAATTCACGCCCTCTGTTTCGTTTATCGGGTGCACATGGTCTTCAACAATGACCTCGGGTTTGAATACTACATCGCTGCCCTGAACGTCGTTGGAGGCTACATTTTCGCCGCGATTCGAATGATAGGATTTGCGTGGCACTACGACGATTTCCGTGGCATATATCGCTTCTTGCAAGAGCATTCATTTCAAAGGCAAGACCAGGAAGCACAGCGCATTCGTAAAAATTGTTATGTGAACAACCAAAAGTTTGCCATCGGTATGCTGGCTGCTGGATTCAATGCAGTTTTATTCTTTATTTTAACTGACTATCGTACTACGGATATGTATGAGATACCATTTGCAATGAATTTTCTCCACCCCACGATCAAATCAATACTCAATACCCTATTCGGTTTGTACATCTACATCATAGCCACGTACTTTTGGATTCCTTTCATAACGATCCGCGTTGTCATTCAAACTCTTTGCGCAGAATTAGCGATCGCCAACGAGTCTTTTGGAAAACTATTTACTTTAGCTTCTAGTAATACCGAATTTCTTATGACTCGTCTCAGCTCTCCCTCGTCACGATCTCTACAACTAACCGAGCGAATCAGAAACGACTTGTTTTGGATCACCCTACGCAGCGAACTTCGTACGCTCGTCAGCCACCATCGCGAACTGCTGATCAATGTGGACCGTTTGTGTAATCTGGCCGCTATGCCGTTTCTTTCGGAAACACTCGCATGCATTCTGATATCATCGATCTCGGTATTCTTCCTGCTGAACGGGGAAGCTCTCAGTTTGCTGTTCATCACGTGCGTTCTCATGTTCGAAAGCTTCTACGTCAGCTCGCTGGTGGAGGAGCTGCAGGACGTCCACGCAGCCATGGGGACCGTTATCTACGCGCTGGAATGGCCTACTGAGTTGCGGTACGATCGCAGAAATCATCATCACTACAAATATGTCAGCAAGGTTTTGCAGTTCATGCTGATGCGGACACAGAGCAGAGTGCGCTTCCACTGCGGTGGGCTATTCGAGATGTCTCGGGGAACGTTCACCTTCACGGTGAAAACTTGCTACACTATGCTAACGTTTATTCTGCGTATGCAGGATAGTGGATAATCATCCGCTAATGCTTATCTTGTTTGACACATTTCTATAATTCTTGTATCGAAGTGGAATAAAAATAATTACCAATGGTTACAAGTCGAGTCAAGTACGAGACACTGAAGACGACCACACAGTTGTGGTCGAAATACGTATCCGCAAAGATATCGAAAATAATTGGTGGAATTAAATGGAGAATACTTAATTCGTCTTAGACGGTTGAATACATTCCACTAAAAGAGCTTAATATATTTTTCTGAATGGTTACAAATTAACATTCGGGGACATCCAGAAACCAACCCACTAAACCCACCCAAGTAACAGAGGGTTATTTGGGTTACCATCTCTTCTAATGCTCTGACCTCCCGGACCTACCTTCCAGTATTACTTCTGGTGGTAGCTACTCAGAAAGTTCCCGGCGGCGGATCTATCCTACTCCGACGAGGAGTTCCCCGATGTCGGAAGCTCCCCCGTAACCGACCCGTCTCAACGGGTGACCGGACGAGTGCCGAGGTCGATCCAAAGATTCCGGGTGGAGAGAACTTCCAGTTCAATGGTGCCCCGGCGACCCGAGGTCGGTGCATTCGCACGCCAACTCAGCTGGTCCCGGCGGTGGGCCTAGCCTACTCCGATAAATCAACTTTCGATGGCCTTGAGCCCTCGATGCCCTTGCCCTTATTCGTTGAGCCATTTAGCTCCCACCTAGGTTGCGATCGCGAACAACTCGGATAGTCCCCGACGGTGGATTTAAACTACTCCGACGAAAAGTTCAACGAAAGTGGGAGCTCCCCCGAAACCTACCATTTCGCCACGTTCTGCGGCTACGCTGTCGCTTATCGGTGGTAGTGTCCATTCCGCATGCCTCCAACATCGCACTCCTTTCCGTTTCGAACCGGGGACATGTAAACAGGATGTGCAGGTACCACCTGAAACATCCGTGGCCTATTAAGAGCTGGGTCAAGCCAAAGTTTAGCCCTCCCTGAGGTCTGCTAATCCACGCAGACACACTTGGGACTAGGCGATGGGTCCATCTTCCCTTAGCCGAGTTGTCCCACTCTTACTTACTTACTTATGGATCCTGTACACCTCCGGTGGTGCAAAGTGCCGACTTGAAAGATCTCCATCCTGAGCGTTTTCCATCTATCGCTTTAACCTGTTGCCAGGTTAGATTTCGGTTGACTTCTTTTATTCCTTTATTAAGGCTTTGCCGCCATGAGCCTCTGGATCTGCCTCTGCTGCGATGTCCCGCTGGGTTCCAGTCTAATGCTTGTTTACAGATTTCGTTTCCGCCCCTACATAGAGTGTGGCCGACCCAGCCCCACTTCCGATCCCGAATTTCTGTTGCTATCGTCCTCTGGAACTCGTTGTTTGAGATCCAGTTGTGAGGCCGCCAGGCCCGAATTATATACCGCAGGCATCTGTTGATGAACACCTGTAGCCGTTGAGTGTTCTCCACTGATACACACCATGTTTCACTAGCGTATAACAGCACAGATTTAACGTTTTCTGTTTTTCCAGATATTTCTTAAACTCGTAAGGGCAGCCCTTGCTTTCTTGATCCGTGCGCTTATGTCGATCTTGGTACCGCCGTCTGACGCCATTTGGCTACCAAGATATTGGAAGCTTTCAACATTCTCCCCTGGTTGCCCGGCTACTGTGAAACTGGAAGGAGTCACCGTGTTTACATCCAACGATTTGGTTTTGTTGACGATGATGACTAAACCTGCCAAAGAAGAGCGTTCGGCAAGATTGTTAAGCTTACTCTGCATATCAGAGCACCGTTGAGCGAGGAGTGCAACGTCATCAACCAATTCGAAGTCGTTTAGGTGCTCCATGGTTATAGGCTGCCATAACAACCCGCGGTTTGGCTCACGGTCAATCGCATCTACCTCGTCGATTACCAGCTACGACCCGTATAGGGTCGGACAAGACCCCATTGTGCAGCACTCTACACGAGAAGGCCTCGTACTGTGCCTCGATGAGGCCGATGATTTTCTCAGGAACCCCCTTGCGTCTCAGGGCGCCGCACATTCTCTCAATTGAGACGGTTAAAAGCTTTTTCGTAGTCTATGAATACCAAGTAAATGTACTCTTGGAATTCGTTGACCTACTCCAGAATGATACGGAGCGTGACAATATGGTCCACACAGGATCTCCCGGAATCCGGCCTGCTGCCACCGGAAAGTAGGATCGATCTTCCCCTGAATCCGGGCTAGGACAACTTTGCATAGAACTTTGAGAACGGTACACGGATACAAATTTCATCCATTTGCTTCAAAAATATACATGTTTATTTCCAAAATGGTAATATGTTTGAATCAAACATATTTATTTTTAAAACCAAATTAAATCGCTATTTGTTTTATACATTCACTAGTGGGCAGCCCCTCGCTCGCTCTTGCAAAAGTAAACAAACACTCGAGTTCGGATCGGATTCGATCGGAAGCAGCAGAGGAGTAGAAGCAAGAGTAGAAGCAGATGTTTTCTTGCTTCCAAATTAATGATAAGGATGTTTTTCAGGTACAGAAAGGTAAGTAAATGAAATATGAACGTTTGGAATTGTGAAATCTGGTAGTCAAATGCTACCAGAATATGAAAATTGGTAGAATTGATATCAAAATATTATGAGTGGTCGAACCAAAACAATAATATCCATGTTTGCTTCAAACATTTAGCTGGTTGAAACAACTTGAAACGCACATTTGATTCAAAAAAAGTTTTCGTTCGCTTCTAATGCAACAATATGTTTGATCCAAACATATTTATTTTTGATGCCAGAACAAACTGAATTTATGTTTGGATTTACCTAGAATATGTTTGTTTTTAACGTAGTTTTTTCTGCGTGTACACATCAACATAATGCCTCGCCAGTTATCGCATACAATCAGGTCACCCTTTTTGGTCACCTTCACTAAGACGATCCCCACCGATGTGTATCCAAATGAGTGTCTAGTATAGGAACGAAATGCGTTCATATTTTATTTATGCACTTGTTCTCGCACCGGTTGTTTCTATCAAGGTTGTTGAAGTGCAATCATGCTTCGCACCGGTGGTGAATATCCGGTTGCTATTGAGGCAAACACGGAAATAAATAAAATCAGGAAAAAAATATTATTTATTTTCAAATCTTTCAGAACGCGCTCCATCTTTTGTAATATAAATATGTGCGTAATGCGTGATTATCAGATTAGCTAGACACACATCTGGCGCTAGCTTATATGCAATAATTTAGTGAGGTGGAGATCTATATCTCGAGATCTATAAGACTTAGAAAGATTTTGTCTTCTACAAAGTTGTTCGGGTAGCCATAACATTTATGATGGAGACTAGTTTAGTTCGGAATTCATACGCATAGCGGCGCTAGTGTATAAGAAATAACCTGTTAGGTTAAATATTTCTCAATCCGTTAGAGTTAGAAAGTGGCCATCTTCTACAAAGTTATCCGAATTATCTGTTAGCACAGACAAACAGACATAAAACTCGTCAAATTTCCATCGTTCACTGATTTACTGGTCAATTCAAATAATCATTAGTTGGCCAATCGGTCACTAGTGGGGCGCGCATCGGATTTGCTCGAGTTTGACATATGCTCATTACCGCCATCTGGTTTATGATTTGCCCAACTAACTGAAATCAACAGATGTCGTTAGTGTTTAAATGACGATTAATTTTATGATTGAACTAGCTTTATGTACCCGGCCTTGCTCGGAATTGCCAGTTTGATTCGCAGTTTTTTTTTTCACAATCGGAAAATGAATAAACCAATTGGTCAACAGGATAATTGCGTTATCTTATCGATACTTCATCATTTGATCAAAAGAAGGCAGATTTCATTTGAAAACATTGACTGATTTTGGAAAAGGGAGCGAACCCATAATCGCCATATTCCGGGCAAACGTCTATTTCTAAAGAAGGACAAACATCCACCGATGCCTTATTCCGAGCAAACGTCTATTTTAAAGAAGGGATCACATTCACCATCCAGAAGGAAACACATTAATCATTGCTTTTACGTTGGGCAAACCATGATTTCGATAAATGGTTGAATTGATCGATAACTAAACAATACAATAATGGGTTCAGAAGTTAGGCTGGAGCACACACACAAACATACAAACATTGAGTTTTATATATCTCGGCAACTTATTCAAAACGACGTATGTGATTTTGTAAACAAAGATGCATACGTCGATTTGTCAAATATGATGACACTCCCACGCAAACCAATACAACGAACATGTAGCCGAAACCTCCCCTACCTGTATGTGGCGATAGTTTGCGTGGGAGTGCTATCAGATTGCAGAAATCAACGTTTAAATTTTTGTTTACAAAATCACATACGTCACATACGTTGAATAAGTATCCGAGATATATAGATAGCTAATAGCTATATGTATCCGGCTTTGCTAGGGACTGAAAAGTAAATTATAGAATTAAAATGTCCAATGCTGTAGCACGAAACCCACAGAGGTAGATCTACCGCTCATAGAATTGAACCTTTGTATCAATATATTTTTATATCTTTGTTTGGCCCTACCTTTTCAATAAACATCTTCCAAAATAGAGAATAAGTGTACCAAATCTGGTTGGAATTTATCCTGGGAGTTACACTGAATTGCTCATTTTTAAAGACAACCTTCCCCAATAACTTTCCCTTTTCCAAAATGACCCTCCCACCTTCTTTGTTATCTTCTCCTTAGAATAGAAAATGTGTGCACCAAATTTGGCTGAAATTGGTCCTGGGAGTTGGGTGTTACACTGAATTGCTCTTTTTCTAAAGACAACCCTTCCCCCTTACCCTCCCCTTTTCCCAATGATCATCCCACCCCTTTGTTATTTTCTCCTTAGGATAGAGAATGTGTGTACCAAATTTGGATGAAAGCGGTCCAGGGGTTCAAAAGAAACACTGAATTGCCTGTTTTCTGAACAATACCCCTCCCCCCAGACCCCTCCCCTCTTTCCCAAATTACACTTCCATGTGATCGACTTCTCTTAGTGAATATGTGTACAATATTTGGTTGATATGGGTACTGGAAGTTGGGAGTAACACTGAATTGCTCGTTTTATAAAGACAACCCCTCCCCCCATACCCTCCCCTTTTCCAATGATCGCCCCACCCCCTTTGTTATCTTTTCTTTATTGTAGAGAATGTGTGTATCACATTTGGTTGAAATCGGTGCAGGGGTTCAGAATTTACTCTAAATTACCCGTTTTCTGAACAATACCCTCCCTCCAGACCCCTCCCCTTTCCCAAAATCTCTCATATGATTGTTTCCTTATAGTGAATATGTGTACAAAATTTGGTTGAAATCGGTCCTGGGAGATGAAAGTTACACATAATTGTTCGTTTTCTAAACAAAACCCCTCCCCCTTTCCTAAATGACCCTCCCACCCCCTTTGTTAACTTCCCCTGAGGATAGAGAACGTGTGTACCAAATTTGGGTGGATTCGGCCTAGTGGTTCAGAAGTAGTTAGCGAACATACATACATAGATTGGTTTTTATATATAAGAAGAAGATAGATGTTCAATGTGTTATGTCTGTTTGTCTGTGCTGTTAGGTTGGTTATTATGTAAGATTTAAAAGGGTAGTCAAAACCAGAAGTTTAGTTTGAAACCGCAATACTCGTTGGCGCTCGAGTTGAGTCGAATCGAGTCAAGTGCGAGACACTGAAGATGGCCTTACTGTAGAAGTCGAAATAAGTATCTGTCAAAAGTACAACCAAGTGGTGGAATTAAATGGAATTATACGAACTCGTCTTATGGCAAGTTACTTTGTAGAATACGGCAATATTCTGAAAATTCCAGATTTTGAGATATTTACCCTATCAGTTTATTTCTTATACACTAGCGCCACTAAGCGATTGTGTTTAAAACTAAAATTGCTTGCATCATGACGGTTTTCACCACCCGAACAACTTTGTGGAATACGCCAATATTCTAAAAATTTCAATATTCTAAAAATATCTAACCTAGCAGGTTATTTCTTATACACTAGCGCCACCAAGCGGTTATATCTTAATCTAAACCTGCGTTGGTCATAATGGTTTTGACCACCCGAACAACTTTGCTGAAGGCGACAATATTCTAAAAATTACATATTTTGAGATACCTGACCTATCAGGTTATTTCCAATACACTAGCGCCGCCAAGCGGTTGTATTATTAACTAAACTTGCTTTCGTCATGATGGTTTTAATCATCCGAAAAACTTTGTAGAAGACGGCAATATTCTTAAGATTTCAACTATCGAAATATCTAACCTTTTAGGTTATTTCCAATTCACTAGCGCCGCCAAGCAGTTGTATTTCAAATTAAACTTGCTTTCGTCATAATGGTTTTGACCTCCCGAACAACTTTGTAGAAGACGCCAATATTCTAAAAATTCCAGATTTCGTGATATCTAACCTATCAGGTTATTTCATATGCACTAGCGCCGCCAATCAGTTGAAATCCAAACTAAACAGACCTCCATCACAAAGGTTTTGATGATGAATAACCGAACAATTTTTCAGAAGGCGGCACATTTTTTATTTATGCGTTACTCTTTATTTCCGTGTGATGGTTTGGCAACGGTTGGAGCGGGTCGCCAAATTTGCCAACTCGCTATTCACCGCAGGTTGCGTTTACATTTCCCAAACCCGTTTACCAACGACCGGTGCGAGTTCGCGTCATGATAGAGGTTGCTATTTTGGCTTTATTTACGCACTGGTGGGGATCGTCTAAGATACCTTGCCTCCAGTCGACAGGGAAAGTTGCGGTGTCCCAGATATTACGAAACGATGCAGTAGTTGAGCGGATGTCATGGGGTCAGCTTTGAGCATCTCGGCTGATATGCGATCGACCCCTGGGGCTTTATTCGATTTCATGCTTTGAATGGCTGTTTGAATCTCTAGCAGTGATGGAGCTTCGGTATTGACGCGTGTTATACGTCGGATCCTAGGCAGATCATGCCGAGGTGGTGATGGCCTTGCTGGCACTTGAAATGACGATTAATCGATGGAATTCTAATATCTACATGACACCCGGTTTGAACACAGAAATCCTGAACCGGTTGAAGTCAAGGACAGAAAATTTCACTAAGAAAGAGAAGGCCGTTACAATTTGTATTGACGGAATGTCCGTAACCGGTATTGAATATTACGTCGAAACTCCTTTTATTGCAATGAACGTGGCACAAGCTTGTAATTCTGTGGCAGCCGGTATTGAATATTATGTCGAAACTGATAAACTACCGTTGTCAGCATTGATAACCGCGGTTTTCTGTAATTTCACTCTATTGTAAGAGTGAAATCAGTAGTGATTCAGTTTGGTTGCAAATTTTCGAATACTATTCTAGTTTGAATATGAGCCAAAATAGAACAAACTCACAGGCTTCCCCAGTGGATTTATTGGCAACATAAATGCAATAAAATGGTTGTACCAATTGTGAACAAGGTTGCCATTATGGTAGATATATCTGGCACTGTATTACCAACAACTTTGGAACAATGGTTCGATCCAATATCGAATACTTTAAGGCTAGATTTGTTAGATTCAATTTCAAACTATGTATTTGAAGAAATTGTTGTAAATATTACTTAATTAGTATAGGTTAGCAAGACACTAAATATAATGTTACCAAATTGAATTTATAGAACAAACTTAACAAACAAATTGAACGATAAACTCAAAATACTGTATCCCCTTAATCACCTAATTGACAATCGGATGTCGTAAAGGTTGGCATCGATTCCTGCACGGAACCGCGAAACAACTCACTTTATGGTTCCTTTCACTCAAATCCGCCCTTGCGTGGAAGAAGTCAAAAATAAGTTAAATGCGAAAAAATCCGGTGAGTAATTTGCCTTTACTCCCGTATTGAATTTTCACCCACTATGAAGTTTCGCAAACTCAAATTTATGTTATTTTCACTCACTCAAGACTATGATGAAAACAACTCAAATTTAGCTTCTTCCACGGAACAGCACACGTTGGGTCGATGCAGCTCTCTTTGTTTATAATATCATTCATGAGAGGGAGTGGGAAAACTACCTACTATTGAGTTAAAAATTTGAACTTCGAACTCAAAGTTGAGTTCTTTAAACTTTTTTTAGATTCTTTATTTTTTCTGTGTGGAAAAAGAGATAGACAGGAGAGCAAAAGGGAAAAGGAGAGCAAATGTGAAGGTCTGGAGGAAGGGAGAAAAAAAGAAGAAAGGACGGAGGCACGTTAGTTTTCGTGGTGCAAAAATATAGGAGTTCTTCCGAAGAATTCCCGCCAAGAATAGGGAATTCGATTGGAGTTGGCCGTATAAATCGTAGGAGTAATCGTGTTTTATCAAGCCCCCATATGGAATGTTCAGTACAGTATAAGGAGTAGTATTGAATCCCGAACGGACGAACTACCACCCCCCCCCCTCTCTCGATAGATCGGCGAGTCTTGTGCTGGTGGTTACTGAGCCGCCGTAATTGCCACACCACACGCCCCGGAAAGCAGTAGCCAAAGCTATGGAGGTGAGGGTTCAGCAAGGCCCGGTGGGTTCGCCCCCGCTTGTTGCCACCCAATATCCGATGTGCCACTGCGCCGGTTGCTAGCACGCGGAACGTCGACATGAAGCTTCGGACGAAACAAGGGCCAACAGTTCGGCTACAATACCACATCAAGCCATCATCAAGGTAAACCGCCAATAATGCCTCTCTCGCCTATCATGCATGCACCAACCTGAGACTCATTACGAGACTTATAGACGTATCCTGAACGGCCACAACGTTAAAACGTTGTCTACAGGCCTGGTAGCGGGTCACTTTTTAGTGACTTGGTCACTTTTTAGTGACTTGGTCACTTTTTTCGGGCTAGTCACTAAAAAGTCTCTTTTTTCGACCTCAAGTCACTAAAGTCACTTTTTCTCGCAAAAAGTCACTATTTTCAACTATTTTTAAACTATTGACAAAGATTTTATATAAATAAACCTTCGTGTATCCGTCGGATGATGCTTTGTTCTTGGCGTAAATGAAATTACGGATCTTGGAAAAATGATCCCTCTGAAACTTCGCCAGCCATTTTAACCGCTGCTCTTGTTGGCATTTGGCTAGTAGCTAATTGTAGATGTTTTACGTCACAATATTTGAAATTGGTATATAGTCATACAAGCAGGAGACCTGCCGATTTCTAACTCAAGTTTTATACAGTACGGAAAGGTGGGAATGCTTGATTACTTGGGAGACTTATCCGTTTGGAGACTTGATCCTCCCCTGTTTTACCGAGAACTGAAGTAGTATTGTTATAGCGTATTTTTTTAAATGGATCCTCTAAACAAATGATCGCTATGTGACGAGTTATTTTTTTATTGACAACCTTATTTACTCTATTATTTACTGTGTTTTGACCCTCCTAAAGATTTTTTTAGTGGCCACGCAAAATTTGAACAACTTCTCCCAATAATGACCAAATGCCAGGCCAAATGCTGTCATTTTTCCACAGCACTAGGGATCCTATATTAAGAGATGTGCGAATACTTTTCCAGACGATTTAGCAACGCTGTTACCTTCGTAAACAAACGCTGCCAGCACTTGCCGTGGCGCAAAATGTTGGAGCTCGAACATGACTTTGCGTATAATGCCGTTTTCAGATTTCGTTATCTAACGTCCAACAGTGCATTATCACTAAAATAAAAGTGCAATACAAATGAACAAAGTACCATGCATAAACTAGGCTACTTCAACTTGCCAATATAAAACAAATTGTTTATTCGACAAAACTTTTCGTAAAATCTTTTTCGTTACAATCGCAATACCTTTCAATCCGCAACAATAACAATGTTCATTTGGCTCAGATTCTGACAGCTCTCAATGCTCGATTGGCTCAAGATGGCCGCTTTCGCATATCTCTGAATGTAGGATCCCTACACAGCACAATGCTAAATGATCTGTATTAATAAAAATGCCAACAATCCACCACAATTTCAGGATATTTGGATTTTGAGTTGTTGCCTCAATATAAGGAGTCTTGATTCCTCACTAGTCATCCATACAAAAATTTAGCGAAAAATTTAAGAAAATCTATATTGTCCTCATGCGATGTAGAATTGACAGATGTAATGAAGGGTTTGCTCTAAAAAAATATTTATTGAGTAATTATCATGGAAAGGGGATCAAGTCTCTCCAATTGTGGAGATTGTATGCGCTCTCGAATTCAATAGCAAAAATCGTTCATGAAAACGCGCAGCAAGTCGGAAAATCTGCGTATTTTAGAGGAAAAATATTTAAAAGTTCAGAGAGCATGGTTCTGAATTATAAGCAGGAGATCGAGCGCTCCTAGGTTCATTGTACCAGAATCTTCATAATTGTTGTTCCGTTTACTACCAAAACAATCCGTACTGTTGTTCCTTTCGCACTAACAATTTCTTAAACTTCCGTGGCACCTATGACAAATCGTAGAGTTCTCTGCATCTTTCTTAAGTAAGTGTTCAGCTAATCCTGTGGTCGAAATTCACACTCATTCTCACGAGAGGAGAATGCTCATTTTTCTGAGTCCATTTTAAGAGAAAATATTAATTAGTGAAAGATGTTTTCCGCCACAAATTACGAAAAAAAAATTTCCTTTGACCCGAAATTAATTGATTTCGTCTCATCAAACTTGCAATTGAAACTGGAAGTCACTATTTGGTCACTTTTTTCATCAGCTTTGGTCACTAAGATCACTATTTTGAGCGGCATCGGTCGCTACCAGCCCTGTGTCTAAAACAAGTGTGCTACTCGGGATGCTACAGCTAATCAGTTATACAGAGTGCATTAGCAAAAATGACCGGAACTTCATCTCGCTTCCAAAAATTCATTTTTGAATCAATTTCAATCTTTCATCATCAAAATGAAGGCATGATTTCCGCGGATTGCAGTTTGGCTGGTTCCCAGAAATCGGTTTTGAAGGAATTTTCTTGCGTTTCGAGTTCTGGAAATGCTTACATCGTTCTGTAACAATGATCCCAAAAAAAATGATTGGCCACCGGAGGTCCTACGGAATATTCGAGGCATACGTAATAGTGAAAAGTACATAAAACTCATTCGTCTCTGAATAACAAATGATTTACGTGGTCCGTTCTCATGAATCTGAGTGGCCACCGGAATTCCTTCGTAAAATCCGTAAAAGTGGTCAATTCATGATACTCATTACGATATACGATATGATACGCAATTTTGAAAAAAATTTTCATTATCGTACTCTGAGTAATAAATGATTCTCGTAACCCCTTCTCATTGACTTGTTACGCCCCGGAAGATCATTTCATAAAAAATAATGATGGCACTATTTTTTTTTTAAAAATCAATTATTAACTATGTTTATCAAAATTCTTTTTGGAATACCTATGGGCTTACGGGTATCGAAGACCATTTTTAATGAATATTTTTTAGTTTGAGCTCTGTTTTTGTTAATCGATCAAATTAAAATTGGTTTAAACGTCATTTAGTGATACATAGAAATTCAAAATAAAAGCGAACCCTGTCATTCTGAATAAAGTTAAGTTTCACAAACAAATATTTATATTCTTTTCATAACTTTCAGATATTTCAGAGCTTAGATTTCATTCAATTTTCGCAAATATCTAATTGCTTTAACGAATATCTTAGGCGGAAGAAGATATTCTTTTTAAGCATAAATTTTGGAAAACATGATCAAAAGCAAAAAATGATAAATTAATTCCCGAGTAGCACAACTCACACTGATTTGGTTGCAGTAACTCAAATGTGACCAAATTTGGTTGAATATGAGTTACTGTAACTTCTCTACAACATGTATGATCCAATCCAAGACCACTCGTACCAGTTATGCAGGAAGTTAATCAGTTTCTCAACCCACTCTCGTGTACAACTTCTACCGACTCACTCGAAAGCTCATCTAATATTCTTCGAGTCTACTACCAAAATGTGCGTGGACTAAGGACAAAAATTGATACCTTCTTTTTGTCTGTATCGGAGGCAGTGTACGATTTGATCGTCCTGACAGAAACCTGGCTTGACGATCGTATTTACTCTACTCAACTTTTCGGTTCACTCTACACCGTCTACAGGACCGACCGATCTAACCTGAACAGTAACAAGTCACGTGGTGGAGGAGTATTGATTGCTGTCTCCAATAAAATGGCCAGCTACATCGACCCGACGCCTATCTCCAAATCGCTCGAGCAGCTGTGGGTTGTTGTTGAAATTCCTCAAAAAAACACTAAGTGCCGGTGTAGTTTACCTGCCTCCCGGCCGAAAGAACGATTGCAAGATTATCAACTCGCACATCGAATCGAATCCATCTCATCTCGAATAAGTTTCCAGTCTCCTGCTCTTCTGTTCGATGACTATAATCAAGCAGGTCTTCATTGGTGCTTTCCCAACAATGGTACACCTTTCATCGACCCAATGCTATCGCACATGCCCGCAGCCTGCTGTGCTGTGTGTGTGTGTTGACGGATTCAACTTGCACGGATTCTTCCAAATCAATACCAACTTGAATCGCAACTAGATCTCGTCTTAGTGAACGTCTACGCTTTGCCGAGCTCAACTGTTTCCTTGCCGCTTGAGTCTTTTGTTGATCTTGACGCTGACCACCCCGCCCTAACTTTGTCATTAAGTTTGCCTTCGCCTGTAGTGTTCTCCCGGAAACTATTCATTGGATTTTCGGCGGACCGACTACAGTGCACTGAGCATCGCGCTTTCCGAAATCGATTGGCAAGTTATTGAAACATCCAGTCATATCAACGACGCTGTGGATTACTTCTGTAACAAGGTAGAAGGGCATTTTTCCATGTTACACCAGCTCGCAGATCTCCATAAAAACTGCCATGGTCTAACTCTCGTTTACGGACACTAAAGCGAGAACGATCAGCTGCTCTCCGAAAATACAGTAATTCACGATCAACTTATTACAAACGACTTTTCAATGTTGCTAGGCAGCGCTACCGTAACTATAACCATTGCCTGTACAATCGGTACGTGAAGCGAACGGAAGCTAGTCTGCGTGCTAATCCAAGGAGATTCTGTTCATTCGTGAACGAGAAGAGGAAAGAATCAGGGGTGGCATTGTGCATCTCGATTCGAACGTAATTCTATCGAGTCGAACATGTTTGGCATTACGGCTTTCGATTCGATCTCGAAAACGACTCATCGTTCGAGTATGCTCGAGGAGGTACAAGAATAACGAGATGTTTTGGCATTATGGAGACTCGATAGCACACTGAAAAACGACTCAAGTCGAATGAAAATCACTCGTCACCTTTATAGCTTTCGAATGTTGTTCGAGAGTCATTTCTTGCTGAAAGTTTTTCATTATATTTGTTATTTTTTCTCTACAGGAAGAGTATAAATGTTTCATTATTGTATCTTGAAGGAAAAAATGTCATTAGTATACCTACTTTTATAGTTTCCAGACAATATGCAATCTCTAATTATCCCGAAATCCTCGTAAAAATGACTTCAACTTAAATCGTTTTTTTTTTGCAGTTTTCACGTATTTCTTGACAATTTCGATAAACCGCGTGCAAAATCTATGGGGAAAATCTGCGTAAAAACGTATATATTCCAAAATCTACGTAAAATAGTTGAGTTAAATAAAAAAAACGCGCAAGAGATGACCCAAGTGCATCTAACTAAAACACATGGAAACATCAAAGTAATTTACTGCCCATGATCGCATATTTGTAACATTTACATTTTGGTTGATTTTGTAAATCGTTTGCCAATCCTCCCCACAAACTCAATCATTTCCAGCTTACCACAGATAAGCAAGATAGTAAAGCCTATTTTACTGTTGTGGGATAAAATGCAGTGAATTGCGTTTTTTTGGACGATTTACATGCTTTTTACAAAATGATCAAAAATGCGAGTGTTACAAATATGCGATCATGGGCAGTTTATTATCGAATCCTTTTTTAGCTTTAAATTATTTAGCTCAAAATTGGATATGTGGCATAAACTCGAATAAATATAATAAATGCTAAAGTATTTGATGAGTTTGATTGCTCTACGCATGCGGTCGCGTGTACTCAGACGACTAATGACAGTGGAAGACTGACACTTGATTACATTAGAGCGACATTTAACAAAAACAAAATGGTTTTCGTACGGCCGAGAATTGCTTATAATTTATTATAACTTATAATTTGTGTCGTAACTATATCTCAATTTATTAAACATGTCGTATCGGCATAATGTTTTAATCGGTTTCACCTGCTCAATAAATAATATTGCTTTTATAGTCACTGAGCACGATTTGCTTGTTTATAAATTATCTGCCAATTCATGCCATGGAGGATGCCTTTCCAACAGGCAACATGCTACCACCCCCCTGAAATGAGATGTAGTTCTTGAAGCCGTCTACCGATTGGGTGGCGCTAGTGTTGCCTTTCCTATTTTAAGCTCCGTTCATACCGCCGCGAGAGCATTGGCGCTTTGATGTTGCATGAAGAAGAAGAAGCAGAAAGATGATAATCAAAAATATTCGCACGGGAAAACATGCGAAGAAATTTTTGAAACACTAGAACAATTTCTAGAAGCAATTTAATTAAAAACGGTAAGCAGTACGGGGTTAGTCTTGTTTACTACTATACAATAAACACAATATTTCAATTGCAATTTTTATTCTGTGATATCATACTTAATACACAGTATAAGAAAAGTCCAACCCCGTACTGTTTACCGTTTTAATTAAATTGCCTCTAGAATATCAGAGAAGAGTTTCATAAATATCCTCGTACTAGTCGACCCGGCAGACGTTGTCCTGCATAGTAGGCGAAAATGCGCGTTGTGAACTGCCCTTGCGAAATTCCCATACAAATCTTTGTTTTAGTTATTTATAATTTACTCGACCTTATTCTTGATTTTCGCAAGAGGAAATATCATATAAACCCGTTGGAAACGATAACCATCATACCTATTGAAGGAATGAAAAAAATTTATCGAGCCGTTTTTGAGTTATGCTGATACGAACACAGACCATTTCATTTTTATTATATAGGGGGGAAATGACGGCTTTGGCAGGTTTTGTTCTATTATTGGCAGGGGGTTTTCTATATCCAATTATGCTCAAATTTGACCTAAACATTCTTTGCATATCATAAAGAAATTTCATAAAATTTGGTCAACAAAAACCCCCCTGACAATAATAGAACAAAACCTGTCAAAGCCGTCATTCCCCCTAGATGTTTTCTCGTGCGAAATTTTTTAAATATTATCTTTCTGCTTCTTCTTCTCGTCAAAAATCACGCAACAATGCAATACATCTCGTTGAATATAATTTAACAATGCAACACATGCCGCTTACACCGCTTACGCATCCGACTGACTTCGTGTGTTTATTGCTTAACCGGCAATGTTTACATCCAGCACCATGTTGCAGCACCATGTTTTTGGCTTCAGGCGAGTTGTTCGTGGATGACAGCCGTTTCATAGGGGTGCATGCTACACGCAAATGAAATTACTCTTATTCTCTTTGTTTACTCACATTCGCAATGCGCTGAAGGTTGTCTCTCCAGCGGGCGGCATGATAAACACGGAGACAGCTATCTCTTATTCTCTCTGTTTACATTTCGTTTGACAGAACATACTCGATTGAGCTGGTACAAGACCATTCGAAATCTTGTACTTCGACTGAATGAAGTCGAACGAAATACATAATGCCGCAATTTTTACGAAACGAATGCAAAAACGTACGAATCGAGTGATTCGATTCGAGATGCGCAATGTCACCCCAGGACTGCCATGCTCAATGTTTCTAGGAGACACGACGGCCAACAATGAACGCGAGAAATGCAATCTATTTGAACGTCATTTCCAACGCGTTTTCAACGAATTTTCCGCATCTGAAGTGCAAGTGGACGATGCAATCATTGATATGCCAGGCGATGTCTTCAACTTCGAACTTCCCCGCATTACAGCTGGCATGGTGATAGCAGCAACGCAGAAATTGAAGCTATCGTTCGCTCCAGGTCCCGACGGAATACCCGCATCCGTGCTAAAGCTATGCAAAGACGTTTTGAGCCACCCATTAGCAATGCTATTTAACCTGTCAGTTCAGCGTAGTGAGTTCCCGACACACTGGAAATTTTCCTTCATGTTTCCGGTTCGCAAAAAAAGGAGACAAACGCGATATTGCAAACTATCGGGGCATGACTTCATTGTGCTTTTGCTCCAAGTCATTTGAAATGATAATGGATGATTGCCTATTTAGGTGTTGCAAAAACTACATCGACAAAGAACAGCATGGATTATACCCGAAGCGTTCTGTACCACGAATTTGATACAGTTTACTTCCTCCTGCTTACGGAGCATGGACTTAGGTTGGCAGGTTGATGCTGCATACATGGATTTGAAGGCAGCGTTCGACACAGTTGACCACGGAATTCTGCTTGCCAAACTGGAGAGACTCGGAACATCCTCAAGGAGCGTAGACTGGTTTAGATCCTACTTGCGAAACCGTTCAGTCAGCGTAAAAATAGGTTGTTCGGAATCCCAACTGTTTGCCAATAATTCTGGAGTCCCGCAAGGCAGCAATCTTGGGCCACTTCTATTTTCTATTTTCATAAATGACGCCTCCCTGTTGCTGCCTCCTGGATGCCGCTACTTATTCGCAGACGACACAAAAATAGTCAAAATAGTAAAATGTTACTCGGACTGCTATTATTTACAAAACATGGTAAACATCTTTGCTGAGTGGTGCTCAAGAAACTTGCCAAGACTAAGTATCGAAAAATGCAACATTATTTCGTTTCATCGGAAAATCAGCCATTCACATTCGACTACGTCCTCAACGGACAGCCTTTTCTTCGGGTTCAGCTAGTTAAGGACCTTGGTGTTATTCTGGACTGTGCCCTCACATTCCGTGTCCACTATAACGATATCGTGACCCGAGCTTATCGTCAACTTAGCTTTATGTTCAAAATCGCTGATGAGTTCAGGGTTCCGATGTACCTCAGGTCTCTCTATTGCTCGATTGTGAGATCTTTATTGGAATCGAATGCTGTTGTATGGTGTCCTTTTCAAGCCAATTGGATTGCTCGAATAGAAGCCGTTCAAAAAAAAATTGTGCGGTATGCACTACGCTTTATTGGTTGGCGTGACCAATGGAATTTGCCACCGTACGAGGAGCGATGTCGTCTTTTGAGAATCGAACCACTTGACGTGAGAAAAAGATTCGCTCAAGCAACGTTTGCAGGAAAATTGCTCACAGGTGACATCGATTGTCCACCATTGCTGGCCCAAATTCAAATATACGCACCAGAAAGACCTCCTCGTCATCGTAACTTTCTTTTTCTGGAATCGAGGAACAGCAATCATGCTTTGAACGAGCTCGTCCGTGCAATCTGCCATCAATTAAAATTTAATGATTTAATCATTTTTTTTTCATACTTTGACTACAATGTTTCTGCTGACGTATTTTGATAACGATTACTAGAAGTTTTCCGTACCGCCGGACGTTACCAAATAGATTTAGAATAGAATAAGTCATATTCATTGAGACAATCATTGTCAGTTGGATAATAAACAAACAAATAACAAATAACATGTGTGTTGATTGGGGCCCTCCTTAGCCGTGCGGTAAGACGCGCGGCTACAAAGCAAGACCATGCTGAGGGTGGCTGGGTTCGATTCCCGGTGCCGGTCTAGGCAACTTTCGGCTTGGAAATTGTCTCGACTTCCCTGGGCATAAAAGTATCATCGTGTTAGCCTCATGATATACGAATGCAAAAATGGTAACTTGGCTTAGAAACCTCGCAGTTAATAACTGTGGAAGTGCTTAATGAACACTAAGCTGCGAGGTGGCTTCGTCCCAGTGTGGGGATGTAATGCCAATAAGAAGAAGAAGAAGAAGAATGTGTGTTGTTTGGGTGTTATAAATTTAAAAAAAAACACCTAAATAAAGACTAAGAAAAAATGATAAAGACTAATTTCTTCGCCAGATTTTGCCAGATTTTTAATTTGTAGCATGCCAGACTTTTCCCAAAACGTAGTGGCAACCCTGATTGTGAACCAAATAAGGCGATGCCTTTATGTGACGAAAACGACATGGTGAATGAAGAAGAAACTGTTAATCGCAACTTACAAGAAACATTCCGACATAAGTTACCACCTCTAAAAAAACGATACCAAGCAACACATAGAGAAACAAATGGTCTAGCTTATATTTTGGGAGCAGCTATTCGTAAACTTAAACACGAAAAATGTCGTAAGCAACTTACTATAAGACACAGTGAATTCAAATTCGGTTCTGATTCTATTCATAGTTTCTGTAAAATCAAGAACGTGAATTGTTTCCCAGGAGCACAGGCTTTTGATATCAGTTTATTGGCTTTTAAACCATACAAGCCATTTTTTCAAAGGTTTTGCACAAAAACCGGCGAAATGTTAAGACTAGACTCAAACAATATCTCAAGTACGAACCATTCATTGAAATCATTTGCAATAACAGTTTCCAGCTTCTTGTCGATAAAATATTTAACACTCTTTTCCAATGTTTCTTGCGTGACGCCAAAAACAAGTTACAAAATTCAATTAAAACGAAACGCATGCAGGCCAAAGGCAAACGAAATAGGAAAGCGATCCGAATGAATTTGGCATTGTGATGGGTATTTTGATTATTTTTATGAAGCATTTTATATTTATCTCGTTCATGGACCATCCCTCTAGTAGCAGCAAAGGTTACAAGTCGCAGACCATTATCATTGGTAGCGGAATGAAGGCTTTCCGTACCAATGACAGAGAGAAAGAAACTTCCTCTGCCGATCTGCGCATTTGCATCCCCGATGACAATCTCAACATCGTGTGTTGGACACTCTCCGTAGGCCTTATCAAGGCTCTGAGTTCTATCATTCTTCACGTCATCTGGCTTATCATTCGTTGGGGCATAGATGCTGATCAAGCTATAGTTGAAGAACTTGCCCTTCATTCTCAACACGCAAATGCGGTCGCTTATCGGGTTCCACCGGATAACAAGCATATGGCTTCCCGATCACCATGAAGCCAACTCCTCGTTCTCCTCTGTCACCGCCACTTTAGTAAATGTGGTACTTGAATGAAGTGTTCGCTATGGGATCCACCGCCCGGAATTCACGTTCTCCAGTTCTGGATAACTGTCACTCTCACGCCGACCTTCTGCAGCTCACGAGCCAAAGTTCTCACGTTCCAAGATCCGACTTTCCAATCGTTGTTCTTTATTCGTTGCCGTTGAATCAATCCGTTTGCTCTACTTTTGCCTTTCTTGGTAACTCTTCAGTAGGCTACCTTACCTACATCGCGTTGAAGGGCCGCCTTCTCGAAGCTGACACGGTGCAGCATGATGTGCACAGTTTTATTTAGAGTCCCTCCCTGGCACTCGGACGATGATCAGCCGCTTCTAACATGGGGAACAAACGCTGTTGTAAGCCGCTCCTAACGTTTGTTACATACTGCATTCCAAAATTCTTTGTGGAAATTATGAATAAGGTCTTAATCGTTTAACTTTTTTGGATAGAAATAGTATCTAAAGATGCGCTTTGCGTTCATTGATTTATTGATGTGTACTTCAGACCGCATCGTGCTTTCGTGCTGTGCGGTTCTTTCTCTCTTTGCGGAAGGAAGTTTTTAATACTACCCGAAGCTATTTAATTTCAACGGTGCTTCTTAGCGCTATTTGTACCCACTGATCCCGTTACGATCTTTGCAAGGACCCGTGCCTTCGTTTTACGTTGGACCCGTTTGCGGAAGTAAAATTCCGACAAGCGGTGGTAATCCTGCAGGGACACCGTTCTGGGAAAAAACCTCTTAGAAGGTCACGTCTCCACGCTCAGCCATGAGCATTAATAAAAACAAGAGGAAGGGGGAGTCTCTGAATTCTCCACTTCCTTCAAAGAAACAAGGTTTCAAGACCGTCCTGCCCAAGCGCGGAAAAAATAGAAGGAAGCTGGAGAATTCAGATATTCCTTCTAACTCTAATATCGGAAATAATGCTTCTCCAATCGAACTGCGCAATCAGTTCGATTTGATTAATGATGATATTGAGCAAATCGAATCTACCTCTAGCCCAGGTGATTCGATTCATGCGAAAAAGCAAAGGATTCCGCCAATTGTGGTATCTGTTGCCGAGTTTTCTGGCTTCCGGAATGAGATTTTGAGTAACCTTCAGGGGATCAAGGTTTCATTTCAGATTGCTAGGAAGGGTGACTGCCGCGTTTTGCCGGGATCCTTTGACGATCGCAAACGTCTTCTTCACTATTTAACTGAGAAGCGCCATAAATTCTTCACATACGACGACAAAACTGAGCGATTGTTCAAAGTCGTCTTGAAAGGTCTCCCAGTGATGACAAATCACTGGATGAGATTAAAATTGAAATTTCTCAATTACTTGGATTTTCACCAGTCCAAGTAATTAAGATGAAAAGAAATCTCACTCTGGTACTTCCCAGAGGGCATTTCTCAAGAATTTTATTTAGTTCATTTTAACAAAAGTGAACTAAATGAAAAAGTTTGGAAAAGGCCTGTATTATGTCCCATGTCCGTGTTACATGGGAACATTTCCGCAGGCCTGGGGGAAATTTCAAAACCCTACCCAGTGCCGTAAGTGCCAAAAGTGGGGTCATGGAACCAAACATTGTCACATGGATGCTAAATGCATGATTTGTGGTGGAACCTCTCACGCCAAGGACGCATGTCCTGTGAGAGAAGATTCCAATAAATTTAAGTGCGCAAACTGTGGGGGCAATCACAAATCCAATTTCTGGGAATGCCCTTCACGCAAAAAAGTTTTGAATTCCCGTGCAAAATTGATGACGGGAAATTCCAATCGGATCCCAGATTCGAGAAATTTTTCAAACGCTCAAATTTCGAAACCGGTTACCGGTCGAGCAATTCATACCCACCACAATTCACAAACAAATTTTGCCGCTCGTCAACGGGTAGCAAGCACTTCAGTAAATTCCAATTTTTCCAATGTACCTACGTATGCAAACATCGCTGCTGGTAGACCAAATTTCTCTTCTCAAAATGAGGTTTATACCCATGTCCCAACGGAAAATAACGGTCATGTTGCCGATTCAGGTAGCATGACTGCTTCCGATTTTGATTTTTAACTGAACAATTGCATCACATGATTGATGCAATGTTCAAAGCAAATACCATACCAGAAGCTGTTCAGGTTGGTATAAAGTACACACAAAAAATTGTTATCGGACTCCGTTTCAATGGATCCAAATAATTGTGTGAAAGTTCTAAATTGGAATGCCCGCTCTCTAAAGGGTAAGGAAGATGAATTATTCAACTTCCTTTCAGTTCATAATGTGCATATTGCCATTATAACTGAAACATATTTAAAACCAGGACTCTCCATTAAAAGAGATCCAAACTATTTTATCTACAGAAATGATCGTCTTGACAGCGCCTGTGGTGGGGTCGCCATTGTCATTAATAGACGTATCAAACATAAATTATTTTCTTCGTTTGAAACCAAAGTTTTTGAAACCTTGGGAGTTTCTGTTGAAACAAATTTTGGACAATTTTCCTTCATTGCAGCCTACTTGCCTTTTCAATGCAATGGGCAGCAAAAGAATTTGTTGAAAGCTGATCTTCAAATTCTGAATCGCAACAAATCAAAATTCTTCGTAATTGGTGACTTCAATGCCAAACACCGTTCATGGAATAATGCTCAAAGCAATTCCAATGGTAAAATTTTATTTGAAGATTGTTCTGCGGGATATTATACTATTCAATATCCCAATGGACCAACTTGTTTTTCTTCCAGTCGAAATCCTTCTACAATTGATTTAGTTTTAACGGATTCAAGTCAGCTGTGTGGCCAATTGGTAACTCATGCTGACTTTGACTCTGATCACCTTCCTGTGACGTTTGAAATCTCACAAGAAGCCATTTATAATCCAATCAGCTCTACTTTTAATTATCATAGAGCTGATTGGGATTCTCTCAAAACATATATCGATAGGAATTTTGATGTTGATATTCCTCTCGATACCAAAAGTGATATTGACAATGCGCTCGTATCTTTGACAAATTTAATTGTCGAAGCCAGAGGCATTGCAATTCCGAAATGTGAAGTTAAATTCAACTCCATTATTATTGACGACGATCTTCAGCTACTGATCCGTCTTAAAATGTGAGAAGAAGGCAATACCAAAGAACTCGCGATCCCGCGTTGAAAGTTATTTGGCGAGATTTGCAAAATGAAATTAAAAAACGTTTCGCTATTCTGAGAAATACCAACTTTGAGAATAATGTCTCGAAGTTGGATCCCAGTTCGAAACCCTTTTGGAAATTAACAAAAATTCTTAAAAACCTCAAAAGCCAATTCCAGCGCTTAAAGAGGGAAATAAAATTTTATTAACAAATGGCGAAAAGGCTCAAAAACTTGCTCAGCAGTTCGAGAGTGCCCATAATTTTAGTCTAGGTCTCACTAGTCCAATTGAGGATCAGGTTACACGGAGCTTCGAAGACATTCTCAATCAAGATAATGTTTTGATCCTTCGTTGGGAACTAATTTGGATGAAGTGAGATCTATTACTAGAAAATTTAAAAATATGAAAGCCCAGGTGATGATGGTATTTTCTACATACTTATTAAAAAACTCCCTGAGAGCTCTTTATCCTTTTTGGCTGATTTATTTAATAAATGTTTTCAATTGGCATACTTTCCAGATAAATGGAAAAACGCCAAAAGTGTTCCAATTTTGAAGCCGGACAAAAATCCAGCTGAGGCTTCTAGTTATCGCCCAATCAGTTTGCTTTCTTCAATAAGCAAACTGTTTGAAAAGATTATTTTAAATAGAATGATGGTTCATATTAATGACAATTCTATTTTTGCTGATGAGCAATTTGGTTTTCGCCATGGGCATTCAACCACTCATCAGTTATTAAGAGTTACGAACTTAATTCGGCTCAACAAATCTGAAGGATATTCGACTGGAGTTGCTCTTCTTGATATAGAGAAAGCATTTGACAGTGTTTGGCATGAAGGTTTGATTGTAAAATTGATGAATTTTAATTTTCCTCTGTACATTATTAAACTGATCCAAAATTATTTATCAGATCGCTCACTGCAGGTAAACTATCAGAATACTAAATCTGATAGATTACCTGTAAGGGCTGGTGTTCCCCAAGGCAGCATACTGGGGCCCATATTGTTTAATAGTTTTACATACTTCTGACTTACCTGATTTACCATCAGGGTGTCGAAAATCGTTATTAGCAGATGACACGGGCCTCTCAGCCTAAGGACGAAGCCTTCGTGTCGCTTGTAGTAGATTGCAAAAAAGTTTAGAAAATTTTCTCCACTTACTTGCAAAAATGGAAAATTTCCCCGAATGCTTCCAAAACTCAGCTTATAATTTTCCCACATAAGCCGAGAGCTTCTTATTTGAAACCTTCTAGCAGACATATTGTCACTATGAATGGGGTTCCAATTAATTGGTCTAGCGAAGCTAAATATTTAGGACTTCTGCTAGATCAAAAATTAACTTTAAAAATCACATTGAAGGCCTTCAAGCCAAATGTAACAAATATATTAAGTGTCTATATCCAATTATAAACAGAAAATCAAAACTTTGTCTTAAGAACAAACTTTTGATTTACAAACAAATTTTAGACCTGCCATGTTGTATGCTGTGCCAATATGGACTAGTTGCTGCAATACCAGAAAGAAGGCACTCCAGAGGATTCAAAATAAAA
Organism: Armigeres subalbatus; assembly: GCF_024139115.2. Lineage (NCBI taxonomy): Eukaryota > Metazoa > Arthropoda > Insecta > Diptera > Culicidae > Armigeres > Armigeres subalbatus. The sequence continues at coordinate 43,331,115 of NC_085141.1, read as the reverse complement.
TTTTGAAAATGATTCTGAAGTTGCCTCCGTGGTATAGTACCAATGAACTTCATAGAATTTCTAATATTGAGACATTGCAACAAATGTCCTACAAAATAATTTCCAATTTTAGACAAAAATCGTTGCAATCTTCTATTGCAACGATTAACTCCTTGTACTCTTAGTATAAAATAGGTTAAGTTTAGTTTAAGTTGAAAACATTGTAATTCCTACATGGTTCAATTCAACCAGAGGAAAAATTCTAACTGCCAGAGGCAATTGAAATGTATTAATAATAACTAAAAGCGTAACATAGCAAATAAGGATGATAGTGTTAAGAAAACACGGAACACCTAGTCTAAGAGATGAATGCATGTATTAGATAATTAGCAAATAAAATTAGTTAAAAAAAAAAAAAAAAAAAAAAAAAAAAAAAAAATTGATGTGTACTTTTCACACCGCTTTTGTAATTCACCAAGTTTTCGCGTAAAAAAAATAAATTTAAAAAACCACGTTGTTCGGGAGCTAACCCCTCCTCCCCAATGGTGCTTATCGTGATCCAGATTAAATGCGCGAGCAAGGCTGCTCGACCCATCGAGCAAGATTGCTTGATGACCCATTGCTGCTCGATCCATCGAGCAAGATTGCTCGAAAGCCCAAGCAAGTGAAGTTGCTGATAGGGCATCTTGCTATACGAATTGTGCCGCTGAATAAAAAACTATACCACCCACCGCTGCCAGCATCCAGCCGCCAACAAAAAATATGCGCAAACAGCAGCATGAAACAATGCAATGGCTTGTTTTCATTTCGCTAATCATATCGGACAATGCACTATCCGATAAAATTGTTGTGAAATAAACATAATGTAAACGGTTATTAGCATGTGAAAAATCCTGTTTACATTATGCTAATGTCGCGCTAGTATTGTTCGATAGTGCATTGTCCGCTAGAACCAGCGAATATGACCACCAACCAATTGAACGGCGGAGAAAAGTAAACGCTTGTTTTCTTTGACACATAATTCATATGGACCAATGCAGGAAATTTGCTGAATAAAATACAGCAATGATACAACTATTCAAGCACTTCTTTCTCAAAACCCCTGGCCTAGCCAAACATATGACACCCGTAGGCACCATCATTGGGGTGTCTTTTGCTGCCTCTGTGAATTCCAGGAGGGTGTTTTTCCAAAAATTGAACTTTTCAATAGTTCGAGCACTGACGATTTCGGTGGAAATCATGAGGAAAATTAGCAAATATTTAAACACTTTTTTCTCAAAACCCCTGGCCTAGCCAAACATATGACACCCGTAGGCACCATCATTGGGGTGTCCTTTGCTGCCTCTGTGAATTCCAGGAGGGTGTTTTTCCAAAAATTGAACTTTTCAATAGTTCGAGCAAAGACGATTTCAGTGGAAATCACAAGGAAAACATGGCAAATATTTAAACACTTTTTTCTCAAAACTCCTAGCCTAGCCAAACATATGGCACCCGTAGGCACCATCACTGGGGTGTGCTTTGCTGCCTCTGTGAATTCCAGGAGGGTGTTTTCCAAAAATTGAACTTTTCAATAGTTCGAGCACTGACGATTTCAGTGGAAATCATGAGGAAAAATAGCAAATATTTGAACACTTTTTTTTCTCAAAACTCCTGGCCTAGCCAAACATATGGCACCCGCAGGCACCATCATTGAGGTGTGCTTTGCTGCCTCTGTGAATTCCAGGAGGGTGTTTTTCCAAAAATTGAACTTTTCAATAGTTCGAGCACTGTCGGTTGCAGTGGAAATCGTGAGGAAAAATATCAAATATTTAAACACTTTTGTTTCAAAACCCCTGGCCTAGCCAAACATATGACACCCGTAGGCACCATCATTGGGGTGTCCTTTGCTGCCTCTGTGAATTCCAGGAGGTGTTTTTCCAAAATTGAACTTTTCAATAGTTCGAGCAAAGACGATTTCAGTGGAAATCATAAGGAAAACATGGCAAATATTTAAATACTTTTTTCTCAAAACCCCTGGCCTAGCCAAACATATGACACCCGTAGGCACCATCATTGGGGTGTCCTTTGCTGCCTCTGTGAATTCCAGGAGGGTGTTTTTCCAAAAATTGAACTTTTCAATAGTTCGAGCACTGACGATTTCGGTGGAAATCATGAGGAAAATTAGCAAATATTTAAACACTTTTTTCTCAAAACCCCTGGCCTAGCCAAACATATGACACCCGTAGGCACCATCATTGGGGTGTCCTTTGCTGCCTCTGTGAATTCCAGGAGGATGTTTTTCCAAAAATTGAACTTTTCAATAGTTCGAGCAAAGACGATTTCAGTGGAAATCATGAGAAAAATAGCAAATATTTAAACACTTTTTCTCAAAACTCCTGGCCTAGCCAAACATATGACACCCGTAGGCACCATCATTGGGGTGTCCTTTGCTGCCTCTGTGAATTCCAGGAGGGTGTTTTTCCAAAATTGAACTTTTCAATAGTTCGAGAAAAGACGATTTCTGTGGAAATCATGAGAAAAATAGCAAATATTTAAACACTTTTTCTCAAAACCCTGGCCTAGCCAAACATATGACACCCGTAGGCACCATCATTGGGGTGTCCTTTGCTGCCTCTGTGAATTCCAGGAGGGTGTTTTTCCAAAAATTGAACTTTTCAATAGTTGGAGCACTGCCGATTTCGGTGGAAAACATGAGAAAAATTGGACACTATTTAAACACTTTTTTCTCAAACCGCCTGGCGTAGCCGAACATACGACACCCGTAGGCACCCTCATTGGGGTGTCCTTTGCTGCCTCTGTGAATTCCAGGAGGGTGCTTTTCCAAAAATTGAACTTTTCAATAGTTCGAGCACTGACGATTTCGGTGGAAATCATGAGGAAAATTAGCAAATATTTAAACACTTTTTTCTCAAAACCCCTGGCCTAGCCAAACATATGACACCCGTAGGCACCATCATTGGGGTGTCCTTTGCTGCCTCTGTGAATTCCAGGAGGATGTTTTTCCAAAAATTGAACTTTTCAATAGTTCGAGCAAAGACGATTTCAGTGGAAATCATGAGAAAAAATAGCAAATATTTAAACCCTTTCTTCTCAAAACCCCTGGCCTAGCCAAACATATGACACCCGTAGGCACCATCATTGGGGTGTCCTTTGCTGCCTCTGTGAATTCCAGGAGGGTGTTTTTCCAAAAATTGAACTTTTCAATAGTTCGAGCAAAGACGACTTCAGTGGAAATCATAAGGAAAACATGGCAAATATTTAAATACTTTTTCTCAAAACCCCTGGCCTAGCCAAACATATGACACCCGTAGGCACCATCATTGGGGTGTCCTCTGCTGCTTCTGTGAATTCCAGGAGGGTGTTTTTCCAAAATTGAACTTTTCAATAGTTCGAGCACTGACGATTTCGGTGGAAATCATGAGGAAAATTAGCAAATATTTAAACACTTTTTTCTCAAAACCCCTGGCCTAGCCAAACATATGACACCCGTAGGCACCATCATTGGGGTGTCCTTTGCTGCCTCTGTGAATTCCAGGAGGGTGTTTTTCCAAAAATTGAACTTTTCAATAGTTCGAGCACTGACGATTTCGGTGGAAATCATGAGGAAAATTAGCAAATATTTAAACACTTTTTTCTCAAAACCCCTGGCCTAGCCAAACATATGACACCCGTAGGCACCATCATTGGGGTGTCCTTTGCTGCCTCTGTGAATTCCAGGAGGGTGTTTTTCCAAAAATTGAACTTTTCAATAGTTCGAGCAAAGACGATTTCAGTGGAAATCATAAGGAAAACATGGCAAATATTTAAATACTTTTTTCTCAAAACCCCTGGCCTAGCCAAACATATGACACCCGTAGGCACCATCATTGGGGTGTCCTTTGCTGCCTCTGTGAATTCCAGGAGGGTGTTTTTCCAAAAATTGAACTTTTCAATAGTTCGAGCACTGACGATTTCGGTGGAAATCATGAGGAAAATTAGCAAATATTTAAACACTTTTTCTCAAAACCCCTGGCCTAGCCAAACATATGACACCCGTAGGCACCATCATTGGGGTGTCCTTTGCTGCCTCTGTGAATTCCAGGAGGGTGTTTTTCCAAAAATTGAACTTTTCAATAGTTCGAGCACTGACGATTTCGGTGGAAATCATGAGGAAAATTAGCAAATATTTAAACACTTTTTTCTCAAAACCCCTGGCCTAGCCAAACATATGACACCCGTAGGCACCATCATTGGGGTGTCCTTTGCTGCCTCTGTGAATTCCAGGAGGGTGTTTTTCCAAAAATTGAACTTTTCAATAGTTCGAGCAAAGACGATTTCAGTGGAAATCATGAGAAAAAATAGCAAATATTTAAACACTTTTTTCTCAAAACCCCTGGCCTAGCCAAACATATGACACCCGTAGGCACCATCATTGGGGTGTCCTCTGCTGCCTCTGTGAATTCCAGGAGGGTGTTTTTCCAAAAATTGAACTTTTCAATAGTTCGAGCAAAGACGATTTCAGTGGAAATCATAAGGAAAACATGGCAAATATTTAAATACTTTTTTCTCAAAACCCTGGCCTAGCCAAACATATGACACCCGTAGGCACCATCATTGGGGTGTCCTTTGCTGCCTCTGTGAATTCCAGGAGGGTGTTTTTCCAAAATTGAACTTTTCAATAGTTCGAGCACTGACGATTTCGGTGGAAATCATGAGGAAAATTAGCAAATATTTAAACACTTTTTCTCAAAACCCTGGCCTAGCCAAACATATGACACCCGTAGGCACCATCATTGGGGTGTCCTTTGCTGCCTCTGTGACTTCCAGGAGGGTGTTTTTCCACAAATTGAACTTTTTAATAGTTCGAGCACTGACGATTTCGGTGGAAATCATGAGGAAAATTAGCAAATATTTAAACACTTTTTCGCAAAACCCCTGGCCTAGCCAAACATATGACACCCGTAGGCACCATCATTGGGGTGTCCTTTGCTGCCTCTGTGAATTCCAGGAGGGTGTTTTTCCAAAAATTGAACTTTTCAATAGTTCGAGCACTGACGATTTCGGTGGAAATCATGAGGAAAATTAGCAAATATTTAAACACTTTTTTCTCAAAACCCCTGGCCTAGCCAAACATATGACACCCGTAGGCACCATCATTGGGGTGTCCTTTGCTGCCTCTGTGAATTCCAGGAGGGTGTTTTTCCAAAAATTGAACTTTTCAATAGTTCGAGCAAAGACGATTTCAGTGGAAATCATGAGAGAAAATAGCAAATATTTAAACACTTTTTTCTCAAAACCCCTGGCCTAGCCAAACATATGACACCCGTAGGCACCATCATTGGGGTGTCCTTTGCTGCCTCTGTGAATTCCAGGAGGGTGTTTTTCCAAAATTGAACTTTTCAATAGTTCGAGCAAAGACGATTTCAGTGGAAATCATGAGAGAAAATAGCAAATATTTAAACACTTTTTCTCAAAACCCTGGCCTAGCCAAACATATGACACCCGTAGGCACCATCATTGGGGTGTCCTTTGCTGCCTCTGTGAATTCCAGGAGGGTGTTTTTCCAAAATTGAACTTTTCAATAGTTCGAGCACTGACGATTTCGGTGGAAATCATGAGGAAAATTAGCAAATATTTAAACACTTTTTTCTCAAAACCCTGGCCTAGCCAAACATATGACACCCGTAGGCACCATCATTGGGGTGTCCTTTGCTGCCTCTGTGAATTCCAGGAGGGTGTTTTTCCAAAATTGAACTTTTCAATAGTTCGAGCACTGACGATTTCGGTGGAAATCATGAAGGAAAATTAGCAAATATTTAAACACTTTTTCTCAAAACCCTGGCCTAGCCAAACATATGACACCCGTAGGCACCATCATTGGGGTGTCCTTTGCTGCCTCTGTGAATTCCAGGAGGGTGTTTTTCCAAAAATTGAACTTTTCAATGGTTCGAGCAAAGACGATTTCAGTGGAAATCATGAGGAAAATTAGCAAATATTTAAACACTTTTTTCTCAAAACCCCTGGCCTAGCCAAACATATGACACCCGTAGGCACCATCATTGGGGTGTCCTTTGCTGCCTCTGTGAATTCCAGGAGGGTGTTTTTCCAAAAATTGAACTTTTCAATAGTTCGAGCACTGACGATTTCGGTGGAAATCATGAGGAAAATTAGCAAATATTTAAACACTTTTTTCTCAAAACCCCTGGCCTAGCCAAACATATGACACCCGTAGGCACCATCATTGGGGTGTCCTTTGCTGCCTCTGTGAATTCCAGGAGGGTGTTTTTCCAAAAATTGAACTTTTCAATAGTTCGAGCACTGACGATTTCAGTGGAAATCATGAGGAAAATTAGCAAATATTCAAACACTTTTTTCTCAAAACCCCTGGCCTAGCCAAACATATGACACCCGTGGGCACCATCATTGGAGTGTCCTTTGCTGCCTCTGTGAATTCCAAAAATTGAACTTTCCAATAGTTCGAGCCAAGACGATTTCAGTGGAAATCATGAGGAAAAATAGCAAATATTTAAACACTTTTTCTCAAAACTCCTAGCCTAGCCAAACATATGATACCTGTAGGCACCAGTATTGGGGTGTGCTTTGCTGCCTCTGTGAATTCCAGGAGGGTGTTTTCCAAAAATTGAACTTTTCAATAGTTCGAGCACTGTCGGTTGCAGTGGAAATCGTGAGGAAAAATATCAAATATTTAAACACTTTTGTTTCAAAACCCCTGACCTAGCCAAACATATGACACCCATAGGCACCATCACTGGGGTGTGCTTTGCTGCCTCTGTGAATTCCAGGAGGGTGTTTTCCAAAAATTGAACTTTTCAATAGTTCGAGCACTGACGATTTCAGTGGAAATCATGAGGAAAATTAACAAATATTCAAACACTTTTTTCTCAAAACCCCTGGCCTAGCCAAACATATGACACCCGTAGGCACCATCATTGGGGTGTCCTTTGCTGCCTCTGTGAATTCCAGGAGGGTGTTTTTCCAAAAATTGAACTTTTCAATAGTTCGAGCACTGACGATTTCAGTGGAAATCATGAGGAAAATTAGCAAATATTCAAACACTTTTTTCTCAAAACCCCTGGCCTAGCCAAACATATGACACCCGTAGGCACCATCATTGGGGTGTCCTTTGCTGCCTCTGTGAATTCCAGGAGGGTGTTTTTCCAAAAATTGAACTTTTCAATAGTTCGAGCAAAGACGATTTCAGTGGAAATCATGAGGAAAAATAGCAAATATTTAAACACTTTTTTCTCAAAACCCCTGGCCTAGCCAAACATATGACACCCGTAGGCACCATCATTGGGGTGTCCTTTGCTGCCTCTGTGAATTCCAGGAGGGTGTTTTTCCAAAAATTGAACTTTTCAATAGTTCGAGCAAAGACGATTTCAGTGGAAATCATGAGGAAAATTAGCAAATATTTAAACACTTTTTTCTCAAAACCCCTGGCCTAGCCAAACATATGACACCCGTAGGCACCATCATTGGGGTGTCCTTTGCTGCCTCTGTGAATTCCAGGAGGGTGTTTTTCCAAAAATTGAACTTTTCAATAGTTCGAGCAAAGACGATTTCAGTGGAAATCATGAGGAAAATTAGCAAATATTTAAACACTTTTCTCAAAACTCCTGGCCTAGCCAAACATATGACACCCGTAGGCACCATCATTGGGGTGTCCTTTGCTGCCTCTGTGAATTCCAGGAGGGTGTTTTTCCAAAAATTGAACTTTTCAATAGTTCGAGCAAAGACGATTTCAGTGGAAATCATGAGGAAAATTAGCAAATATTCAAACACTTTTTTCTCAAAACCCCTGGCCTAGCCAAACATATGACACCCGTAGGCACCATCATTGGGGTGTCCTTTGCTGCCTCTGTGAATTCCAGGAGGGTGTTTTTCCAAAAATTGAACTTTTCAATAGTTCGAGCAAAGACGATTTCAGTGGAAATCATGAGGAATATTAGCAAATTTTTAAACCATTTTTTCTCAAAACCCCTGGCCTAGCCAAACATATGACACCCGTAGGCACCATCATTGGGGTGTCCTTTGCTGCCTCTGAGAATTCCAGGAGGGTGTTGTACCCAAATTAAAACTTTTCAATAGCTGGTGCAAAGACGATTTCAGTGGAAAATCATGAGGAAAATTAGCAAATATTCAAACGCTTTTTTCTCAAAACCCCTGGCCTAGCCAAACATATGACACCCGTAGGCACCATCATTGGGGTGTCCTTTGCTGCCTCTGTGAATTCCAGGAGGGTGTTTTTCCAAAAATTGAACTTTTCAATAGTTCGAGCAAAGACGATTTCAGTGGAAATCATGAGGAAAATTAGCAAATATTCAAACACTTTTTCTCAAAACCCTGGCCTAGCCAAACATATGACACCCGTAGGCACCATCATTGGGGTGTCCTTTGCTGCCTCTGTGAATTCCAGGAGGGTGTTTTTCCAAAATTGAACTTTTCAATAGTTCGAGCAAAGACGATTTCAGTGGAAATCATGAGGAAAATTAGCAAATATTCAAACGCTTTTTCTCAAAACCCTGGCCTAGCCAAACATATGACACCCGTAGGCACCATCATTGGGGTGTCCTTTGTTGCCTCTGTGAATTCCAGGAGGGTGTTTTTCCAAAAATTGAACTTTTCAATGGTTCGAGCAAAGACGATTTCAGTGGAAATCATGAGGAAAATTAGCAAATATTCAAACGCTTTTTTCTCAAAACCCCTGGCCTAGCCAAACATATGACACCCGTAGGCACCATCATTGGGGTGTCCTTTGCTGCCTCTGTGAATTCCAGGAGGGTGTTTTTCCAAAAATTGAACTTTTCAATAGTTCGAGCAAAGACGATTTCAGTGGAAATCATGAGGAAAATTAGCAAATATTCAAACACTTTTTTCTCAAAACCCCTGGCCTAGCCAAACATATGACACCCGTAGGCACCATCATTGGGGTGTCCTTTGCTGCCTCTGTGAATTCCAGGAGGGTGTTTTTCCAAAAATTGAACTTTTCAATAGTTCGAGCAAAGACGATTTCAGTGGAAAATATGAGGAAAATTAGCAAATATTCAAACACTTTTTTCTCGAAACCCCTGGCCTAGCCAAATATATGACACCCGTAGGCACCATCATTGGGGTGTCCTTTGCTGCCTCTGTGAATTCCAGGAGGGTGTTTTTCCAAAAAGTGAACTTGGCAATAGTTCGAGCAAAGACGATATCTCTCGAAAATATCAGGAAAATTAGCAAATATTCAAACGCTGTTTTCTCAAAACCCCTGGCCTAGGCAGACATCTGGCGCCCGTAGGCAACATCATTGGGGTGTCCTTTGCTGCCTCTGTGAATTCCAGGAGGGTGTTTTTCCAAAATTGAACTTTTCAATAGTTCGAGCAAAGACGATTTCAGTGGAAAATATGAGGAAAATTAGCAAATATTCAAACACTTTTTCTCAAAACCCCTGGCCTAGCCAAACATATGACACCCGTAGGCACCATCATTGGGGTGTCCTTTGCTGCCTCTGTGAATTCCAGGAGGTGTTTTTCCAAAATTGAACTTTTCAATAGTTCGAGCAAAGACGGTTTCAGTGGAAAATATGAGGAAAATTTGCAAATATTCAAACACTTTTTTCTCAAAACCCCTGGCCTAGCCAAACATATGACACCCGTAGGCACCATCATTGGGGTGTCCTTTGCTGCCTCTGTGAATTCCAGGAGGGTGTTTTTCCAAAAATTGAACTTTTCAATAGTTCGAGCAAAGACGATTTCAGTGGAAAATATGAGGAAAATTAGCAAATATTCAAACACTTTTTCTTATCTCTCCTGGCCCAGCCAAACATATGACCCCCGTAGGCACCATCATTGGGGTGTCCTTTGCTGCCTCTGTGAATTCCAGGAGGGTGTTTTTCCAAAATTGAACTTTTCAATGGTTCGAGCAAAGACGATTTCAGTGGAAAATATGAGGAAAAATAGCAAATATTCAAACACTTTTTCTCAAAACTCCTGGCCTAGCCAAACATATGACACCCGTAGGCACCATCATTGGGGTGTCCTTTGCTGCCTCTGTGAATTCCAGGAGGTGTTTTTCCAAAATTGAACTTTTCAATAGTTCGAGCAAAGACGATTTCAGTGGAAAATATGAGGAAAATTTGCAAATATTCAAACACTTTTTTCTCAAAACCCCTGGCCTAGCCAAACATATGAAACCCGTAGGCACCATCATTGGGGTGTCCTTTGCTGCCTCTGTGAATTCCAGGAGGGTGTTTTTCCAAAAATTGAACTTTTCAATGGTTCGAGCAAAGACGATTTCAGTGGAAAATATGACGAAAATTAGCAAATATTCAAACGCTTTTTTCTCAAAACCCCTGGCCTAGCCAAACATATGACACCCGTAGGCACCATCATTGGGGTGTCCTTTGCTGCCTCTGTGAATTCCAGGAGGGTGTTTTTCCAAAAATTGAACTTTTCAATAGTTCGAGCAAAGACGGTTTCAGTGGAAAATATGAGGAAAATTTGCAAATATTCAAACACTTTTTTCTCAAAACCCCTGGCCTAGCCAAACATATGACACCCGTAGGCTCCATCATTGGGGTATCCTTTGCTGCCTCTGTGAATTCCAGGAGGGTGTTTTTCCAAAAATTGAACTTTTCAATAGTTCGAGCAAAGACGATTTCAGTAGAAAATATGAGGAAAATTTGCAAATATTCAAACACTTTTTTCTCAAAACCCCTGGCCTAGCCAAACATATGAAACCCGTAGGCACCATCATTGGGGTGTCCTTTGCTGCCTCTGTGAATTCCAGGAGGGTGTTTTTCCAAAAATTGAACTTTTCAATGGTTCGAGCAAAGACGATTTCAGTGGAAAATATGACGAAAATTAGCAAATATTCAAACGCTTTTTTCTCAAAACCCCTGGCCTAGCCAAACATATGACACCCGTAGGCACCATCATTGGGGTGTCCTTTGCTGCCTCTGTGAATTCCAGGAGGGTGTTTTTCCAAAAATTGAACTTTTCAATAGTTCGAGCAAAGACGATTTCAGTGGAAAATATGAGGAAAATTAGCAAATATTCAAACGCTTTTTTCTCAAAACCCCTGGCCTAGCCAAACATATGACACCCGTAGGCACCATCATTGGGGTGTCCTTTGCTGCCTCTGTGAATTCCAGGAGGGTGTTTTTCCAAAAATTGAACTTTTCAATAGTTCGAGCAAAGACGATTTCAGTGGAAAATATGACGAAAATTAGCAAATATTCAAACACTTTTTTCTCAAAACCCCTGGCCTAGCCAAACATATGACACCCGTAGGCACCATCATTGGGGTGTCCTTTGCTGCCTCTGTGAATTCCAGGAGGGTGTTTTTCCAAAAATTGAACTTTTCAATAGTTCGAGCAAAGACGATTTCAGTGGAAATCATGAGGAAAATTAGCAAATATTCAAACGCTTTTTTCTCAAAACCCCTGGCCTAGCCAAACATATGACACCCGTAGGCACCATCATTGGGGTGTCCTTTGCTGCCTCTGTGAATTCCAGGAGGGTGTTTTTCCAAAAATTGAACTTTTCAATAGTTCGAGCAAAGACGATTTCAGTGGAAATCATGAGGAAAATTAGCAAATATTCAAACGCTTTTCTCAAAACCCTGGCCTAGCCAAACATATGAAACCCGTAGGCACCATCATTGGGGTGTCCTTTGCTGCCTCTGTGAATTCCAGGAGGGTGTTTTTCCAAAAATTGAACTTTTCAATGGTTCGAGCAAAGACGATTTCAGTGGAAAATATGACGAAAATTAGCAAATATTCAAACGCTTTTTCTCAAAACCCTGGCCTAGCCAAACATATGACACCCGTAGGCACCATCATTGGGGTGTCCTTTGCTGCCTCTGTGAATTCCAGGAGGGTGTTTTTCCAAAATTGAACTTTTCAATAGTTCGAGCAAAGACGATTTCAGTGGAAAATATGAGGAAAATTTGCAAATATTCAAACACTTTTTCTCAAAACCCTGGACTAGCCAAACATACGACACCCGTAGGCACCATCATTGGGGTGTCCTTTGCTGCCTCTGTGAATTCCAGGAGGGTGTTTTTCCAAAATTGAACTTTTCAATAGTTCGAGCAAAGACGGTTTCAGTGGAAAATATGAGGAAAATTTGCAAATATTCAAACACTTTTTCTCAAAACCCTGGCCTAGCCAAACATATGACACCCGTAGGCACCATCATTGGGGTGTCCTTTGCTGCCTCTGTGAATTCCAGGAGGGTGTTTTTCCAAAATTGAACTTTTCAATAGTTCGAGCAAAGACGATTTCGGTGGAAAATGTGAGGAAAAAGGGCAAATGTTCAAACGCTTTGTTCTCAAAACCCCTGGCCTAGCCAAACATATGATACCCGTAGGCACCATCATTGGGGTGTCCTTTGCTGCCTCTGTGAATTCCAGGAGGGTGTTTTTCCAAAAATTGAACTTTTCAATGGTTCGAGCAAAGACGATTTCAGTGGAAATCATGAGGAAAAATAGCAAAAATTTAAACACTTTTTTCTCAAAACTCCTGGCCTAGCCAAACATATGACACCCGTAGGCTCCATCATTGGGGTATCCTTTGCTGCCTCTGTGAATTCCAGGAGGGTGTTTTTCCAAAAATTGAACTTTTCAATAGTTCGAGCAAAGACGATTTCAGTAGAAAATATGAGGAAAATTTGCAAATATTCAAACACTTTTTTCTCAAAACCCCTGGCCTAGCCAAACATATGAAACCCGTAGGCACCATCATTGGGGTTTCCTTTGCTGCCTCTGAGAATTCCAGGAGGGTGTTTTTCCAAAAATTGAACTTTTCAATAGTTCGAGCAAAGACGATTTCAGTGGAAATCATGAGGAAAATTAGCAAATATTCAAACGCTTTTTTCTCAAAACCCCTGGCCTAGCCAAACATATGAAACCCGTAGGCACCATCATTGGGGTGTCCTTTGCTGCCTCTGTGAATTCCAGGAGGGTGTTTTTCCAAAAATTGAACTTTTCAATGGTTCGAGCAAAGACGATTTCAGTGGAAAATATGACGAAAATTAGCAAATATTCAAACGCTTTTTTCTCAAAACCCCTGGCCTAGCCAAACATATGACACCCGTAGGCACCATCATTGGGGTGTCCTTTGCTGCCTCTGTGAATTCCAGGAGGGTGTTTTTCCAAAATTGAACTTTTCAATGGTTCGAGCAAAGACGATTTCAGTGGAAATCATGAGGAAAATTAGCAAATATTCAAACGCTTTTTCTCAAAACCCTGGCCTAGCCAAACATATGACACCCGTAGGCACCATCATTGGGGTGTCCTTTGCTGCCTCTGTGAATTCCAGGAGGGTGTTTTTCCAAAATTGAACTTTTCAATGGTTCGAGCAAAGACGATTTCAGTGGAAAATATGACGAAAATTAGCAAATATTCAAACGCTTTTTTCTCAAAACCCTGGCCTAGCCAAACATATGACACCCGTAGGCACCATCATTGGGGTGTCCTTGGCTGCCTCGGTGAATTCCAGGAGGGTGTTTTTCCAAAATTGAACTTTTCAATAGTTCGAGCAAAGACGATTTCAGTGGAAAATATGAGGAAAATTTGCAAATATTCAAACACTTTTTCTCAAAACCCTGGACTAGCCAAACATACGACACCCGTAGGCACCATCATTGGGGTGTCCTTTGCTGCCTCTGTGAATTCCAGGAGGTGTTTTTCCAAAATTGAACTTTTCAATAGTTCGAGCAAAGACGGTTTCAGTGGAAAATATGAGGAAAATTTGCAAATATTCAAACACTTTTTTCTCAAAACCCCTGGCCTAGCCAAACATATGACACCCGTAGGCACCATCATTGGGGTGTCCTTTGCTGCCTCTGTGAATTCCAGGAGGGTGTTTTTCCAAAAATTGAACTTTTCAATAGTTCGAGCAAAGACGATTTCAGTGGAAAATATGAGGAAAAATAGCAAATATTCAAACACTTTTTTCTCAAAACCCCTGGCCTAGCCAAACATATGACACCCGTAGGCACCATCATTGGGGTGTCCTTTGCTGCCTCTGTGAATTCCAGGAGGGTGTTTTTCCAAAAATTGAACTTTTCAATAGTTCGAGCAAAGACGATTTCAGTGGAAAATATGAGGAAAAATAGCAAATATTCAAACACTTTTTTCTCAAAACCCCTGGCCTAGCCAAACATATGACACCCGTAGGCACCATCATTGGGGTGTCCTTTGCTGCCTCTGTGAATTCCAGGAGGGTGTTTTTCCAAAAATTGAACTTTTCAATGGTTCGAGCAAAGACGATTTCAGTGGAAATCATGAGGAAAAATAGCAAAAATTTAAACACTTTTTTCTCAAAACTCCTGGCCTAGCCAAACATATGACACCCGTAGGCTCCATCATTGGGGTATCCTTTGCTGCCTCTGTGAATTCCAGGAGGGTGTTTTTCCAAAAATTGAACTTTTCAATAGTTCGAGCAAAGACGATTTCAGTAGAAAATATGAGGAAAATTAGCAAATATTCAAACACTTTTTTCTCAAAACCCCTGGCCTAGCCAAACATATGAAACCCGTAGGCACCATCATTGGGGTGTCCTTTGCTGCCTCTGAGAATTCCAGGAGGGTGTTTTTCCAAAAATTGAACTTTTCAATAGTTCGAGCAAAGACGATTTCAGTGGAAATCATAAGGAAAACATAGCAAATATTTAAATACTTTTTTCTCAAAACCCCTGGCCTAGCCAAACATATGACACCCGTAGGCACCATCATTGGGGTGTCCTTTGCTGCCTCTGTGAATTCCAGGAGGGTATTTTTCCAAAAATTGAACTTTTCAACAGTTTATAAGGTCAGTGCAAAATTCGATACATTGAGTTTGTCTGAAACCGCAGAATAGAAAAAGTTTGCTAGCGCAATTCAGCGGCACCATGTAGCAACATATCAGGAACATCAAATTGCATATATTTAGGCTCAAACGTAAATGACTGCACATTGTATTAACACGTTTTTCCGAATTTTCATCATTATTCTTGTCTCGATTGCGGAATGCATTTTCGCAATACACATATAGGTTAATTGGATACCCTTCCTAATAGCTGACTTTCTTGCGTAATCGCAGTTTCAATGGATGATATGAATGCATGATATATTTTATGAATAGTCGGAAGAAGCTCACAAATCTTCAAACAATCACTTTTGCTAAAAAAAACTTCTGGCCAAGCCGGGCATATGATAGCCGTAGGCACCAGTAGTCTTCAGTAGCCCTGCGAGCAACGGCGGAGGATTGCCAATCCGGAGATGGCGAGTTCAATTCTTGGTTCGGTCTAGGATATTTTGGGTTGGAAACATTCTCGACTCCTTGGGCATAGAGTATCCATTGTACTAGCCACATTACATACTCATGCAATGGCGAATATAGAAAAGCTTTTAATTAATAACTTTAATTAAAAACTAATCACCACCCACCAATCGTTGAGTTTCTGGCGCCATTTTTTTCGTGTAGAACATTATACCACCAAAAGTATCCGTGTTTTAGATACAACCTGCAAATCATGAAGTGGAAATAAGCGGAATTTAAATCGAAGGGATCGCTTCTCAAGGTGCGTATTGAACTATTTACAGTGGTAGTTTAGTTAATCAGTCTGTTTCACATTTATTATTTAGTTAAAAAAAATGCTGTACGGATTTTGATCCTTGGTTCGAAATCCGTCCACGGTGGACGTATCGCGATTCAGGATTTGGTTCATTAGTTTACCTTGTTTTTCGTAGTTTTTAATGTGTAAATGTTGTACACTTCAGAACTAGAGGCCTTTGTGCATTGATACAGATGAAAATCGTTTCATTTGGATTTGATTCCAATTTTGCGCAAGCATTTTCATACTGATGAGCTTAAGTGTACGGATTTTGATGCCCCAGAAGTTCCAGTTGGAATGTAAAGCCACTGAAGAAAAAATTATAAGGGTTGTGTACAAGACACGACCGCCCGACGTTAAGGTCACTCCTGACAGAATCCAAGTTTTAAAGTGCTCGCGTTTTCGGGGGCACACCACTCGATACGGAAGCAACGCACAACTGTCATTTTTATTTTTTCACGCATGCTGAATCAACAAAAATTACGCCTCCGTATCAAGTGGTGTGCCCCCGAAAACGCGAGCACTTTGAAACTTGGATTCTGTCAGGAGTGACCTTAACTACGTAAAACAGTTTGGCGAAATGAAGAACCTAGCAAAAGTCCCATTATTCATGAATATTACAAATTTTTTCTTTTGATTCCTTTTGAGACAACACTGGTTTCGAGCAATATTCAAAACATGAAATTTGTTGGATACGACTATTAAAACCTCGAATTTACATTTTGAAAGTAACTGATATTATGTAATTAAGTCAAAATTGTTAAATTCTCGAGTTTTGTATAATATGAGAAGTTTAGTTTTGTTTGTTTAATTTGTTAGGGTTTTCACTTAAAAAATTCAATTTCATTGTTGACGGAATCCTTCACCTACCTATTGATGGTGTTGGTTTGCGTGGGGGAGCTATCAGATTCGTCAAATCGTCGTTTGAATCTTTGTTTACAAAAGCAGATAAGTCGTTTTGAAAATTTTGTCTTGAATTTGTCATTTGCACTTTCAATCGCCGTGGGAGGTTGAGTAGTTTTATCTCGTTTTAAATACTGGAGTCTGAAAATATTTCCTTTTAATTAAGGAAGGGTCAAAATCTCACTGTTGGTGGATTAATCTGTTTTTTTTTATTTTTCGAAAAATCTTCTAAATGAGCTTAACTTAATTTTGGTATTTCTATTGCAAATAACAATTTGTCAGGTTAAATTGCAATTTTTACTGTTTTTAACCATTAAAATGTCAGTAATCAAGGATAATTACCGTCAAATCGCTGAAGGCGCACCTCGCACTTTCGCAAAGCGCACTCGCGATTTCGCTACTGACGGCATCGTTTTGATTGAACTGTCGCCATCCCCATTTGCACTTTGAATAAATATAGTTTCGGATAAATATTCTCTTGTATAAAATTTTGGTTATAAAAAGAACCGATTAACCTTGGATTATGCACAATTTCAATCCCCAACAGCAAAAATGAAAATTTTAGTTGACTGCTACTGATATCATCCATGCAATTGAATTTTTTAACTAACCGAAGTTCTGCGTAACTAATCGAAGTTTGTCTCCAATTGACCAATTTTATATTGTTATTTATCTCAATGGTACGCATTGAAAATCACTAACAGAACATAACCAAATTCAGAATCTTGCTAGATGATTTTACTGAGCTCCAAGAGTGTGCTGGTCACTAGTTGTTGCACTTCGGAAAAATCCTCTCAGCTTAACAACATTTTTCCAAGGTAATGATGGTAATCAAAAGAATCGATTTACTCCATTTACTATCAACAATTACCGCAGCTCCACCATTGACGACGCGACCAACATCAACGCGGTTTTCACTCCAGTGAGGCTGGCCGACCGTCGCTCCACCATCGTTAACTGCCGCCTATCGCCCAACGTGAAGCAACAAAAGTTGGACTGGTGGTGAATGCGTCAAAGACAAAGTACATGCTTGTGGGCGGAACCGAGCGCGACAAGGCCCGCCTGGGAAGCAGTGTTACGATAGACGGGGATACCTTCGAGGTGATCGAGGAATTCGTCTATCTCGGATCCTTGCTAACGGCTGATAACAATGTTAGTCGTGAAATACGAAGGCGCATCATTTGTGGAAGTCGGGCCTACTACGGGCTCCAGAAGAAACTGCGGACAAAAAGATTCGGCACCGCACCTAATGTGTCATGTACAGAACGCTAATAAGACCGGTTTTCCTCTACGGACATGAAACATGGACAATGCTCGAGAAGGACTTGCAAGCACTCGGTGTATTCGAGAGACGGGTGCTTAGGACCATCTTTGGCGGTGTGCAAGAAGATGGTGTGTGGCGGCGAAGAATGAACCACGAGCTCGCCCAGCTCTACGGCGATCCCAGTATCCAGAAGGTAGCTAAAGCCGGAAAGGTACGATGGGCAGGACATGTTGCAAGAATGCCGGACAGCAACCCTGCAAAGATGGTGTTCGCTTGCAATCCGGCAGGTACGAGACGGCGTAGAGCGCAGCGAGTGAGATGGGCAGACCAGGTGCAAAACTTGGCGAGCGTGGGGAGTCTCCCCCGGTCTGGGGCAGCTGAGAGCTCTCAGCCTTCCATAACCCCTTACCACCGTCTTTCCTGGGTGGACAGACCTTTCCAGGTCCTTCCTCCCCCGGTTTTGGAGGTACCTGGCCGGGGTTCAGCTTCCCAGCCCCTCTACCCGTGTTCGGGGTAATAACCCTCCACGTTTTGGAGCGGCCCCCAGGGAGCTCATCCCTGGAGACTGTCTCCCCGTTTTTGTGTCTGCTCCGTTGGAGCAGTCACCCCTGACGTGCCCGTGAATACTTGAGCCTCAGTCTGGGTAGACTTTGGCACCACCGTCTTCGTTGGCACGCCCTCGGTCGATTCGACCTTGCCCAATTCCGCGAATTCTTGGGCCTCAGTCTGGGTAAATCTCGACTCCACAGATTTCACGGGTTCGCACTTGGCCGCGATCGCCTTTTCCTGCTTAGCGTCCAACATCGAATTTCGAAGTTTCAGCAAGATCCTCTTGAGGTCCTTACTGATATTATGCTTCGATGACGCAAAGTCGATGATGGCGTCCAGCTGTTCCGTCGCCACCTCGAAGGCCGAAAGCCCATCGCGTTTGCGGTTCGTCGCCTCCACAAGCCATGTGCCGTCCATAACCACTACCGGCGTAGCCGGGGAGAAAGTGAAGTGACCCACGCTGGCGCTGCGCACCGAGCTGCCGACTATTGCCTTTGACCTCCTAGGCGGAGACCTGAACAACTCACCTCTTGCGAAGGGGTTGTCACCTACACTACTATCACTAATTGAAGAAGAATTGACTTGGTTTTCCATTTTGATCCCACGAGTTGCTCGTGAAAAGAGGTCCACCATGCCAGAGCCCAGCATGACGCGGTAAGGGACAATTACTGTGGAGGGTGCCCAGGTACCCCACAGGGTGCCTAGCTCATTATTCTCGGCGCGGGTCGCTTAACGCCTTGGGATTAGGGGTTAGGGACGATGATCCCCTTGGTCGCACCCTCTCACTCTAGCTGATGTCACAAGGACAACAGTGCCCAGGCTGCACTACTAGTTAAGTACAAAATCCTTAGCTGGCGGTCGATTGTCATCGGAAGACCCGTGAAAGCGTGAGATTGGAACTTGTGAGGACCTGAGCTGTGTAGGTCGCTCCTTCCCAGATGTCAGCTCACCATTTCGCAGCCCGTGTGTGTATGTGTGTGCGCAAAATAATCTCACTCATTTTTCAGGCACTTATCCGATTGACCGATTTACTCGCAACAAGTTACATTCGACGCGGAATCTTGTTTCGTATTGAAAATTGGCCCAATCGGACAATGGGCTTCGGAATTATGGCCAAAATATATTTTTTCATGAGAAAAATTCTCACTCACTTTTTCTCACTTAGTCTTAGCTGATTTACTCGCAACAGGTTTCATTCGACGTAGAATCTTGTCCAATTGTTTCGTATTGAAAATTGGACAGATCGGACGATAAGTTTCGAAATTATGGCCAAAATTCATTTTTTACATAAGAAACACATACAAAATTCTCACTAATTTTTCAGGCACTTATCTTTAACGCAACAAGTTGCATTCGACGCGGAATCTTGTCCCATTATTTCGCATTGAAAATTGGCGGAATCGGACTATGGGATTCGGAGTTATGGCCAAAATACATTTTTTTACAAAAAAAATCTCACTCATTTTTAGGCACTTACCCTTGGCCGATTTGCTCGCAAGTTACATTCGATGCAGAATCCGGCCTCATTGTTTCCTGTTGAATATTGGCCGGATCGGACTATGGGTTCAGAAGTTATGGCCAAAATACTTTTTTTTAACCAAAAGTGCGTAGAAATTACTTTCTCGAAAAAACGAGAAAGGCACCATCACCGCTAGGTGGATTAGTCTGGGTTTTATTTTCTTTATGGAAATTTTCTTATTTTTTTATTGCTCTTTATTGATCATTTTATGGAAAAAAATTATATTTTTATTGTAAAAATATATTTATTTGGTGGAAAATTTTGTATTTTTTTATTGCTAATATTACTTTATTTATGGAAATTTTGTTTTTTTTTTCGTGGAAAATTTTAATTTCTTTATGGAAAATTCTTCTTTTATAATTGCAAATTTTTGCTTTTCAAAGTGCTTATTTATTTTTGTTTTGTGGAAAATTCTTATTTGTTTATGGAATTTTTGTTTTATTTGTGGAAATTTTAAATTTATGTATTGGCTTATACCCTGATTTCTTCATGGCAATTTTCTATTTTTTTATGGGAATTTTCTAATTTTTTAGGGGGAGTTTTTATTTTAGTCTGTCTTAGATTAATCCTTTTAGGTTTCTACAATACTTTTTCCCGCAGATTTCTATTAATCCATTAAAACGAATAAAACGTTAACTCCCTAAAATTTGATTATATTATATATCAGACAGTATTGCAAAAAAAAATACCTGAATGATGTGCTCTCACTAGAATAATGGGTAACACAATACCTTGACTGTTCCACCCAGGAAAATTCGTGCGTAGGACATGTCCTGCTTGTCCTACCCACTCCCGGCGCCACTGAACAGAACTAAGAAAATAGCGTAGGGGTTAGAAATTGTCTATTTCTATCATTCCCAAAGAAATTGAATGAAATAATAAATTGAAAATTTCACTTATCTGCTCTTTTAGAGAAGTGCGTACGGCTCCGGTGTTATTCATAGAGGAGATCTTCCGTCATACTACGGCGCGCTTTATGCTTGAACCGCATCGTTGCCCGTCGGCAGAATTATAAGAAAACGTCGCACTAGGATCTTTTATGTCGTCGATCCTTCCGTCCTATTTTATTGTTGATTTGATCACTTTCTCTCCAGCAACTAAACTCCAGGTCTTCATATTTGATAAATCTATCGACTGACTTCACAGTGCTTTACCAGCTCTCAATGGCATTGGAAAGCTTAGAAAAATACGACGGGGCGAATATTCCGTTGCCGACCTATAGTAAAGAACCATCGGAAGAAAACCTTCTGATACACGGAGGCATCAAAGAGTACCCCAATCGATATGTACTAAAATATTATCAATTAAGTGCAAAACCGAATTATAACCGCTAACGAAGTTGGATTTTTCTCACAATCCATACGTTAAACCTAACTTCGGAAGTGGTGCGCTGTTTTTATTTGGTGATGTGCTATACAGCGCACTACTTCCGAAATTAGGTTTAACGTACGGATTGTGAGAAAAATCCAATTTTGATAGCGGCTATAATTCGGTTTTCTACTGAATTTATAATAACAAAAAATCTCACAAACGGATCATATCATGCACTTCTCATGCATTTCGCAATCGAAACAAGAATCATGATGGAAAATTCGGAAAAGCGTGCTAAAACGTGAAAAGCCATTTACATTTGGGCCTCAATATATGCAATTTGATGTTCATTAAATGTTGCTACATCGTGCCGCTGAATTGCGCTAGCAATTTTTTTCTATTCTGCGGTTTCAGACAAACTCAATGTATCGAATTTTGCACTGACCTTATAAACTGTTGAAAAGTTCAATTTTTGGAAAAACACCCTCCTGGAATTCACAGAGGCAGCAAAGGACACCCCAATGATGGTGCCTACGGGTGTCATATGTTTGGCTAGGCCAGAGGTTTTGAGAAAAAAGTGTTTGAATATTTGCTAATTTTCGTCATATTTTCCACTGAAACCGTCTTTGCTCGAACTATTGAAAAGTTCAATTTTTGGAAAAACACCCTCCTGGAATTCACAGAGGCAGCAAAGGACACCCCAATGATGGTGCCTACGGGTGTAATATGTTTGGCTAGGCCAGAGGTTTTGAGAAAAAAGTGTTTGAATATTTGCTAATTTTCGTCATATTTTCCACTGAAACCGTCTTTGCTCGAACTATTGAAAAGTTCAATTTTTGGAAAAACACCCTCCTGGAATTCACAGAGGCAGCAAAGGACACCCCAATGATGGTGCCTACGGGTGTCATATGTTTGGCTAGGCCAGGGGTTTTGAGAAAAAAGTGTTTGAATATTAGCTAATTTTCGTCATATTTTCCACTGAAACCGTCTTTGCTCGAACTATTGAAAAGTTCAATTTTTGGAAAAACACCCTCCTGGAATTCACAGAGGCAGCAAAGGACACCCCAATGATGGTGCCTACGGGTGTAATATGTTTGGCTAGGCCAGGGGTTTTGAGAAAAAAGTGTTTGAATATTTGCTAATTTTCCTCATGATTTCCACTGAAATCGTCTTTGCTCGAACCATTGAAAAGTTCAATTTTTGGAAAAACACCCTCCTGGAATTCACAGAGGCAGCAAAGGACACCCCAATGATGGTGCCTACGGGTGTCATATGTTTGGCTAGGCCAGGGGTTTTGAGAAAAAAGTGTTTGAATATTTGCTAATTTTCCTCATGATTTCCACTGAAATCGTCTTTGCTCGAACCATTGAAAAGTTCAATTTTTGGAAAAACACCCTCCTGGAATTCACAGAGGCAGCAAAGGACATCCCAATGATGGTGCCTACGGGTGTCATATGTTTGGCTAGGCCAGGAGTTTTGAGAAAAAAGCGTTTGAATATTAGCTAATATTCGTCATATTTTCCACTGAAACCGTCTTTGCTCGAACTATTGAAAAGTTCAATTTTGGAAAAACACCCTCCTGGAATTCACAGAGGCAGCAAAGGACACCCCAATGATGGTGCCTACGGGTGTAATATGTTTGGCTAGGCCAGGGTTTTGAGAAAAAGTGTTTGAATATTTGCTAATTTTCCTCATGATTTCCACTGAAATCGTCTTTGCTCGAACCATTGAAAAGTTCAATTTTTGGAAAAACACCCTCCTGGAATTCACAGAGGCAGCAAAGGACATCCCAATGATGGTGCCTACGGGTGTCATATGTTTGGCTAGGCCAGGAGTTTTGAGAAAAAAGTGTTTGAATATTTGCTAATTTTCGTCATATTTTCCACTGAAATCGTCTTTGCTCGAACTATTGAAAAGTTCAATTTTGGAAAAACACCTCCTGGAATTCACAGAGGCATCAAAGGACACCCCAATGATGGTGCCTACGGGTGTCATATGTCCGGCTAGGCCAGGAGTTTTGAGAAAGATGTGTTTGAATATTTGCTAATTTTAGTCATATTTTCCACTGAAATCGTCTTTGCTCGAACTATTGAAAAGTTCAATTTTTGGAAAAACACCCTCCTGGAATTCACAGAGGCAGCAAAGGACACCCCAATGATGGTGCCTACGGGTGTCATATGTTTGGCTAGGCCAGAGGTTTTGAGAAAAAAGTGTTTGAATATTTGCTAATTTTCCTCATGATTTCCACTGAAATCGTCTTTGCTCGAACCATTGAAAAGTTCAATTTTTGGAAAAACACCCTCCTGGAATTCACAGAGGCAGCAAAGGACACCCCAATGATGGTGCCTACGGGTGTCATATGTTTGGCTAGACCAGGGGTTTTGAGAAAAAAGCGTTTGAATATTTGCTAATTTTAGTCATATTTTCCACTGAAATCGTCTTTGCTCGAACTATTGAAAAGTTCAATTTTTGGAAAAACACCCTCCTGGAATTCACAGAGGCAGCAAAGGACACCCCAATGATGGTGCCTACGGGTGTCATATGTTTGGCTAGGCCAGAGGTTTTGAGAAAAAAGTGTTTGAATATTTGCAAATTTTCGTCATATTTTCCACTGAAACCGTCTTTGCTCGAACTATTGAAAAGTTCAATTTTTGGAAAAACACCCTCCTGGAATTCACAGAGGCAGCAAAGGACACCCCAATGATGGTGCCTACGGGTGTCATATGTTTGGCTAGGCCAGAGGTTTTGAGAAAGAGGGGTTTGATCGGTTGCTAATTTTCCTGATGTTTTCCACTGAAACCGTCTTTGCTCGACCTATTGGAAAGTTCAATTTCTGGAAAAACCTCCTCCTGGAATTCACAGAGGCAGCAAAGGACACCCCAATGATGGTGCCTACGGGTGTCATATGTTTGGCTAGGCCAGGGGTTTTGAGAAAAAGTGTTTGAATATTTGCTAATTTTCGTCATATTTTCCACTGAAATCGTCTTTGCTCGAACTATTGAAAAGTTCAATTTTGGAAAAACACCCTCCTGGAATTCACAGAGGCAGCAAAGGACACCCCAATGATGGTGCCTACGGGTGTCATAAGTTTGCCTAGGCCAGGGTTTTGAGAAAAAGCGTTTGAATATTTGCTAATTTTAGTCATATTTTCCACTGAAATCGTCTTTGCTCGAACTATTGAAAAGTTCAATTTTTGGAAAAACACCCTCCTGGAATTCACAGAGGCAGCAAAGGACACCCCAATGATGGTGCCTACGGGTGTAATATGTTTGGCTAGGCCAGAGGTTTTGAGAAAAAAGTGTTTGAATATTTGCTAATTTTCGTCATATTTTCCACTGAAATCGTCTTTGCTCGAACTATTGAAAAGTTCAATTTTTGGAAAAACACCCTCCTGGAATTCACAGAGGCAGCAAAGGACACCCCAATGATGGTGCCTACGGGTGTCATATGCTTGGCTAGGCCAGGGGTTTTGAGAAAAAAGTGTTTGAATATTTGCTAATTTTCGTCATATTTTCCACTGAAATCGTCTTTGCTCGAACTATTGAAAAGTTCAATTTTTGGAAAAACACCCTCCTGGAATTCACAGAGGCAGCAAAGGACACCCCAATGATGGTGCCTACGGGTGTCATATGCTTGGCTAGGCCAGGGGTTTTGAGAAAAAGCGTTTGAATATTTGCTAATTTTAGTCATATTTTCCACTGAAATCGTCTTTGCTCGAACTATTGAAAAGTTCAATTTTTGGAAAAACACCCTCCTGGAATTCACAGAGGCAGCAAAGGACACCCCAATGATGGTGCCTACGGGTGTAATATGTTTGGCTAGGCCAGAGGTTTTGAGAAAAAAGTGTTTGAATATTAGCTAATTTTCGTCATATTTTCCACTGAAACCGTCTTTGCTCGAACTATTGAAAAGTTCAATTTTTGGAAAAACACCCTCCTGGAATTCACAGAGGCAGCAAAGGACACCCCAATGATGGTGCCTACGGGTGTCATATGTTTGGCTAGGCCAGAGGTTTTGAGAAAAAAGTGTTTGAATATTTGCTAATTTTCGTCATATTTTCCACTGAAATCGTCTTTGCTCGAACTATTGAAAAGTTCAATTTTTGGAAAAACACCCTCCTGGAATTCACAGAGGCAGCAAAGGACATCCCAATGATGGTGCCTACGGGTGTCATATGTTTGGCTAGGCCAGGAGTTTTGAGGAAAAAGTGTTTGAATATTTGCTAATTTTCGTCATATTTTCCACTGAAATCGTCTTTGCTCGAACTATTGAAAAGTTCAATTTTTGGAAAAACACCCTCCTGGAATTCACAGAGGCAGCAAAGGACACCCCAATGATGGTGCCTACGGGTGTCATATGTTTGGCTAGGCCAGGAGTTTTGAGAAAAAAGTGTTTGAATATTTGCTAATTTTAGTCATATTTTCCACTGAAATCGTCTTTGCTCGAACTATTGAAAAGTTCAATTTTTGGAAAAACACCCTCCTGGAATTCACAGAGGCAGCAAAGGACATCCCAATGATGGTGCCTGCGGGTGTCATATGTTCGGCTAGGCCAGGAGTTTTGAGAAAAAAGTGTTTGAACATTTGCTAATTTTCGTCATATTTTCCACTGAAACCGTCTTTGCTCGAACTATTGAAAAGTTCAATTTTTGGAAAAACACCCTCCTGGAATTCACAGAGGCAGCAAAGGACACCCCAATGATGGTGCCTACGGGTGTCATATGTTTGGCTAGACCAGGGTTTTGAGAAAAAGCGTTTGAATATTTGCTAATTTTAGTCATATTTTCCACTGAAATCGTCTTTGCTCGAACTGTTGAAAAGTTCAATTTTTGGAGAAACACCCTCCTGGAATTCACAGAGGCAGCAGAGGACACCCCAATGATGGTGCCTACGGGTGTCATGTGTTTGGCTAGGCCAGGAGTTTTGAGAAAAAAGTGTTTGAATATTTGTTAATTTACCTCATATTTTCCACTGAAATCGTCTTTTGCTCGAACTATTGAAAAGTTCAATTTTGGAAAAACACCTCCTGGAATTCACAGAGGCAGCAAAAGGACACCCCAATGATGGTGCCTACGGGTGTCATATGTTTAGCTAGGCCAGAGTTTTGAGAAAAAAGTGTTTGAATATTTGCTAATTTTCCTCATATTTTCCACTGAAATCGTCTTTGCTCGAACTATTGAAAGTTCAATTTTGGAAAACACCTCCTGGAATTCACAGAGGCAGCAAGGACACCCCAATGATGGTGCTACGGGTGTCATATGTTTAGCTAGACCAGGGGTTTTGAGAAAAGTGTTTGAATATTTGCTAATTTTCCTCATATTTTCCACTGAAATCGTCTTTGCTCGAACTATTGAAAGTTCAATTTTTGGAAAAACACCCTCCTGGAATTCACAGAGGCAGCAAAGGACACTAATGATGGTGCCTACAGGTGTCATATGTTTGGCTAGGCCAGGGGTTTTGAGAAAAAGTGTTTGAATATTTGCTAATTTTCCTCATGATTTCCACTGAAATCGTCTTTGCTCGAACCATTGAAAAGTTCAATTTTTGGAAAAACACCCTCCTGGAATTCACAGAGGCAGCAAAGGACACCCCAATGATGGTGCCTACGGGTGTCATATGTTTGGCTAGGCCAGGGGTTTTGAGAAAAAAGTGTTTGAATATTTGCTAATTTTAGTCATATTTTCCACTGAAATCGTCTTTGCTCGAACTATTGGAAAGTTCAATTTTTGGAAAAACACCCTCCTGGAATTCACAGAGGCAGCAAAGGACATCCCAATGATGGTGCCTACGGGTGTCATATGTTTGGCTAGGCCAGGAGTTTTGAGAAAAAAGTGTTTGAATATTTGCTAATTTTCGTCATATTTTCCACTGAAACCGTCTTTGCTCGAACTATTGAAAAGTTCAATTTTTGGAAAAACACCCTCCTGGAATTCACAGAGGCAGCAAAGGACACCCCAATGATGGTGCCTACGGGTGTCATATGTTTGGCTAGGCCAGAGGTTTTGAGAAAAAAGTGTTTGAATATTTGCTAATTTTCCTCATGATTTCCACTGAAATCGTCTTTGCTCGAACCATTGAAAAGTTCAATTTTTGGAAAAACACCCTCCTGGAATTCACAGAGGCAGCAAAGGACACCCCAATGATGGTGCCTACGGGTGTCATATGTTTGGCTAGGCCAGGGGTTTGAGAAAAGCGTTTGAATATTTGCTAATTTTCGTCATGTTTTCCACTGAAACCGTCTTTGCTCGAACTATTGAAAAGTTCAATTTTGGAAAAACACCTCCTGGAATTCACAGAGGCAGCAAAGGACATCCCAATGATGGTGCCTACGGGGGTCATATGTTTGGCTGGGCCAGGAGTTTTAAGAAAAAGTGTTTGAATATTTGCTAATTTTCCTCATATTTTCCACTGAAACCGTCTTTGCTCGAACTATTGAAAAGTTCAATTTTTGGAAAAACACCCTCCTGGAATTCACAGAGGCAGCAAAGGACACCCCAATGATGGTGCCTACGGGTGTCATATGTTTGGCTAGGCCAGGGGTTTTGAGAAAAAAGCGTTTGAATATTTGCTAATTTTCCTCATGATTTCCACTGAAATCGTCTTTGCTCGAACTATTGAAAAGTTCAATTTTGGAAAAACACCTCCTGGAATTCACAGAGGCAGCAAAGGACACCCCAATGATGGTGCCTACGGGTGTCATATGTTTGGCTAGGCCAGGGGTTTTGAGAAAAAAGTGTTTGAATATTTGCTAATTTTCCTCATGATTTCCACTGAAATCGTCTTTGCTCGAACCATTGAAAAGTTCAATTTTTGGAAAAACACCCTCCTGGAATTCACAGAGGCAGCAAAGGACACCCCAATGATGGTGCCTACGGGTGTCATATGTTTGGCTAGGCCAGGAGTTTTGAGAAAAAAGTGTTTGAATATTTGCTAATTTTCGTCATATTTTCCACTGAAACCGTCTTTGCTCGAACTATTGAAAAGTTCAATTTTTGGAAAAACACCCTCCTGGAATTCACAGAGGCAGCAAAGGACATCCCAATGATGGTGCCTACGGGTGTCATATGTTTGGCTAGGCCAGGAGTTTTGAGAAAAAAGTGTTTGAATATTTGCTAATTTTCGTCATATTTTCCACTGAAACCGTCTTTGCTCGAACTATTGAAAAGTTCAATTTTTGGAAAAACACCCTCCTGGAATTCACAGAGGCAGCAAAGGACACCCCAATGATGGTGCCTACGGGTGTCATATGTTTGGCTAGGCCAGAGGTTTTGAGAAAAAAGTGTTTGAATATTTGCTAATTTTCGTCATATTTTCCACTGAAACCGTCTTTGCTCGAACCATTGAAACGTTCAATTTTGGAAAAACACCTCCTGGAATTCACAGAGGCAGCAAAGGACACCCCAATGATGGTGCCTATGGGTGTCATATGTTTGGCTAGGCCAGGAGTTTTGAGAAAAAAGTGTTTGAATATTTGCTAATTTTCCTCATATTTTCCACTGAAATCGTCTTTGCTCGAACTATTGAAAAGTTCAATTTTTGGAAAAACACCCTCCTGGAATTCACAGAGGCAGCAAAGGACACCCCAATGATGGTGCCTACGGGTGTCATATGTTTGGCTAGGCCAGAGGTTTTGAGAAAAAAGTGTTTGAATATTTGCTAATTTTCCTCATGATTTCCACTGAAATCGTCTTTGCTCGAACTATTGAAAAGTTCAATTTTTGGAAAATACCCTCCTGGAATTCACAGAGGCAGCAAAGGACACCCCAATGATGGTGCCTACGGGTGTCATATGTTTGGCTAGGCCAGAGGTTTTGAGAAAAAAGTGTTTGAATATTTGCTAATTTTCGTCATATTTTCCACTGAAACCGTCTTTGCTCGAACCATTGAAAAGTTCAATTTTTGGAAAAACACCCTCCTGGAATTCACAGAGGCAGCAAAGGACACCCCAATGATGGTGCCTACGGGTGTCATATGTTTGGCTAGGCCAGGGGTTTTGAGAAAAAAGCGTTTGAATATTTGCTAATTTTCGTCATATTTTCCATTGAAATCGTCTTTGCTCGAACTATTGAAAAGTTCAATTTTTGGAAAAACACCCTCCTGGAATTCACAGAGGCAGCAAAGGACACCCCAATGATGGTGCCTACGGGTGTCATATGTTTGGCTAGGCCAGAGGTTTTGAGAAAAAAGTGTTTGAATATTTGCTAATTTTCCTCATGATTTCCACTGAAATCGTCTTTGCGAACCATTGAAAAGTTCAATTTTTGGAAAAACACCCTCCTGGGATAGTGCATTTTCCGAAATAAATATGAAAACGATATATTTGAATATGAAAACGAGCCATTGTTTCATGCTGGTGTTTGTGCATATTCGTTGGCACCTGGTTGCTGGCAGGGGCGGCGGGTGGATTTGTTTTTCATTCAGCGGCACATTTTGTATATCAAGATGCCCTATCAGCAATTTCGCTTGCTTGGGCTTTCGAGCAATCTTGCTCGATGGATCGAGCAGCCTTGGGCCATCGAGCAACCCTGCTCGATGGATCGAGCAGCCTTGCTCGCGCATTTAATTGCGATCTTATCGTGGTTATTATTAAAACTCCCCCTCCTCCCATCTACAACCATGTGGTTTCTGGACGGAGATTATCGATACTGAAGTGCTTGCCTTATGGAACGTACACACGGTCAAGCAGTTCGACCAACATTGACTCCACCTCTCGTTTATTCAAACATTCATTAATTTTTATCAACACCGACACGAACAATCAATTTATTCGACCAACAATATCACACACGAACGACCGAAGCACCAACTCGAGCACCAACCATCAAAAAATATATGGGGGTTTGTGCAACTTCACTACAAATGCTCAAACATGTTCGGCGAACCTTGACTCCACCCCCGACAACTCAAACCAAAATCAAACCGTTTTAATTTTTTCCAACCGAGCCGCCAACTGTCAAATGGTTGTTCGAACAACTTCACACACGTTCCAACAAAGCAGCAACCGAAGCGTTTTCTTGGGGGTGGAGTCAATGTTCGTCGAACTGCTTGACTGGTGTGTACGTAGCATTATGGAACGTACACACGGTCAAGCAGTTTGACCAACATTGACTCCACCTCTCGTTTATTCAAACATCCATCAAGTTTTACCAACAGCGGCACGAACAATCAATTTATTCGACTAACAATATCACACACGAACGACCGAAGCGCCAACTTGAGCACCAACCATCAAAAAATATATGGGGGTTTGTGCAACTTCACTACAAATGCTCAAACATGTTCGGCGAACCTTGACTCCACCCCCGACAACTCAAACCAAAATCAAACCGTTTAAATTTTTTCCAACCGAGCCACCAACTGTCAAATGGTTGTTCGAACAACTTCACATACGTTCAAACAAAGCAGCAACCGAAGCGTTTTCTTGAGGGCGGAGTCAATGTTCGTCAAACTGCTTGACTGGTGTGTACGTTGCATTATGCATTGGAACAAACGATTTAACAGCAAACGTGCTGTTCCAGTTCTGTCCTCGTTAGTCGATACGATAAAAACTAATCCGACTGTTCACCCATTACAAAAAGATGCAACATCTGGAATTTTTGTATGGACCTTCTCGTGGATAAATTGTCAAAACGTACGCAAACGCGTCTATGTATTCATTTGCTGAATAGGTGCTTTCCCTATTAAACTACGAAGGAAAGGACCTCCGTCGCTAAAACCCCATCGAAGGAAAGTGATTACCGTCAATCTATTTTCCGAACTAAAATATCACATGATGTGCATGTGCACTTCGAGTTTCTAAACATTTGTAATTCATGTCAATGTCGGGTAGTCAACATCCGAAAAATCCGACAATATCCAGCAATCAACTTTGCACGAACTGAACTGTTTTTTGACATTTTTTCTTTTATGTAGTCTGTTCGAAACATTGCTAAGATGTTTACTACTGTTGTTACAATTATCAAGTAGTAGTATTTTTCTTCCAGAAGGAAATTAATCTCAAGCAAACAAACTAGATTTATATCACTTCTTTCCCCATTATCCTGGTCATCAGCACCATCATCATCGCGCGGCCATTCATGCTCGTCCTTTTGGGATATTCATTGTTCTACTGTGTGTGCAAACTCACTTACGCACTCATACACTACGAGTATAGTGGATACAATGGGCTATCCGACAAGTATGGGCTTTAGGGCTATAGGTTTTTCACCCTGCGTCGAATGAAACACGCTCGTCCTACTCTATTTCTAACCCCACTGACTGTGCCTTCACCCAGGAAATGGCATCATCGGGGATGCATAAATTTATTACGAAACAATAGCTACCCAGATATCCGTTGCATGCACCACCCGGTTTCATATATGCAAAACCAGTGAAATAAACTCGTCGGCAGCTCACCTCTGTAGAGCACTAAAACAAAGTCTGCAATCAAACAGAGAGAGAGTGTGTGTAGTTACAGTAAACGTTATTGTTTAATTCTGTCATGAACACCGCATGCAGCTACCAGCTAGTATGTTCCCTATCTGCTGCAAAGTTCACTCCAATCTGCAGTTTAACATTTTGATCTACGGAGCTCACGAAACGACCACCAATCATTTCGATACAATACACTTACCGTACCATCAACGATGCGTACTTTATAGTCAACCTTCAACCATAACATCAGTAGGATCTATTATTAATGTCTTCTACTTCTTTGGCTCTATATTCTAACTGGAACTTGACCTGCTGTTCGACATGAAGTTCTATCAGTATTTCCTCTGTTATTAATTGATAGCTTTTCTATACGCGAAACTGATTCGCTCGCCACAAGTGAGCACTTGGCCAAATAATGATTATTTAAATTGTTCGGTAAATCAGTGTACGACGAAAAGTTCCTGAGTGTTATGACTGTTTGTCTGTGATCGTAGCGTCTTGTAGAGTATGTACGACTTCGCCAGCCAAGAAGCAGCTCCGAACTTCTGTGCTGGTATCGTGTTTCGGCGGTCCGCAGTGTGACCAAGTACACGAATTCTCGATTTCGTCACCACCGATACAATCGTGCTCGGTGCTTCACGCTGTCTTCTCTTGAGCCTCTTCTAATCCTGTACTTCGTTTTTTACGTGTTGATGGCTGGTTCGATCCGCGTAGCTTCCCTCTTCAGTCTGATGTAGGCTTCCTCCATTTTCTCAAAGTTATAAGCCGAATTATGATTGTCGTCGGTGGAACCAAATAACTTGATGAACTTCGTGAAAATTGTATCACTTGTGTCAATCCCTGCCCTTCGTATTACTCCTTCCAAAATGCGATGCTGAATAGCAGGCACGAAAGACCATCACTTTGTCGTAGCTCGCTGCTCATTTCAAAGCGACTCGAGAATGCCTCTGAGACTCGAACTACGCACATCACTCATGTTGAAGCCATCGACAAGCCACCGGGGTGTTTCAAGCACACCGCACCAGTGGACGACATGCCATATGCCGAGGCCCTTACAAGTCATCATATCGCCACTTTAATTACATTAGAATACTTACCCTGGGGGCAGCGGAGACTATGTCCAAGGGCTTGACGACCTCTCTCCAGCTGTCTGCGAGTCAGGGAGAACTCCCTAGGATGTTGTGGGGTTTATCCGTTTATCAGTGGGCTCTGCTAAATCCCTCCCAAAAAACCACAAGTGTCCGTAAGCAGACTCTTTCAAAGCGACTGTGTGCCGCTTCAAAAGCACAAGCCCAGGGAGTGCCATTGGCACATCAGGATTGATACCAGTAAGATCCTGATTATGGCATACTGGCTGCATGTTACTGGACTCTGTTTTGAATATTGTAATACTGTGAAGCGAGGGCTGGTAGTTTGGAATTCTATTCTCTTAGTAAGGCCGGGTGGCACCGACCTGAAACGGCGAATGGGCTAATGGTCAGGCCTTCCGTCCCATAAAACCGTGGCGAGTTTTGTAGCACGCGGTACAATCCTGTCACCCAGTTGTCAAACTGCGTGGGGTAGGCTCAGATGCTCCTTCCAGACTTCCTGACTGATCTGGCTCTGAACACGCAAGTGTCAACCCTCGCATGGCCTTCCTGCATGCCATAGATAACCATGGGATCAATAAGGCGACTACACCAGCAGGATTCGACAGCAGCCGCAAGGAGTGTAGCAGGATTCGACAACAATGATCTAGTGGTAAGGAGGACCCTTTCGCTAGACGAAGTGGCCTTAATCGGTCACCCCAAAGATCGCCGGGGAGAGGCGATGGTGAAGGTCGTTGTGTGTCAGATGAGGTGCCGGTTGATGTAAAAATGGACGGTCCCACTCTGACCAAGGTCATAAACTCGGTGATGACCAACCACGAGGACAGTGGAGGCCAGACAATGGAGGTGATTACGGACGTTTCGGACGTAATCATGTCCTTTCTGGGTAACTGGGTCAATTATAGCAAGGATCTGAAACAGGCCGTACTGACCCTCTGCGCTCTAGTCGTGGAGGCGAAGTCGGAGTGGAAGACCCTGCTGAAGGCCAGTAAGAAGGGGTAGCACAAGATCCTCCCTTACTGAAGAGAAGGATTTGGCGGTGAACCAGGCGGTGAAGACCTCGAAGGAGGCCGAATCGAGGATTCGCCTCCTTACATAGAGGAAGCAGCTGGCGGAGAGCCAGACTGCAGAGCTTCAAAGGCGGATGACAATCAGCGGAGCAACTCTTAAGCTAAGTAAGGTCACGCAGGAGTCGGACCTGAAAGAATGCTAAAAAGACGCGATTCGGACAGCCGAGAGGGTCCGAGCGGATAGGACCGAGAGGAAAATGGTACCTCCACCCAGGGAGGTTACCAGAGGATCGCCGGGAGGAGGACCTGCTTCAAAAGCACAAGCCCAGGGAGTGCCATTGGCACATCAGGATTGATACCAGTAAGATCCTGATTATGGCATACTGGTTGCATGTTACTGGACTCTGTTTTGAATATTGTAATACTGTGAAGCGAGGGCTGGTAGTCTGGACATTCTATTCTCTTAGTAAGGCCGGGTGGCACCGACCTGAAACGGCGAATGGGCTAATGGTCAGTGGCGGGCCTTGTAGCACGCGGTACAATCCTGTCACCCAGTTGTCAAACTGCGTGGGGTAGGCTCAGATGCTCCTTCCAGACTTCCTGACTGATCTAGCTCCGAACACGCAAGTGTCAACCCTCGCATGGCCTTCCTGCATGCGTCAAGGTAAGCATAGATAACCATGGGATCAATAAGCCGACTACACCAGCAGGATTCGACAGCAGCCACAAGGGGTGTAGCAGGATTCGACAGCAATGATCTCTTCGAACAAACAAAAAAAATGGACGGTGGAGCGGTGTCTAGTGGTAAGGAGGACCCTTTCACTAGACGAAGTGAGCCAGGCGGTGAAGACCTCGAAGGAGGCCGAATCAAGGATTCACCTCCTTACAGAGAGGAGACAGCTGGCGGAGAGCCAGACTGCAGAGCTTCAAAGGCGGATGGCAATCAGCGGAGCAACTCCTAAGCTAAGTAATGTCACGCAGAAGGCGGACCTGAAAGTAGCTAAAAAAGACGCGATTCGGACAGCCGAGAGGGTCCGAGCGGATAGGACCGAGAGGAAAATGGTACCTCCACCCAGGGAGGTTACCAGAGGATCGCCGGGAGGAGGACCTGCCGTGGACGGAGGTCGGGAACCCAAAAAAGGCGAAACGGAGTCGTCAGCAGGTCGCAAGGAGTGCGACACAAGGAGCGGAGCAGGTCACTGCTAAGGGTAGAGCCCGTGAGAAAAAGGGTGCGCCTTTCAATGGCAGTGACAAGCGAAAAGACCGAGTTGAAGCGATTATCGTCAAGACTGACGATAAAAGCTACGCCGATGTCTTAAAGACTATGAGAGGCAACGAGAAGCTCTCTAGTCTAGGAAGGGATGTCAACTGCATCCAAAGAACGCTGAAAAGCGAGATGATTCTCGTCTTGAAGCGGGATGCTGCTCG
Source organism: Armigeres subalbatus (assembly GCF_024139115.2). Lineage (NCBI taxonomy): Eukaryota > Metazoa > Arthropoda > Insecta > Diptera > Culicidae > Armigeres > Armigeres subalbatus. Next base: position 43,296,072 of record NC_085141.1, on the reverse strand, counting down.
GAGTATAAAAAGTTGACAGAAGAGGTCCTGGGTGATGGGGTTCAAGTTAGAGCCCTGTGCCCAGTTTTGAACATCCAGTGCAAAGGCATGGATGAGATAACCGAGACCGGAGACCTGGTAGACGCACTGAGAGATCAGTGCAATGTCGAGATCCAGGAATCCGCGATTCGGCTACGCAAAGGCTTTGCGGGAATGCAGCTTGACTCAATCCAAGTACCTATGGCCGAGGCCAAGAAGGTGCTGGATAAGGTAAAACTGAAGGTGTGCTGGTCTTACACTTATTTATTTATTACCAGACTAAGGCCGGAGTGGCCTGTGCAATACATAAAAGTCTTCTCCATTCAGCTCGGTCCATGGCTGCACTTTGCCAACCACGTCCTCCACCTGATCGATCCACCTCGCCCGCTGTTGCCTTCTTGTGCCCGTCGGATCGTTGTCGAGAACCATTTTCATCGGATTACTGTCCGACATTCTGGCTACGTGCCCGGCCCACTGCAGTCTTCCGATTTTCGCCATAATGCGTCTCCGAATTTCTTTGCGAGTGCGTGTTGGCTCTTGTTTCGGACGGCCGAACGATCGCGCGATTTGCCGAAATTTTGTGATTTGGATTCCGCGGCCGGTAGTAAAGTTAATTAGTTCAGTGCGTGTTGGCTCTTGTTTCTGTAGAGAATAAGACTTGATAAATAAAGATAAATAAATTCTACATTAATACAAACATATTCCTATTGTAACATCATTTCGTCCAACAATAAAGAAAAATGGAAATCCGCCAGTCTATGATATTTCTGGTGTTTGCATCACAACAGGCGGATTTCCATTTTTCTTTATTGTTGGACGAAATGATGTTACAATAGGAATATGTTTGTATTAATGTAGAATTTATTTATCTTTATTTATCAAGTCTTATTCTCTACAGTTTCGAGTCAGCGGATCGACCGGTCGTCAAAGTTTAGTTTTGCTTTGTGTGAGTGAGTAAATAAATCAGAAAGTGAAAGTTTGTTTCTTGTCCGGTCGTGTTTCTCCAGTCAGCGGATCGGCCGGTCGTCGAAGTTTAGTTTTGCTTTGTGTGGAAGGCAAAACGATCGGCTGGTCGCCGTAATTTTGCTCTGATTTGCGCGGGTGAGTAAATGAATCAGAAAGTGAAAGTTTGTTTCTTGTCCGGTCGTGTTTCTCCAGTAAGCGGATCGGCCGGTCGTCGAAGTTTAGTTTTGCTTTGTGCGGAAGGCAAAACGATCGGCCGGTCGTCGTAATTTTGTTCTGGTTTGCGCGGGTGAGTGAATAAATCAGAAAGTGAAAGTTTCAGACAGCGAGAGTGTTATTTCCCATCCCATAGATCGCATCACTTACCGAAGTGAATCCAGATAAATTATCCTTTGTAACTAAAACGATATCCTATCCCAAGACAATCGTGGAGATGCAGAGGTGTTCTCGGTCTCTAGTAGCAACGAGAGTCGGACTAACAATCCTCGCCTTCCTATATGACCGTAAGGACGTGGCCGGCGCCGTTATTGACTTTAGATATTTGAGCTCCCGAAACGTGTACATTGAGAATGGGTATCTAGTCCCAAGCCCCATTTATTGTGTTCTCTGTACAATTTCGCAAGTTCTAGTCAATCACGGAGTAGCAACTACGAATTGTGCGGTCATAATGCTCATGCTCATGCTCATGCTCATAATGCGTCTCCGAATTTCTTTGCTGGTATCATTATCGGCGGTCACTAGTGAGCCCAAGTTCACGAGTTCTTCAACCACCTCGATTTCGTCACCACCGATAGAAACTCGTAGTGGGTAGCTTATATTGACCTCTCTTGAGCCTCTTCCTATCCTGTAATTCCTATCAAATCATCCGGAAATCCGTTTTCGTGCATTAGCTGCCATAGCTGGTCCCGATCGATTGTATCATATGCGGCTTTGAAGTCGATAAATAGTTGATGTGTGGGCACGTTGTATTCGCGGCATTTCTGCAATACCTGACGTACGGCGAACACCTGCACTGTGGTAGAGCGTTCACCCATAAATCCCGCCTGGTACTGCCCCACGAACTCCCTTGCAATTGATGCTAGTCGACGGCATAAAATCTGGGAGAGTACCTTTTAGGCGGCGTTCAGCAATGTGATTGCGCGGTAGTTGCTACAATCCAGTTTATCGCCCTTTTTGTAGATGGGACACACGACACCTTCCATCCACTCCTGCGGCAGAACCTCATCCTCCCAAACCTAATCACCCAGTGCAGCGCTCTAGCCAGTATGCCTCACCTTCGTGTTTAAACAGCTCTCCTGGTAGTTGGTTCATTGCCTTACAGCCACCGTTGTCTGCCATATCGCCATTCAGGTGCTCTTCGTAGTGCTGCCGCCACCTTTGGATCACCTCACGCTCGTTTGTAAGAAGGTTCCCGTTTATGTCCTTACACATATCGGGCTGTGGCACGTGGCCCTTACGTGAACGGTTTAACTTCTCATAAAACCTCCGTGCATTATTAGCGCGGTACAGTTGCTCCGTTGGCACGGCGAATGCTGGTAAAGCGTACCATTGGTACTTCGCGTACCTGAAGGAATAAAATAGACCCCATCTCGCGGTCCTTAGCCTCTTACCCAGCAACTCCTATCCCTACCTCCCCGCGGTACTGGCCGGGATACGAGCAACCTTAGGGAAGATCGGGTAACCAACCCCGGTGGGAACTATGGTCGTATGCTGACAGGGAAGGGGGGGTTTGCTCCTCTCCGGAGGTGGAAATCTTATTGAGCGTCTGTTCTCCATGTCAGGATCGGCTCACAACAGCGTCTGTTCTCAATGTTAGGGGCGGCTGATCATCGTCCGAGTGCCAGCGAGGGACTCTAAGTGAAACTGTGCACCATTGTCCACCGGGAATAAGGAGGAATGGTCCTCCAGAAGCTTAGGGGTTTGGTGTCAGGCCCTGCAAGCCAGCCAAAAAAAACTCACGCAACGAACAATCAACCAGAGAGTACGTACCGGAACCATCGGCGAACACCACAGCGTCGAAAAGGGACTAGCTACTGGAAACTAGGCCCGTGGAACTGCAAATCTGTAAACTTCATCGGGAGCACACGCATACTCGCCGATGTGCTTAAGGACCGTGGATTCGGCATCGTAGCGCTGCAGGAGGTTTGTTGGAAGAGATCAATGGTGCGAAAGTTTAGAGGTAATCATACCATCTACCAGAGCTGCGGCAACACACACGAGCTGGGAACAGCTTTCGTAGTGATGGGCGATATGCAAAGGCGCGTGATCGGGTGGTGGCCGATCAATGAAAGAATGTGCAGGTTGAGGATCAAAGGCCGGTTCTTCAACTTCAGCATGATCAACGTCCATAGCCCACACTCCGGAAGCACTGATGATGATAAGGACGCATTCTACGCGCAGCTGGAACGTGAGTACGACAGCTGCCCAAGCCACGACGTCAAAATCATCATAGGAGATTTGAACGCTCAGGTTGGCCAAGAGGAGGAGTTTAGACCGACTATTGGGAAGATCAGCGCTCACCGGCTGACGAACGAAAACGGCCTACGACTAATTGATTTCGCCGTCTCCAAGAATATGGCCATTCGCAGCACCTACTTCCAACACAGCCTTCCGTATAGGTACACCTGGAGATCACCACTGCAGACAGAATCACAAATCGACCACGTTCTGATTGATGGACGGCACTTCTCCGACATTATCGACGTCAGGACATATCGTGGCGCTAACATCGACTCTGACCACTATCTGGTGATGGTTAAACTGCGCCCAAAACTATCCGTCATCAACAATGTTCGGTACCGACGACCGCCGCGGTACGACCTAGAGCGACTGAAGCAACCTGATGTCGCCACTGCATACGCGCAGCATCTCGAGGCAGCGTTGCCGGGAGAGGGTGAGCTCGATGGGGCCCCTCTTGAGGACTGCTGGAATACAGTCAAAGCAGCCACTAACGATGCAGCGGAGAACAACGTCGGGTATATGGGTCGAAGTCGACGGAACGATTGGTTCGACGAAGAGTGCAGACAGATTCTGGAGGAGAAGGACGCAGCGCGGGCGGTCGCGCTGCAACAAGGTACCCGGCAGAACGTGGAACGTTATAGACGGAAGCGGAGACAGCAGACCCGCCTTTTTCAGGAGAAGAAACGCCGCCTGGAAGAAGCGGAGTGCGAGGAGATGGAACAGCTGTGCCGTTCTCAAGATACACGCAAGTTCTATCAGAAGCTCAACGCATCCCGCAAAGGCTTCGGGCCGCGAGCCGAAATGTGCCGGGATAAGGATGGGAGCATCTTGACGGACGAACGTGTGGTGATCGAAAGGTGGAAGCAGCACTACGAGGAACATCTGAATGGCGCTGAGAGTACAGACAGTGAAAGTCAAGGCAGCGGAGGAGATGACTACGTCAGTTCAGCGGATGATGGAAGCCAACCAGCCCCCACCTTGAGGGAAGTTTAGAATGCCATTCAACAGCTAAAGACCAATAAAGCAGCTGGTAAGGATGGTATCGGAGCTGAGCTCATCAAGATGGCCCCGGAAAAGCTGGCCACCTCCCTGCACAAACTGATAGTCAGAATCTGGGAAACCGAACAGCTACCGGAGGAGTGGAAGGAAGGGGTTATATGCCCCATCTACAAGAAAGGCGACAAGCTGGAGTGTGAGAGCTTTCGAGCGATCACCATCCTTAATGCCGCTTACAAAGTGATATCCCAGATCATCTTCCGTCGTCTGTCACCATTAGTGAATGAGTTCGTGGGAAGTTATCAAGCCGGCTTCGTTGACGGCCGCTCGACAACGGACCAGATCTTTACTGTATTGCAAATCCTTCAAAAATGCCGTGAATACCAGGTCCCAACGCAGCATCTGTTCGTTGATTTCAAGGCGGCATACGACAGTATAGACCGCGTAGAGCTATGGAAAATTATGGACGAGAACAGCTTCCCTGGGAAGCTTACCAGACTGATTAAAGCAACGGTGGATGGTGTGCAAAACTGTGTGAAGATTTCGGGCGAACACTCCAGTTCGTTCGAATCGCGCCGGGGACTAAGACAAGGTGATGGACTTTCGTGCCTGTTGTTCAACATTGCGCTAGAAGGTGTCATGCGGAGAGCCGGGTGTAACAGCCGGGGTTCGATTTTCAACAGATCCAGTCAATTTATTTGTTTCGCGATTGACATGGACATTGTCGGCCGAACATTTGCAAAGGTGGCAGAACTGTACACCCGCCTGAAACGTGAAGCAACAAAAGTTGGACTGGTGGTGAATGCGTCAAAGACAAAGTACATGCTGTCGTGACTATACGTCCGTACATCAACGCAACCGTTTCAAAACTGACTTGATTCGTACTCCTCTCTGCATACACGCTCAAGTACGAATACTTAGTTCAATCATTCAGACCTATCCAGATCAACTTTCGAAATAAGCTGCATACATTTTTTTGCTCTACATCATACAATCTCTACATTCACCTTCTCCTCTACTCCTGCCAATTTCCGCAATCTAAAGGAAACAAACATCATTCCAGCATTAAAATCAGAAAATCTTGAAAATTTTTCGCGCGCAGAGTGTATTGAACTTCTTGCATCCTTATTTACACATTCTGACTCCCGATGACTAACAGTTGCCGATTCTGGTCATGCCTTCTTGGGTCGAGTGTGCCAAGCTCAAAATATCCTTCCAGCATCAAAATCACAGTTGCCTATTTTGGTTGACATTTTGGTTGAGGGCGGAACCGAGCGCGACAGGGTCCGCCTGGGAAGCAGTGTTACGATAGACGGGGATACCTTCGAGGTGGTCGAGGAATTCGTCTACCTCGGATCCTTGTTAACGGCTGACAACAACGTTAGTCGTGAAATACGAAGGCGCATCATCTGTGGAAGTCGGGCCTACTACGGGCTCCAGAAGAAACTGCGGTCGAAAAATATTCGCCACCGCACCAAATGTGTCATGTACAAGACGCTAATGAGACCGGTTGTCCTCTACGGACATGAAACATGGACAATGCTCGAGGAGGACTTGCAAGCACTCGGAGTATTCTTTGGCGGTGTGCAAGAAGACGGTGTGTGGCGGCGAAGAATGAATCACGAGCTCGCCCAACTCTACGGCGAACCCAGTATCCAGAAGGTAGCTAAAGCCGGAAGGGTACGATGGGCAGGACATGTTGCAAGAATGCCGGACAGCAACCCTGCAAAGATGGTGTTCGCTTCCGATCCGTCAGGTACGAGACGACGTGGAGCGCAGCGAGCGAGATGGGCAGACCAGGTGCAGAACGACTTGGCGAGCGTGGGGCGTATTCGAGGATGGAGAGATGCGGCCTCGAACCGTGTATTGTGGCGTCAAATTGTTGATTCAGTGTTATCTGTTTAGATGTAAACTAAATAAATTAATGAGTTGCTCCGTCTCTTCACGATCTCGATCTTCCTGCTGGCGATTTTTCCTCCGAAAAATCGAGTTCTGTCTGTTCCGCGCACGTTTGTATCGTGCCTCGTTTGCCCTTGCAGCAATCTCGCCCATGCTGCATTCTTCTCCTCAACTAACTGCTCACATTCGCCGTCATACCAGTCGTTTCTCTGATCCGAAGCCACCGTGCCTAGTGCAGCGGTTGCGGTGCTTCCAATGGCGGATCGAATATCTCTCCAGCCATCTTCAAGAGATGCTGCGCCTAGCTGCTCTTCCGTTGCGAGTGCCACTTACAGCTGCTGCGCTAGTCTTGGGCTAGTCTGCCGTCAAGTAGCCGCCCAATGTTTAGCCGCGGCGCGAGAGGTATCATGATCCGGGAGTACTCGGAGAATTACCAACTCGAACGAAATTCTTTTTTAATTGCTTCAATGTATTTATTTTACGAAATCTTAAGGTTTGACACGTTGCAAGTGGGTCTCCAGTAGCCTTGCGAGCAAAGGCGTAGGATTGCCAATCCGGAGATGGCGAGTTCGATTCTCGGTCCGGTCTAGGATGTTTTCGGGTTGGAAACATTCTCGACACCCTGGGCATAGTGTATCCATTGTACTTGCCACACAAGATACATACTCATGCAATGGCGGGCATAGAAAAGCTTTCAATTAATAACTGAGGAAATGCTAATAGAATACTAAGTTGAAAAGCTAGGCCAAGTTCCAGTTGGAATGTAGAGCCATTGAAGAAGAAGAAGAAGAAGACGTTGCAAGTAGTGAAGAGGGAAGGAAATTGTAAGGAAGGTAACCACAGTTCTTCCTGAATATATCTGAAACTAAGGGCCTACGGAACACAAAATTGGCTGAGCACCAAAATTATAAAATTTGATTTTCTCACTGAAATGGGGGTTGAGGACGTACTTGTAACCAATGACTTGAAACGCGGCAAATAAGAAAGGTCAATACAATCGGCTTCTAGAACATTTTATTTTCAATATGCATTAATGAATGATACATGTCATATTAAGATAGAAAGAGAAACTATTGGTTGCCAGCTTGCCTTTACGGTTTGGTTTATTCTGATCCACTTCCCGACCGTTGTTCACTTCCGGAACGACTACCAGAGCGACTGCGGGACCCTCTTCTGGAAGCCGGTGAACCCGAGCGGCTTCTCGAGCCAGAACGCGATCTCGAGCCTGCTGACTGCGATCGAGACCCGGATCTGGAGCGGGATCCTGATCTAGAACGTGAACGCGATCGGGACCGAGATACAGATCGGCTGCGCGAACCCGATCGAGATCTCGTGCCCGCTGAACGAGATCTGGAGCGAGAAGCGCTGCGACTACGGCTGCCAGACTTGGAGCGACTGCGACTATGCGAGCGACTTCCCGAGCGTGACCGACTACGTGACACAGAACGGGACCGCGATCCAGATCCCGAGCGGGAACCAGAGCGCTCGGATCCGCTGCGAGAACGAGACCTGGAACGGCCTCGTGCTTCTTCATCCTTGTCCTCTTCGCCTTCTCCGTCGTTTTCTTTATCTTCGTCCTGATCTTGAGTTTCCTGAATCTCTTCCTCCATGTCCTCTTCCTCCTCCTCCTCTTCTTCAATATCCTCATCATCCTCTTCACCGGGCGGTTCCAATTGACGCTCTCGATAGCGCTGCATACGATGCTCCGAAGCATTCAATGGACGATGCTTCACAACCAACTTCGTGTTATTTGGCTGTTGACCAACCTTCTGACGACGTTTGCTCAGACGAACACGAGTTTCCAGCTCATTGTAAAACATTCCATCCTGGCGAAGCACCAAGAAGTAGTTTTCTTCGTAACCCTTAGAAGCCTTACTCTTAACGTTCCAATTGTACTCACGAGCCATCTTATACTCGTACTCTTCCTCGTCTTCATACAAAGTTTCATTAACAAGATCACGACGTCTTTTCTCAAGCGTGTCCTCCGTGGGCAAGAAGTATGCAACGAACTGCTCGCCACTTTCGTCCATGACACCACGAATCATAGCCTGGGACATTTCTTCCATCTGTGCCGGAACGTTCTTGCCCGCCGGAGCCGGATCAAAATCGAATATGACCTGAGCACAAGGATATTTCCAATTTGCGAAATCAGGGAAAACAGGAAGGATCTCCACCGCTGTAACTCCCGGCTTGCTGTAGTGAGCAGTAATTTCCTTCGTGTTGTCATCGAACGTCTTCTCGATGGCCTTGATCTGGGCCTCCCTATCCATGTACAGGGTTTCCTCGCGCAAGCTCTGCTTCACGTTAAAACCCACCTTGGCTTCAACTTTCTCCATCGTTTGCGGCTGGAAGCGAGTTTGTTCAGTTGAAATGTATTCCGATTTTCGCAACCATGAAACGGATTTGGCATGCCGACTGCTACGGAGCGAATCCTGTGGCGTGTGAATATCTTCTTCCAGCAGCTTTTCATCGGCCGGATCCAACTGCGCCAGATGGTCAATCTGATACAGTTCCCGATTGATCAAATCGATAGTCACTCCCAGATCGTGCTCCGTCAAAACCTCGTAGCGATAGTTCCGCTCCAGCGAGGTCGGCTTGTACTGGATGAAACGATCATTTTCAAATGGATACGTGATGAACTTCAGATCGAACGGAATATCGGGCAGAGTGTTGCAGTACTTGACCCGGCTGATCAGCTCGGACCTAATGGAGGTCAGAAAATTAATATTCAAAATGAAACAGCCAAAACCATTGCCTACCTTCTTTCCTGCGGACGAGCCACGGCACCGCGTTTATCTGCCCCATTAGTGCCGTTCTGGATTGTTGGTGCCATCGTGTTTGGTGGCGCAATAACCACGATCACATTCACACTCCAAAACTGAAGAAAAGCTAACGCAAAGTTAGTACAAATTCAATAAAGTAAAATTCAGACGCGCGATTGAAGGTAAATTTTTGCTTGCGTTGTTGTTTATGGAAAACTGTCACCTGTCAACACGCTTCATGACATCTCAAAGGATCGTCAGGCATCAAATGACATTTACGAACACGGCAAGAAATAGGAAACGAAATTTAAATAAATCTCGGGTACTTTTTCAAAACGGCGTATGTCGCAAATTGTAAACAAACCCGTTTTTAACAGCATATGGCATTAAATTCATCTAAAAATGTGTATATCTTCAAAGCTACATGAAAATGTGTTTTTAAAAATGTAAATCAATTTTTTTCAAAACGGTGTAACATCATTGTTGAAAATATTGCACATACACCGCTTAGCAGAAAATGTACTTTAAAAAGTTTTTTCGTACAACTAAATAGTTTAAAACATGCGTCTGCTTGTACTTTTTCATCACTGATTTCAAAATTAAACATGTTGCTTGAATATTCTGATTTTCGTTAGGAAAAACATTTTACGTTGTTTTTCTGCAGCAAATGTTGTTACGTCGTGTTGTAAGTGTTGCAATTTTTTTGTCGCATGTGCGTGAAACGTTTCAACTTGACGCAACATTTCGACGTATCAACAATGCAGCGTACGGAGCAGCGTAACATTTCGACGAAAGTAGCATGACCTCGGTCATGCTGACGTATCAAAACGACGTATGTGATTTATCTGTTGCAGAACGTTGTAACATATATTTTTATCAAAATAACTGAAATGTTCACACGCAGTGCAGATTTCAGGGTCAGTGACGATGAACCTTTTCATAATGTATCGTTGAGGTGTATTCAATTGCAATAAACATGTTTAGTTTCTAAATAGGAATAAAAATAAAATCTGAAAACTTCCAAGCTCATTTTCTCAGCTTGATCAAAATGTTACATACGCCGATTTGAAAAAGTTCCCGAGAAATAGGCCTTTTCATGAGACGTTTGAAAACAGCTGATTTTACCGTCAGTTGACAGTTTTTCTATAAAAGTGACAGCTTAGGACCTGAGACGAGACCTGCAAAGAGGAAAAAATGTAACTTCAGCTGCTGCCAGTCAACTGCTGTCACGAACTGTCAGGTGCAACCAGCAGCTTTTTGAGTGAAAGTATTGGTATCCCAAATAAAATATTCCACATCATTTTTGCTTTACCATGACTTTTTTACTTTAACGAGTATTCCAAACCTTCCGTTTAGCTTGTTAATAATCAGTAATAAACCTGTGTTTTGTTCCCGGTATAAAAATCCTTATGAAAATGAATTAACATATTTCGTGAATTGGATACACTTTTATTGTGCTCAGAAGGGTCCACCTGGGGCTTAGGTGAAACAGTCAAGTAAACAGTTGAAACTCGATGGTCAACTGTGATGAAAAGAAGAACAAGTGTCAAAACAAGAGAAAAGAAGCAGCGTCTTTGCAGGTCTCGTCTCAGCTTAGGACAGTTCAATAGGTACACTGATAAAAATCCACACATTTTTATTGGCAAAAATCTAAAGAAATTTACAAATAAATTTTATGTGTGCGTTAATAACCACCCGCTATTGGAAAATCCACATAAAAGTTATTACACTGAAAAAAATTCCGTGGTAGAAACTACTATTTCGTAGACTACACTCTGTTTTCAAAACAACCATGGAATTTCAGTAAATTTTACCATGGTTTCAGACAAATTCACCACTGTTTCAGTTCAAGTGACAACATTCCACTGGGGCCACAGTTGATTTTTACTGCGCGCATGGTAAAATCAAACGGGTTTGTTTTCTGCTGAAAATCGTCGGTGCATATTCTTAAAATAACCCTCGGAATGGTAGTTTCGACTGCGATATTTTTTTGCGTGTAGTTAATAAGGGTTATGTGTGTTTCCACATATATGCTATGCAAATTCATATAGCCGTTATGTGGAAAATGCTATAGTGAAAATTTATGTGTGCCACACATAATGGATATGATTGGATTTTTGTTAGTGTAGATTTGGATTCACTCTTTTCGTAAGGGTCTGTTCAAATATTACGTAACGCGAAAAACGTTGTTTTTAAGAACCCCCCATTCCCTCGTAACAATCTGTAACAAAATGTACACACTTATTTATATTCACCGGGCTCGGTAAGTGAATTACCGATTTCTCAACAGCTGAGCTCTCGGTAGTCACCTCGGTAATCGAATTCAATTACCGAGCTCTCAGTTCAGTATTCATGATAGCGAAGTGTCAAAAAATACCGAGCAGATTTGTAAGAAATGCTGAGCAGTCGGTAAAACAATACTGATGAATCTGTAAAAAATATTACCGGCTTCAGCAGTTCATAGTACCGAAATACAATGTTATTGAATTTTTACTTTTTTCACTTCACATCGATAAATAAAAAGCACATTCAATCTCAGGCCTACACAAGGGCCTACATATTTATTCCGTTTTTTTCATCAGAAATCATATTAAAATATTTTTCTGCTGCTGGCTTCCGCCAGTATCACAGGACTAGCGCTCGTCCTTTCACGCCCAGGAAGTTATCACAAAGATGGCAGCAGGGAACCTTATTCCATTCAATCATCTAAAAATTTATAAATAAGTTGTAGAGAGTAATTTATTGAAGAAAAAAGCCTGTTGGTAAACAGTTTGCATACCTGAAGTTATTTTAGTTTAAGATCCACGAGTTCTAACCACAAAATATACTGGGAGTAGCGACGTCGTACCGTTATGTTACAGTTTATTGTCTGAAAGTTAAAAATAAACGCTCAAATCTTTAGCAAACTAACATAAATACCGTGGCACAAGATGGTAAACATATTTGGACTTACTGAATATTGAAATAGACCAGAATTTCTACCGGTAGCTATAATTACTTGCTAAACAAATTCGTGCAACACAATCAGATATCTTAGAAGCTCCAATATGCAAAAAAATATGGCGTCAATTCATGCGGCATCTAGTTGAAAACTGGGAGCATGGTACTTATTTTACCGGTTGCTCAGTAAAGTGATTTTATTTTTGCTGAGTAATAGGCTTATTTTTTGACAAATGCAGAGTATTAGCTTAAAACAGAGTTGATCGGTAATACATATTACCGAAGCTCAGTATTTCATTTTTTACAACTGAGACATCGGTAAAAATAATTGCAGAAGTAGTTAAATCTTTTAAATAAACCGAGCTCTCGTTTCAAATTTTCTTTTACCGAATAAAATCAGTAAAAAAAATTGCCGAGCTGAAATTCTCGATTTGAGTGTGTAGAACTATATATAATAGTTTTAACTATACACGCTTACTTCAGTTCACCCAAATATAGGTGAAGAGTACCTAAAATCCCCAAAAAGTGCACATACGTATTTATGGGTGAAATGGCGGCTACCTATACATGGGTAGTGGGTGATTTTTTCAGCTTTAATTTCAGACAATATTTTTATTTTGTTCACAATATTATTAATATATAATTGAATTCATTTTAAATCAATTTAATTTTATTAATGACATCATCGTTATTTGAATTTACATAAACTGTTGGCATCAACTAACATAAGTATAAAGGAAGTTAATAATACGATAAATATTGTCTGTTTCCTTGGTAACAAAACGCGCCGACCATTTTTTAGGCACTATCAAAATCGTCGCCAACATCTTTATTCTAAAATTATGTTAGTTTTATTAGAAAATAATGTCAATCTGCATTAAAAACAGGGCTCAATTTTGGGAAATAATGTGATTATTGAGTATATAAAATTTTGTTCACAGTTGATTTGACAGATCTTATGGTCATTTCTGCTGGCGACGATTTTGGCGTCAATTTGTTTTGCGACGATTTCAAATCGTCGCGGCCGATAAGGTGGGAAATTGATAATAACATACATATTAACAAAATCCCCGCAAAGTTGTGGCTGGAACCGAGTAATGGTGGTCGGAGTGGAATCAATCCGGGTATTAACAGTATATTCGGCATATCGGGTGGCGAATTCCAAAATGCACTTGCTATCAAAATGTCAGCAATAATCAGGAGTCGCTGAACAAGTTTTCCAAAAGCGCACACCATGGCAGATGAATCATCCAAATGGAGGAAAATATTCCGTGGCTGACAGGTGACAATACATCGGAGATTTAGTTCAGATCTCGGGCTAGGCATTCTCTCCAAATGATTGTTTTTGATGTATGAGAGCGCCAAGACAACGCTGTTGTGCTGTTTCCATGAATGTCGAATTTTCGTCCTGCAGTAGAAATGATGGCAAACAATTCTGAACACCGTGCGCTAATAAATGCCGTCATAGATATATTCTCAATCCAGTTGAAAACCGGAATTGGGGGATAGCGAAGTTGGATTTTCCTCATAATCCGTACGTTGAACTTAACTTCGGAAGTGGTGCGTTGTTTTCATATCGCGAAGCGCTATTCAGCGCACCACTTCCGAAGTTAGGTTTAACGTATGGATTGTGAGAAAAATCCAACTTCACTAGCACCCAATTTCGGGTTCCAACTGGATTGAGTATATCAAACTTACTGTTCAGCGTCACCGGAAGCAATGCAAAATATTGACCGTCCTTCTGGCGTTAAGCAGTTTAGATCCAACAGTCCGATTTCAAACATCCTTTGAACCAGTAACAACAGAATCCATTCCTGATACCAGCCAGAACCGTTGTAGACATCCTTCTGGGCATTTTTGGTTGCTCAGAGCCTAAGCGGAATTCTTTCTCCTATGATGATGATGATGATCATATGACTATCTGTAAAGTATAACATTACGTAATGGAGTGATGAAAAATAATACTCATCTTATAACAAGAACAAACTTTCTTATTATTAGAACAAGTACAGTGGCTGGCGGTGAGTTGAGCTTCGAGAACGAAAGAGCAAACCAGAGTCCGGATGCGCAGCTGGGTTATAGCCTTCTGCTGTTAAAGTTCCTTGGGAGCTTAGTCGGGATCAGGGATATGACGGTTTTCCCATTACCTAGATGAATGTCTCGATGAATGTATTTTATGCAATCGTTTTTTAAGGTGACTCGGGGAGGCACTACACACCGTGTTATTTTTCCTATCTTTTGTCTCTTTCTAGCATTGCCACCTCGTAATTTTGTAGCGGCGTATTTCGGTTTTCAGTTGTTTGGTGTAACTGTAAATGTATCAGCATGTACATTGCGAGTAAGCACACGCCGGTGATACTTTTTCAAAATCATATTTGTTGTAGAAAAAAAATTAAGCATTCAATGATGATAAATGATGACGATTTGATGATTGTTTGTGCTTCCCGTGTCACCTTAATCAACCAGGCTACCTCTGTTCAATCAAAGTTAATTGCCTATTTCCGGGGATTAAACCACCCGACTTGGACGTTAATTTACAATGTTATGGAAACTCATATGTGAATATGTACGTTATGTGGAAGATATTGATTTGAAAAATGTATTGGAGGTAACCACTTTCCCTTCGATGGGACTCGAACCCATGACCCTACAGTACGCTAGACTGGTGCTTTAACCAACTAAGCTACGAAGGACCTCCGTCGGCCTTCGCAACCTAGCGCAGGCTTCCAAAAATCTCACGCATACACGAATGTGACCGTGAGCGATGCGACAACTCAGCTCATTTTTGTTTTGTTTTGGAGAGGCGCAACAACAGAGCATACACAATTTTACTTATACGAATGTGCCTTGTCTCATGCACTTTGTTTTACGATGTGCCACATGGAAGCAAATCTCATCGCATCTCCTGCTCACCGTGCTTGTTTTTGAGATAGCTGTGAGACAAGCTCATGTGCAACAGCGCATTGAGATATCTCATGTGCTTCTCTACTTTGCTTTGCCATCTTCGTTATGAACTACCTACTAGAATACTACATCGATGAATGGGAGAATGTTGGAGTAGCTTCAATCATACACACAATTCGTTCCGTCGCACTTTCGTTCGGATTAAGTCCTGATTTGCAAAATTGGCAATTGGTATTTTGAAAAACAATTCCACAGAACATTGTACCTACCTACTATGATTAAATGAACATTTTTTTAGTTTTCGGCTGATTTATTTGAAGCTGGATTATGTACTTTGAAATTCATTGATTTGATTTCGCGCGCGTTTTAATATATGAGACCCCGTCGGGGAACCGGGTTCCGCAAAACCGCATCAAGCGCCTTTTTGACCATATCAATTCAAGCGCACTTTATTGATGTAAAGGGTGGTCACTAAAAACGGGAATTTCAATACATCAATACTTATTTATGAGAACATTAATGCTGAGAGAGTTGTGTTTTCTTATATTTTTCGGTTAAAAACCCCATATAAAAATCAAATCAAATGCGCTACCTTATGCCACAGAGAACAGACGTTGAAGCTGAACTCGCTATGTTGTGATAACTTTTTACTGTTCATTTTGAATAACTTTGGAATGTCGACGTTATCCCGTGCATAATCACCGCTAGCGCCATCAAAAATGCCACTGTGCGCTAGTGTCGTTATGCATGCAAGAGCATACCAGCGCCATCGTGTTGTCAAAATGAGATTGTGAGTTGCAATGTCGACGTCGGTGGCGTTGAGGTTCGGTGTGTTTGTTTACACATGTTTTGCAAGAAATTTTGTTCGAGCCTCCATGTCTGTTCTCTGTGCTTATGCATCAACCGATTACGCTAAAATTTTCTGAGATTGATTTTCTCAACCAACGACAAAATTCTGGGGGGTCCCGTAGAATTCTAAAACTGTTTTGTATCCTCGGCTGATCATGTTTCAGGTTAAAATTTGGATTCCAAGTGATAACATTGGGTTTAAGTTTCGAGTAGAGTCGATAACAAAACACCGAAGAAGTTTTCAAGTAGAAAACGAAATACGTATCTGTTGCTAATTACATCAAAATTCTCCAAAGGCAGGGTAATCTTACTTTCTATGGTTTGTCGGGCTATCCAGCTTTCCACGTTCGCCATAATGGCGGATGCTATAAATTTTTTGACATTAACTGCTTCCCGACACTGAACTGAAATTTTGGTCTAAGCAAACATTGATGTTTGCCGTTACCACTAACAACCAATGCGTTGTTTGTTTACCGTCAACAAGGAAAAATTTGGTGATCAATATATCTTTCGAAAAATACTCTTTTTATTTCTAATACTACTAACATTATTATTTGTCTTTTATTCTAGATCTATAGAAAACCTAATAACGCTATATTATGAGGCCTACAAATTTATTACTTGAACGAAATAGCATACCCTCAGGAACGGCAATTGATGAATCAGTACATTTCCAGTGTAAAGTGGATGCTATTCAAATGCCAAAAAGATAAATACACCACTTCCGTAGAATTTGAATGAAGATTGTACCTTTTAATATGAAGCAAGACACGAGCAAGTTGCAGAGAGTCAAATCATTATGAACCTCCAAAAGACCCATTTTTCGGTGTGCGGAGCCTTTCACACTTTCGTAAATTTATTTGATCCACGTCGAAATTCATTTGCTCTTCGTTACTTAGGCAGTGGCCGGAGCTCCGTAGAAAAAAGCTCTAATAATTTCATACACACAGCAAAACTTGTTTAAATTCATATCCTATGTGCGCAATATATTTTTGAAGCATTAAAATGAAAGATACCCGCTATTCCTTCTTAAAGGTCAAGATTAGATAGTTAGCCAATTCATTTACTGTTTAAACTTGCCCTTTTCGTCACGTAACATATATGTTTAGTTTATCACTCATAAAACAATAAAATATTTTACCTCATTCTACAAAACCTTTTCCCTGTCTGAGTAGAAATATCTGGCCTGGATTGTTGAAACATTTCATTGCTAAAGATTAAATCTGATTTTGGGCATATCTTTGATACCCTAATCACATACACCACTCGTGAGAGGCAAAACCTATTATGTATCGGAAGGACCCAGTTTTCAAATAAAGAAAAGACCTTTGTGATGGGAGAACTGGTGTCGTTCTTTTCAACGCTTAAAAATTTGAATGCACACATAGGATATAAATTTATAAAATATTTAGCTGTGTGAATGAAGTAGTGAGAGCTTCACCTACTAAGTCCCAGTTGTATTCCAAGCCACGGAGAGCGAAAGACCTCCGATGTAGGACAAATAAAATAATAATGAGCAATGGTTCAGTACTCCAAAATCTGGGTCTTTTTGAGGTCCATTTTAATTCTGTTCAGTGTAATTTTTAAGTAACATTGCATTGACATCAAAGAATCTCTCCAATTCCTGCATGACCGGCATATTCTTTTTTAAAGACTATCTGTAATCTCTATAAATAGAGAACTGTCCTGGAAGTAAATATCATGTAACAATACGAGCTAGCGGGAACTATTTGGACGACCATTCTATAAATGTGTAGGCATCATAAGCAGGGTATCTCAATAACTAGAACGGAACAAAAGTTAGTAAAAAAGATAGTATTTGTCAGAAGACTTTCATCGCCAATTTTTTTCTTGTTGACGATAAACAAACAAAGCATTGGCTTCTAATGGTAACGACAAACATCAATGTTTACTTAGACTAAAATTCCAGTTCAGTGTCGGGAAGCAGATAATGTCAAAATTTTTATAGCATCCGCCATTATGGCGAGCGTGGAAAGCTGGATGCAATATGGCACGATAACGTGGAATATGAATGTTTTCTGCAAACATGATTTTTCAGCAAGAATGACCATGTGAAGTAAATCAGATTAGACCGTTTTGGTCCAAATTTATCATATTCACTCGGCAGGCATCGTTGGATAAATGTACAACTCGTGCTGAAAAAATAATCTTTTTGCAACTAGTTGCACAAACTACTATTAATTGAGAAACAGACGCTCAAAAATAATCAATCATTTAAATTTCAGTTTTATATCTTCTGAAGTAAAATGCGAGCATTGTGTGTATGGATTTACTTATAGTTATTTCCTCCTGAAATGAGCAAGAGCGATCAAAATGCATACAAATTACTTCCCAAGGAACACAACTTGTCGTTGTTCAGTAGCTGCAATTTATTCATAACTTTACAAAGAGGCACAATATTGTTGTCAACATCATATATCCGTCTACAATAGAACGAAAAAAGCGCAAGAGATGGAGTTATTATGTAACATCTTCTATGTTTAATTCGATCTATTACTGAAGCAAAAAAAATAAACGTCTTCATAACACCTGATTTAGCTAATAGAAATCTAGCTGTCAATATTAATTTCAGTTTATTTATCTTTTTTCTCCATAAAATATGTTCATGAAAACACCATGAAGATTCTATGGTGGAAGTAGCTAAAGAAAATACTTTTTTTCTCATTAAAGGTGACCAATCACTAGCTTCATAATGTTCCTCGACATGCCATTCTGGATTTATGGTGAAACTTATATTGCTACTTCTTGAAATTCCATGCGCCATGAAAAAACGGTAAAATTGAAAACAAGTTCATCAAAAATTGAAAATTGATATCATAAATTTTGTAGCTCGAGATTACAATTTTATCTATATAGTTTATTACCTCTATTGGAAAAGCCACATGTCCAAAAACATGTGAACATTAAACCACATCCTAGATTTTTTTATGTTCCACTCGGGATGTGTGGTATATACGACGTCGACGTAAAATATCCCGATTACTCACATTTTGCGCCTAATGGAAATGTTGGCCACGAAACCAATCAGTATATGGGTCTATCAAAACGATCAAAACGTGTTCTGAGGACATTGATGATGTTAAATTAAATAAAAATCGACAATTGTAGTCCTATGTTAAGCAATTATGTTGATTCATCAATAATATTCAGTGATCATACATTGTAAAATAAAATACTGCGGTAATGAACAAGCTTGTAAAATAGAATATCATTTGGTCGGGGTTCAGCCAAACCGCACCAAGCGGTTTTTCAACTGACTTGTGATAATTTGTTCTTAAAAGGACAACGAAAATAGTTTCATACCGATTTAAACGTACATTTGCAGAAGGATATTCTCAGTTATACGATAAAATACATAAACATAATAATATGCTAATAAACTTAATATAAATTGATCTTGATAATATTTTAAATCCAAGCTCATCTAATTGACAATCGAATGCTTATTTGTTTGTATTCTCAGTTGTTTATATATGTTCATGTTGCTAAATTTCCAATACTTTTTGCTGTGTATCATAGTTTGATCCATTTTGAAGTCAGTCAAAATTAGTAAGTATTTTTTTGGTAGAGAATAACCCAAAAACAGTATGAATAGCAAATTCAGAAACACAGGAAGCGATAAGGTTCATTTAAACATTTCATTTTAATCATAGATGTGAATCTGTTTTCCTTAACAGATATGACCTAAACAGATTGAAAAAGTACCACGCGTACCAAAAGTGCCATTTACAGAGTTACACCAAAAAAACAGAAACCCGAAATTCTTAATTCCAGAATTACGAGGTGAAAAGTTAGAATGAGACGAAAGATAGGAAAAATAACACGGTATGTAGTGCCTCCCCGAGTCACCTTAATTTTTATTGCTTAAATCCAGCTTTCCACGCTCGGTAATGGCGGCTTGTCGGTGTGCAAAAATCAATCGGTCACTGTACTTTTTGACACTAGCTGGAGGAAAGCTCACTGGCATTCCTGGGTGAGGGGAAGGGAAAAAAGGCCTTTTCGCCAGTGAGTTTTCCTCCAGCTAGTGTCAAATGCTACAGTGACCGATTGATTTTTTCACACCGACAAGCCGCGGGGGCAGCAGGGACCATGTCCAAGGGCTTGACGACCCCTCCCCAGCTGTCTGCGAGTCAGGGAGAACTGCCTAGGGCGTGGTGGGATTTAGCAGTGGGCTCTGCTAAAATCCCTCCCAAAAAACCACAAGTGCCCGTAAGCGGACTCTATCAAAGCGACTGTGTGCCGCTTCAAAGCACAAGCCCAGGGAGGGAGTGCCAACTGGCATGTGGAGTGTCCCTACTTCGGTAGGGTAGTGCGTGAGCTGCTTTGGCAGGGAGTGAGTGATCTGTTTGTGCTGAGGCAGGAGTGTCATAGCGAGTCGCCGCCGCTATGGCAGCCTCGAAGCGCAGCAGAAGTCTGAGTATGGACTGCACATGCTAAGGTAAGAGTGTCGTAGCGTTGCTACCGCTATCGACACCTCGAGGCATGGCAGTGGAGTGTTAGAATAAGTTGTGGAGTGTACCTACTTCGGTAGGGTAGCGCGTGAGCTGCTTCGGCAGGGAGTGAGTGATCTGGTTGTGCTGAGGCAGGAGTGTCATAGCGTGTCTCCGCCGCTATTGTCACCTCAAAGCGCAGCAGAAGTCTGAGTATGGACTGCACATGCTGAGGCAGGAGTCGAGGTATCCCATCGACACCTCGAGGCATTGCAGTGGAGTGTTAGAGTGAGCACCTGAAAAGGGTCACATGGAGCGAATGGTCTTTGGAGAAGCTGCTTCGGCGGCAGGGTAGCAGTGGGTTGTACCCACACACCTACAGTTGTGCACATGTGGTGCATGGGGAGTGTCCCTGCTTCGGCAGGGTAGCGTATGGTCTGCTTCGGCAGTGGTGTGATTGATCTGCTCGTGCTGAGGCAGAGTGTCGTAGCGCAATATCTGTAGGCCCAGGCAGTTACCGCTATTGACACCTCGAGGCATGGCAGCGGAGCGTCCGGGAGAGCATCCAAGTAAGACTCAAATGGAGTGAATGGGGTGCGAGTCAGTCTCGCGTGGGACGAGTGCCTGTGTGAGCGATAATGAGTGAGTACGCTTAGTACTGCCGTCCCCCCAGAAGTAGTACTGCGAGGTAGTTCCTGGGGGAAACGATGGTGGAGCCCAAGGGAGTTTAGTCGGTATTACCGGTATGGTCGAGTCCGACACTCCAGTACACTTCCGTGTGGTAGTTTGGCAACTACAATGCACGTGTACTGGGTTAGTGTGTAAATGCATTCTCCCTTGTAAAAAAAAAAAAAACACCGACAAGCCGCCATTACCAAGCGTGGAAAGCTGGATAGTAAAGTTAAGTGATCCAATCACGTACTGAATTTGCACCAGTCCCCCTCCGCCAATGGCACAATTTCAAAAGGCTAGTAAGGGAACGTCCACAAATTACGTAGCGCTTAGAGGGGGGAGGGGGAGTGAAATGTGATGAACCATACAAAAATTTCAGATGCTTCATACAAAAAGTGCGACATAAGGGGGATATAGGGGCAAGAAAATGCTCATTTTTTGCGTTACGTAATAAATGGATCTTCCGTAATGGTCGAAATCATAACACAGGAGTAAATTCAGTATATCAGAAGAAAGCCATTTTTATCTCGAATCGATTGACCTGATCGTAGAATCGAAAAATAATTTATAAAAGAGTAAAATTGTAACTTTTATGCAAGGAGAAAACTGATCATGAGTTGAACTAAAATATACCGTGGTTTGAACTTGATATTGCCGCCAAATACTATTATTGTCCGTATTGCAAGCGCCCGGCGGAAATAATTTGTTAACATTTTGAATATAAAAATATCGATAGTTAGGGCGATTTTCACACAATTCGAGTTACTAATCCAATGCAAGATGATGCACAGGTAACCAAATTTGCTTTCTTATTGAATTTTACAGATTTTCATACATGAACTTAGTTATATAATTAATAGGCTTTTCAAAGAGATTAATCATAATAGAGTAATTCTAAGATGTTTTCAGGTTTGCTACAATAAAATGTTTCAATGCCTAATTATGATAATTATAACTAGGGGTGGTGGAAATTCGAAATTAATCCGCGAAATTTAATGTTAGCCGCGAAATTTTCGCCAAATCAACCTATCCCGTCAATAATTTTATTCCATTCTATTGCCTCAGTCGATTTCTTGACCTAGCCAATACCAACTCGACAAAAAACGCATTTTTTGACGTCTCGATTTTTTTTCAAGTAGAAAGTACGAAGTTGGTCGAATGTTGAGCCAAAATTAAATTGAAGAACAATTTTGTTTTTATTTCATATTTTAAAAATAGTTGAAGACGTAAAAAATTTGGATTCTTATGGAAAGTTTATCCTAAAATTTAATAAGAGAATTAATCGATTGCCCCAATAAACGCAACAATTTAAATAAATATGGAATCTACATTGTCTGTTTTAATTTTTTGTACCGAAATTAATTTACCGCGAAAGGGCCGCGAATTTTCAGATTTTCTGAATTGGAATTTTGAAAATTTTGCCGCGAATTTCCACCACCCCTATTATAACCAACGACACGCCAAGCGCCTACATTTTGGTTCAAAACATGGTTGGATAGCCTACACTCACCATATTCCACCACCACACCGCTCGCGTTCAGTTCTCTTCCGTTCACTTCAACGCGAATTGAGTAGGTAGGAATAAACAAAGCTGGTCGACAGTTGTACGGCTCAAGGCAGCACATGTGACTGCCTCATGAGCTGTGTCTCATGATATGTCGCATGCGAAACGGTAGCATGATGCACACTCTTCGTAGAATGCGATGCGTAAATCAATCGCATAGCACTCAGAATGCCATGTACGTGAGATGCGACGGAGAGAATTACAAAGAGACAGCAAAAATCTCATCTCACCTACACGAACTAACTGTGATCGTGCAACAAATTTTGATGTAACTCACGATGCGCAATGTGCGCTCTGGAAGCCTGACCTAGCGGCTACTGAACGAGCTCGAGATTCCCAAATTGGACGCATAGTCAAATCACTCGCAATCCATTTCTCAAGCCAATACTTCCACATGTGTATTGTACACGTCCACATTAGAGGAGCGTGAGTATTTAGAATGTCTGGCGGCTATACACATTCTTCATCAGCAACGGTACTGATCAAGTGAGGTTGTGTAAGCATTTGCCAGTCGGTCGTCAAGCTCAGACCCGACCGCATTGCGTAGGCAAGAGCACGCAACTCAGGTTCAGTTCAATCAAAGTTAATTGCCTATTTCCGGGGATTAAAGCACCAGTCTAGCGTACTGTAGGGTCATGGGTTCGAGTCCCATCGAAGGGAAAGTGGTTACCTCCAATACATTTTTCAAATCAATATCTTCCACATAACGTACATATTCACATATGAGTTTCCATAACATTGTAAATTAACGTCCAAGTCGGGTGGTTTAATCCCCGGAAATAGGCAATTAACTTTGATTGAACTGAACCTGAGTTGCGTGCTCTTGCCTACGCAATGCGGTCGGGTCTGAGCTTGACGACCGACTGGCAAATGCTTACACAACCTCACTTGATCAGTACCGTTGCTGATGAAGAATGTGTATAGCCGCCAGACATTCTAAATACTCACGCTCCTCTAATGTGGACGTGTACAATACACATGTGGAAGTATTGGCTTGAGAAATGGATTGCGAGTGATTTGACTATGCGTCCAATTTGGGAATCTCGAGCTCGTTCAGTAGCCGCTAGGTTGCGAAGGCCGACGGAGGTCCTTCGTAGCTTAGTTGGTTAAAGCACCAGTCTAGCGTACTGTAGGGTCATGGGTTCGAGTCCCATCGAAGGGAAAGTGGTTACCTCCAATACATTTTTCAAATCAATATCTTCCACATAACGTACATATTCACATATGAGTTTCCATAACATTGTAAACAGGTTACGTCTGTTCTATGTGCTTTTATCGAAACTGTCTCGTAAAAGGCGTATTCCTTAGTTTTTAAACGTCTCATGAAAAGGCCTTTCGACAGAAAACTGTTGATGTAGCACGCAGCCTAATATTGGTAATTAATCATATTAACACCGTAAAATTTGATAGTCGTGTAATTTTGAGCGTGACAACAAAGCCAAGTGTCAAAGCTTTTCACATCGCAGCATATATTTTGTAGCCCGCAAAAGTTTCAAAAATAACCGAGTTTTTCTGTTAAATTCATTCCATTTTATTCAAATATTGATATTGACAAAACCAGCTGAATAGGTAAGTTGCACATTTGTTGTATCCGGTTTAAACTATTACGTTATTATTGCCCTTTTTTCCTCGATGTAGATTCCATCAAAATGTCAGCCAAAGAGGAAATGAAGGAGGCGGCAGCGTCTGTATCGACTGTACCGAATGGAGGATCCAGTGAGGAAAAATCGGATACTATTGAAGTGAAAACCGATCTCGTGAAGAAAGAACCGTCGGTTTCGGACAATGTCGATGAAGAAACCGAGGAGTTTGAAATGGCGCCGGACGACTTGGACGATTTCGTTGTGCTGGATGAAGCGGAAATCTCCGACAACGAGGCGGAAGATGGTCGGAAATGGATTGACGAGGACGATGGGAAGCAGTGGGACTGTCCAGTGCATCGATTAGCACCACGCACCTACACCCGGAGCCAACTGGAGCCATCGGAATTGGACCCCCGTTGCAAACCTGATTGGCCATTGGCCGGGTATTATCCGGTTTATGTCGGAAATTTCTATTTGCCCAAAAAGACCTCAGACTACAATTTTATATTTGCTGTTCACAAATATTTTGCGTCTAAAGGTCTGCCTGCGTTTATGGTATTCCGGTTGAAGGATTCATTTTTTGAAAACTACCAAAAACGCATAGGAATGTATGACATGTTGGTGTACTTCATAAATAAGAAGGATGCGACCCGAGCCATCAACACCTGCCACCGGGATTTGTACTATGGGCATCGATTGAAAGTGTATTGTGGTCGTACTTCGTCCCACGCAGCTAGCCGTGACAAGTCCAAGTTCTTTAAGGTTAAACATTTGAAGGCAGAAGACAAACTGGAGACGGAGACTAATCTGGAGAAGGCCATGCGCCGTTATGGACAAGTTCTTTTCCTCAGTAAGCATAATCTGGATTATTTCACGGTTTTATTAGCTCAAAAACCGGATAGAGCAGAATCAATCAAACAGAACGCTCGCTATGAAGCTACCATCAACAAAGGCACGGTACGAAAACAGCGCTTCATTGAGGAAGATGTTTTGGAAAATCTAACAAAAGAGATTTCCGATAATCCGAAATTTATGCGGACTCGTGTGCGCCATCTTTATCTTAAGTACATTGCGCATGGAGTCATTCCTGAAATGTATAAGCAATGGAATGCACGAGACTTGAAGGAGGTGAAGCCTCAATCTCATTCTCAACCGAATACTCGCCAGCACTATGAAAAAGTGAGTCATCTTGTTGTTTGGGGTTTAATTCATACGCTAATTCCAATTCCGTTTCCAGGAACAGTTCGCGTACAAACGCAGGTACGATGACGATGGCTACGGAGGAAACGGTGCTTCACTGCCGAAGAGCAGACGGCAACTGCTAAGAGAAGCCAGATCGCTGGAAGTGCAGTTGAGGGCCGTGCAGTCGAAAATACACCAAAGGAAGATTTTTCAAGTGAGCCATTTCCGTAAGTTTTTTCTTCTCACCAGGGGCTCATTTTTTTCATGCATTCTGACTGGTCATTTTTTTTTCCTATGAAAAACTGATCGTAATTGTGTTCATTTAACCTTAAGGCTGAAACCGGCTTAAGATCTTTTAGAACGGGTAGAGGTACATTGATACGTACCGCGTAAATAGGGTAAAATGCCCAATAGTGGACCCCCTAGTAGCGGAATTTTGCTCTTCCTGTCATGAGTCTTAGAAATGTTCAACATATTAACCCTGCTTGATATCTAACAACAAGCTCTGCATTCCCTCTTCACGATACATACATAAAACACCCAAATACACGACGTTATTCGTTGAAATTAACATTTTAAAGTCTAACTGAATTCGCCCTATAATAGACCCCCTGGGGGTCCATAATAGGAAATTGCTTCCCTATAGTCGACACTTCATTTGATTTTCATGTCCCGTTTCGGGACGTTCTTCTTCCCTATTATGGACCCCCCAAAATATTCCTATAATGGACACTCTCGTGTTTATTTTTTATAGAATTGTAAAAAATCATCTAATTTGACTTTCCATAGCATTTCCAATGCATGTAATCAAATCATAGGACTGTAAGGTAGGTTTTCCCGATAGAATTTCATAGCAAAATGTTGACATTGTGCAGTAATAATGCAAAAATGGCTGGAGTGTCCACTATTGGTTGGGGGTCCACTATTGGTCACTTTACCCTACCAAAATTCGAGTTGATAAACTGCGTAGTTTCTAAATCCCCCTAAAAAACTACCGCAGCTTTGTTTTGTAGCCGCGTATGTGATTACTTGACTGCAAAAAATTTCGGTGTCCTTCATTAGATTGTCCTTCATTGAGCATAGCCAGGAATAGCAGTCCTCGAGCCCACGCGCCACCTTCTGTGTAGCTCCGAGACGATTAGGACGATAGCCGATAAAACGGCGTTCCAGCAAACTTCATCTTTACACATCCTCCGGACTAGGTTGGCCGGAGTAGTGTGCAGACCACATGTGGTCACGCATTGTGGGAAAACGTGGGCACACGAACAACACGCGTTCCGCAGTTTCCTCTAAACGTCCGCCTCCGCGAGGCCGAGTGTCCGAACCGGTGTAGATACTGTCTGAAGTAACCATGACCTGTAAGGACCTGGGTCACGTGGAAAGTGATTTCCCCATGGCGCCTCTTGATCCGGTATCAACCTATGTGTCCATCTACCCTTAGTGGAACTGTCCCACGCACGCTGCCATTTGACCATTGAGGCCAACCTGACAGTCCTACGGATGCCTCTCGTGCCGCGCATTTCGAAGCCCTCTATGTCTTCACCGATAACGATGTCAATAGGCATCATACCGGTGATGACGCAAAGTGCATCGTGCGACACGGTACGGTACGCGCTCGCAACTCTTAGGCACATAAGCCTATACGTACTTTCTATCTTCGTTCTGTAGCAGTTAATACGCAGGGCCCCATACCTCAGTATGGACACAGCGACAGAAGCTTGCTGGCATAAACCACAAAGCTATTGGACATCATCAGGGACAATGCCACTATAGATGTGGAGGCACGCTTGCGTAATTGACGTGGCTACCAAAGGTGAGCTTATCGTCGATCATTACCCCCAAGTGTTTGTTGAAACGTTTATATGTGACCGCGAAGTTGCCTGCCCTTATCACCGCTTGTTGCTTCGACTTTCGGTTGTTTAAAACAACCACCTCAGTCTTGTGGTGAGCCAGTTCTAACGTCCTGGAACTCATCCACCCCTCCACAATTGCGGGCTGCAGTCAACTCCACCTCTTCGATAGATTCGCCGTAGACGTCCAGCGTAATATCGTCAGCGAAGCCGACGATTACCACGCCGACCGGGAAGTTTAACCTCAAGACACCGTCGTACATGACGTTCCATAACATCGGACCCAGTATGGAACCATGCGGAACCCCTGAGGTTATGTCAACGCACTTCCGACCCGCCTCCGTGTCGTATACCAGTACTCGATTTTGGAAGTAGCTGGCACTATTGAATGCATTCCTCATGTCGAGATTCACTACTGCACAATAGCGAACTCCCCTCCTCTTACGCTGGATAGCTATCTCCGCGGATTTGGTAACCGACAAGATAACGTCTACGGTCGCCTTACCCTTTCGGAAGCCAAACTGGTTACTCATTCGCACCATCCGTGCGTATCAACAACCTGTTGAGGATGATCTTCTCGAGCACCTTTCCCGCCGTATCAAGCAGGCATAATGGTCTATATGCCGACGGCATCTCCAGGCATCTCTGCATGACAGATCTAAACATCTCGGGAGCCTCATCAATGGCCGCTTTGATGGCCAGGTTCGGAATACCACCCGGTCCTGGCGCCTTACCCACACTAAGGGACTGTGCAATCCCCGCAAGTTCCTCTACGGTTACCCTCCCCTAGTCGGCCACCTTGGCCCCTGGCAGCTCCACAAAGTGAGGCCAGGGACTTGGGTCATGACGTGGGAAGAGCCCCGCGATGATCCTTTCCAGCATCTCTGGAGACCGCTCTGTGGGGCCATTGCCCCACGTGTCTTGGCCATTACGACCCTATAGGCAGTCGGCACTTTGACACAGGCCCTCAAAGCAGGCTTTTTTGCTTGATCTAATCTCAGTCTTCAGAGCGGCTCTAGCAGCCACGAACGACACCCGTCGTTCAACACGCTCCTCTTCTGTGCGTGCCCTCTGCATCCGCCTCCGTGCCCGTAGGCAGGCGCAGCGCAGGTTCGCAATTGCTTGAGTCCACCAGTAAGCCGGTGGCCTCCCATTCCTAGAGTGGACTTTCCTAGGCATGGTGGCATCGCATGCACGCGAGAGTACTGTTACCAGCTGCTCGCCGCTCAGACCGAGAGTATTGTGTGTAGTGGCTCGAATCTTCCTCAATCCTCCAGCTAGATTCGTCAGTCGCATACCGTCGAAGCTTGGCACGATGTTGCGGAACAGGAGCGGAACCTGATTTGGACGATCCACGCCGGAAGTTGGATGGAGAATCTCCCGATGGGAGAATGCTGAACTCGACGGGAGTCTCGTCACCGGAACCCCTCCAATATACTGACGCCATCTTCGGAGGCATCCGAATTGTTCAGCTCCATTTGAGTAATTAAAAGACACTTGGCTTGCCGTGTTCAAATATCACTCAAGACTGAATTTATTATTAGAAATAATTTGTCTTTAACTACTCCGATGCCTGTGTCTCCTAATGCCTTGTTCAGATTACAGCTGAATAACATGTTATTCGAAGGTGTTACTTCTGAATAACAAAACCGTTCGCACTAGCATTTTAGGTAATACTATTTGACAGCTGACAGCATGTGTCAAGCGCCAAATTTTTTCGAGCAGTTTGTTGTTTGTTTTCAAATATGCAGCGAGATTCTTCAAATTAGAATTCAATTATTATTAAACAATTAATCTGTTTGCGATTAAAGAACTTCAGCGGTAATGAGATTTATTAATTTGATATTTTCTGCGTAATTGCAAGAAGCGGACCAAACTCCGAAGGCGTGAGTTCAGTATGGGATGAAACTGATAGTGATTAGTGTGCGCTAAAAAGCCAGAAGTATTTGTGTTCTTCGTTTAAATTTTATTTTGCTCATTTTTCCTTCGGAAATCGGCTAGGAACTGTGGTTACAAGTAGGTAATTTCATTAGCTTGTTTACTTATGTTGCTTTCTATATAAAATAGTGTGTATTGTTTTCTTAGGTTTCGTCACCGGTGAACAGAATGTGAAGTCGAGGATTCCATAAATATTACACAGGCAGAAAGCATCAATGGAGCCTGGAAGGTCAAGATGGATCAGAAATAATACAATGTTTAGCAGCTGCAAGACGAGCCAACGTGAATTCAAGTTAAACAAAATTGTATGGAAATCATGGAACAACTTCAGCGCGAGAAAACAGGATTCCTGGAACCCGAACTAACTCGAGAACTATACGGTGGAAATTCCAAAAATATTCAGTGCTATCGTTTGGAGCGACCGACGGCTTTTTACTGGGGTAAGTCCGAAACAGTTTATTATGCAATATATTTTTGGAATTTTCGAAATAATGTTACTGACGATAATAATTTTATGTATTTAGATGCGTCTAGTCCTTGGACCCAATGGGAAGTGTCATCAGTGTTGGTTGTCCTCCCCTATTTGGTTGTATCGTTGATCGGATTATTCTGCACCTATTTTGTGGATCCAGTTTTGCTCAAAAGGTCATCAATCGGAAAACCACAAGTTGCCGGTAGTGATAGTATTATAATTGGTTTTAAGAGTAAGAGACCCACCGTCGTTTCACCGACAAGAGGATGTACGAAGTAACTTCCAATTTTTATAATAAAATATCAATTAAACAACGCAGGATGATATCGCACGTAATCATCATCAGAGGAGATGGTATTAGTTGCCAAAATCAGCTAAAACCATTCATCACATTCCATTTATATCTCAACTTAGGTGAACGAGGCCAGGCACGGAACTACGTTGTTGTGTTTCGCTAGGAAGGGATCGTGGAGTACTACTAACTAAAATAGATACTAGAGTAAAATGATTCAAACGAAATAAAGATATTCAAACGCATTCACTTCTACTTCTTCTTTTTCTTCTTCTACGGGTCTACATTCCAAGTGAAACCTGGCGCGCTTTTCAACTTGGTATCCTTCACCATTTTCTCAGTTAAAATTTGAAAGCTTTTCTATGCCCGCCATTGCATAAGTGTATGTCCTGTTTGGCAAGTACAATGGATACATTATGCCCAAGCAATCGAGATTGTTTTCCACCCGAAAACATACTAGACTTAACCGAAAATCAAACTTGTTAACTCTGGATTCGCAGTCCTACGCATTCAGTTGAAGGCAGATAGCTTAAGGGCTAAATATATTCAAGTTAATATGAATTAGACGGTTCAAATAAAATGTAAGCAACCTGAAAATCTATTCTTGTTTTTATTAACTATGGATTCAATTCACTTTTAATCTAGCTTTATTTTTTATGAATTTTAAAATTATTTATGAAAGTTTCCCAAGTAATACCGAATTTAAAAATTGATGTATAACGTGTTTGAAGTAAGTTGTGAAAAGGTTTCTGTTAAACATACAGCTTATTGATTGATAGAAGATGTTTTGTATTACATTCTCACGACTTTCTGATAACATGTAATTTTTTGATATTTGTTTGGTTTTTCAAAATGTTTTGTTTTACACATGTTGCCAGGATGATTTCTCGAACTTACAATTAACATGTTCATTTTTTGACATTTGTTTAGAGGTCGTACACTAATTACGTAAGCACTTATGGGGGGAAAGGGGGTGGGCTGCTATTTTCTTACGCTCCATATAAATATAAAATGATTTATCTTGGAAAAATCTTATATAGAAGAAGATATGTAGTTATGATCCACATGTATGTGTATTTTAATTTATTTTATCAAAATGGAATTCTAAAAAATGTATGCATGTATTATTTTCATCCAATCCTGTAAATATTTTTATTTGAAATGAGACATTTGTCAACAGCTTTTGTTGTATTAAATTTACAGATCATATTATGTTGAGCGAATGAACATTTAATATTTAATATTGAATATTTAGTATTTAAAATTTAATATTTAATTTTCAATATTTTATATTAAATATTTAATATTTATTAATTAACATTTAATATTAATTACATATTTAATATTAATTATTTAACATTCAATATTAACATTTAATATCAATTATTTAATATTTAATATTTAATATTTAATATTCAATATTTAATATTTAATATTTAATATTTAATATTTAATATTTAATATTTAATATTTAATATTTAATATTTAATATTTAATATTTAATATTTAATATTTAATATTTAATATTTAATATTTAATATTTAATATTTAATATTTAATATTTAATATTTAATATTTAATATTTAATATTTAATATTTAATATTTAATATTTAATATTTAATATTTAATATTTAATATTTAATATTTAATATTTAATATTTAATATTTAATATTTAATATTTAATATTCAATATTTAATATTTAATATTTAATATTTAATACTTCAAATTTGATACTTAATATTTAGTATTTAATATTTAATATTTAATATTTAAAATTTAATATTCAATATTTAAAATTTAATATTCAATTTTTAATTTTCAATATTTTATATTTAATATTTATAAATATTAAATTTTGAGTATAAAATATTAAATATTGAATATTAAATATTAAACATTAAATATTAAATATTGAATATTAAATATTAAATGCGACAGTCCATCATGAAGTATACCTTGCCAATTTTCAGCTCCGTTGTACTACACAGCTGATTGAAGAATCCGATAGAAAACGAATAGGAAATCAAAAATGACATTGCCGTATAATCCAATTGGACACGTGAAATGACCAACCACTTGAATGCAAGAAAACATGCGCAGGGCCTTCGGCCTTCAGTCGAGCAGCAAATTCGATCAGTTGTATCATGTTATTCGCAATAACATGTTATTCAAAGGTGTTATTCGGCTGTCAGAAATGTATGGGAATATTACCTTCGAAAAACATGTTATTGGCCGAATAACACCAAAGCGCGAATAACATGTTATTCGATCGTAGTGCGGATATAGCATAAGTTAATTTTTTTTCTTAAACATATTTTTAATCATACTCATTTGTACACTACATTGTGCTCGCGGCGGAGCGCTTCCTTAGGGGCCGATGCCCACGTAGCGTTTTTTCAACGCTGCGTGCACGTGGTGTTGAAAAAACGAAGATGTGCATCGGTGCGGTGACGCTGCGTTACCGCTTTTACCCGATTCACATCTGCGTCCTTTTAACGCCGTGTGCACGCAGCGTGAACGTGTGCACGACTACATTTGATGCTGGGTACCTTGCGTGGACGCGGCGTGCACGCAGCTTAAAAGAACGCTTCGTGGGCATCGGCCCTTAAACACCTCGTCGTCGAAGTACGATGTCTTTCACATTCGAGGGCTAGGCCTCGCCCCTCCTTCCATCCGCTGAATGCTGGTCGTATAGTCGATACTGTAGCGAACCGCCAGGTGATCGCTGTGAGTGTAGCCATCATCTACCCTCCAGTTCAAACTATTCGTTTGGCCAGGGCTCCAGAACGTTACGTCGATAATCGACTCGGCCCCATTCCAGCTGTAGGTACTTTTGGTACCGATATTGGCCAAGTCCACATCCAACATGGCCAGTGATTCCAGCAGTAGCAGAGTATTTTTTTTTTTAAATTCCTTTTCTATGTTAACCAGGAATGTTGAATGTCTACGTCGATGATGAACGCTGTGATTTTGTGCACGAACTTTATAAGGAGATTTTAATAACAGTATGTGACAAAAAAAATTCCAGGATTTTGTATGTAACTCCATCACCATCATTTCAAAACTTGAATTTCAAACTCAAACCCTCAATTTTTCCATACAATTTATTTAATTTCATTTTTTGTTTCAATTTCAGCCTAATTCGCTACCGCCGAAGATATCATCTAAGCCGGTGACAATCCAAAATGCTACCCCGGGTGAAACGAAACCTAAACGACAGAGAAGCGATGCTCAAATCATGAGGCAGCGTGTTCGAGGCGCTCGACGTCGTCGTTGGCCAAAGGTCGATAAGATTAAACCGGAAGTGGATGCGTCAGTATGATGATGAAACATAAAAGAATATGGCATTATTATTCCCACATTGTGACAACATTATATAAATTAATAAACTTTCCTTTTGATGCATTAGAAAATAAGAACCTTGAAGATCAATAAATCAATGCGAAATGAATCAGTTCATGTATAGTTTTTGACTTTCTCGGGTATGTGTATACTATAGACTTATAAGAATAGTCGGCCCTTTGCACCACCGGAGGTGTACAGAACCCATAAGTAATGACACACTAGTGGTATAAGTACCATGGTACAAGAATCTTGAAATGAGTACCATACCAATTATTGTCTTTATCAACGATAGTCTTGGAATAATTTTCTTGTCCTCTTGTACCATGGTACAAGTACCACAAGTGTGTCCTTAGCATAAGTAAGGCTACCTTTACCTCGGGAAAATTTTCCGCCGGAATTTGGTCCCCGTGTATTTTAAGGCTACCTACACCTCGGGAAAATTTTCCGCCGGATTTTTGCCCCCGTGTATTTTAAAGGATTTTGATTTTCCGTGCCCAAATCCCGAAAACATCGCATATGCAAAAATACATGGGGAAAAATCCGCGGACCAAATTCCCGAGGTGTAAAGGTAGCCCACAGATAATCTGTGGGTAGCCTCACACCTCGGGCATTTGGATCGCGGATTTTTTCCCCATGCATTTTTGCATATGCGATGTTTTCGGGATTTGGGCACGGAAAATCAAAATCCCGGCCCCATTTAAAATGCACGGGGATCAAAATCCGGCGGAAATTTTTCCCGAGGTGTAAGGCAGCCTTAAAGGTAGCCTCACACCTCGGGAATTTGGTTCGCGGATTTTTTCCCCATGCATTTTTGCATATGCGATGTTTTCGGAATTTGGACACGGAAAATCAAAATCCCGGCCCCATTTAAAATACACGGGGCTCAAAATCCGCTGGAAAATTTTCCCGAGGTGTGAGTCAGCCTTAAGGTGGCCTTAAGGCATCGGGAAAATTTTTCGCCGGATTTTGGTCCCCGTGCATTTCAAATGGGGCCGGGATTTTGATTTTCCGTGCCCATATCCCGAAAACATCGCATATGCTATTTTTAAGGTTATCTTATTGTGCTTCCAGTTGAAAACCGAAGTGAGCTCTCGCGACGATTGAGTTTTTCCTTATTTTCTGATGTCGCAACTGCATCGCGAGTAGTGCGTATCTATGCCACCGCCGTGCGCCATGATGCGCACTAGTCGCCACGTAATTGCGACAAAAAGAAACGGGAGAAAACTCGATTGTCGCGAGAGCTCACTTCGGTTTTCAACTGGAAGTACAATACACCTCGGGAATTTGGTCCGCTGATTTTTTCCCCATGTTTATATTTATATGCGATGTTTTCGGGATTTGGGCACGGAAAATCAAAATCCCGGCCCCATTTAAAATTTAAATTCCGCGGACCCAATTCCCGAGGTGTAAGGCTACCTTCAGCCCTCTTCAGCCTAGCGGTAAGATGCGCAGCTACAAAGCAAGACCATGCTGAAGATGGCTGATGGCTTCGTTTCCCGGTGCCGATAAGTCGTATTGAAAATTTGGTATTGAAATGCACGTATGAGAGCACTTTGATTGAAAGTTTAGATTATTTTCAGTGTAGAGTGCACAACGAGTGTCCGTTCAAGTACGCAGCCTTTTTTTCTGATAAGAAAATTAAAACATCGTATAAAAAGCATCAACTTTGTGTCAAGCTGCACAACAGAGTAGCTGTAAACGTTGTACTTGTAGCGTTGGACAGATCCAGTTTAAAATAAAAACAACTGAAAATAGTTAAAACTAACATATTCTCTTTTTCGAAGACTTCTGAAGTTATCCAGGTAAGTGATACTCCTAATTAGGCTAAGGAAAGTTTAATTTTCGTTGTGTTGAACCGTCATCCGGAGATCGGTAAACAAAGTGAAAAAACCGGTCTGATAGAGGGCACTCTTTCTAATCATTTTCGATTTCGTTTCCTCTAATGACGTGTATGCCGCCAGCACTGCTGATTACCAATCGTCACCACAAGCAGGCGTAAGATAAGTACCGTACGGGCGAAGGAACCTATTGGCCTTGACGAGAGGTATGTTTGAGGTCTAAACATTTGGGAATCCCCTTTCAACATATTAATTATTTGAACAGTTTGGTCATAAATTGTGAGGTTGTGTCGAATAGGAAAAAAAAAGCAGTTACGTGTTATAGGATAAAGTTGGATTAGTCATCAGAAATGCGAGCCCTAATTCTTGTCGGTGGATATGGAACGCGGTTGCGTCCGCTGACACTCAGCACGCCAAAACCGTTGGTAGAATTTGCCAACAAACCAATCTTGATGCATCAAATTGAAGCCCTGGTGGAAGCAGGAGTGAAGGAGGTGATCCTAGCGGTTTCTTACCGAGCTGAACAGATGGAAGCCGAATTGAAGCAGAAAGTGGATAAGCTTGGTGTAAAGCTGACGTTTTCGCACGAGACAGAACCATTGGGAACCGCGGGACCACTAGCGCTGGCCAAAGATATCCTTTTGAAGAGCTCAGAACCATTCTATGTGCTCAATTCGGATGTCATCTGTGATTTTCCATTCAAAGAGCTGGAACAGTTCCATCGTTTTCACGGCAAGGAAGGAACAATCGTGGTAACCAAAGTAGAGGAACCCTCCAAGTATGGAGTGGTGCTATACGCGGATAATGGCTGCATCAAAAGTTTCATAGAGAAGCCTCAGGAGTTCATTAGCAATAAAATAAACGCCGGGCTGTACATTTTGAATCCGTCGGTGCTGTCCAGAATCCAATTGAAACCAACCTCAATAGAAAAGGAAGTTTTCCCAATCATGTCCCGCGAGCAGGAGCTTTACGCTTTCGAACTGAATGGTTTCTGGATGGACATTGGCCAACCGCGGGACTTCTTGACAGGGATGTGTTTGTATTTGAATTCTCTTCGGCAGCGCCAACCAGATGCTTTATACGATGGACCAGCTGGATATGTGGGCAATGTGCTCATCGACCCAAGTGCTAAAATCGGTGCTGGCTGCCGAATAGGACCAAACGTAACAATCGGACCGGACGTGGTGATAGAAGACGGCGTATGCATCAAACGGTGCACTATCTTGCGAGGCGCAGTCGTCAAGTCCCACTCGTGGTTGGAAAGCTGCATCATCGGTTGGCGCTGCATGGTCGGTCGGTGGGTACGATTGGAGGGCACCACCGTTCTGGGCGAGGACGTCATCGTGCAGGATGAAATTTACATCAACGGCGGTCAGGTGCTACCACACAAGAGCATAGCTCTAAGTGTCCCGGAACCACAGATTATCATGTAGGACTGATGCCAGTTCATTCGCCCAAAGCCATAGATATGATTGTATCGGGAAACGAAATAAGCACTTGCGTTATTGTGTTAGGCCAGAGGAAAATATGGACGAATGGTAGAGAGTCTATTGCAATTATAATTATACTTCTACCGAAGTGCATTTTTGCATTAGGATGTTTATGTCAGGAAACCTATTTTGCAATTATTATTTTAATTGGAATACCTTAGTGTACTTTACGGGAAAATTAGTTTTATTTTGTGCATTCCAGCCCTATACGAATAAATTGATCAGTAAACATGTCTTGTCCGTTTCGATAATTGCTCAGTGAAATATTACATCCAATATAGAGCATAAAATGTCTCCAAAGTTGACTATTTTCCATGGAGACATAATATGAGAATCTCAAATGTGTCAATATGGCCCCGTAGCCGTCCTGTTCCGCAATTCTTAATTTTGTTAAACTTTTAGGAAATTCCTTTTCGTACGGTTGTCGGTACCGGAAACACGTCCATTGGGGGGGACCAATTGTTTATAAAATATTTAAGCTGACCCCCGGCGAACTTTGTCTCGCCCAAAACTAATCAATTTCCTGATAATTTTTGACGTAGGACTTACGTCTTTCTTTACTATACTGGGTGTCATTCAGATTTTTGGAAATCGAGAGCGTTACGCTGAAAGGGAAGATTTCGAACGTTACTCGAACGCCTTTAGCTTTCGATGGATTTTTAAGATTTTTATATCAATCCACTCGGACACTCTCCAGCAATTTGCCTTTTTAATTGAAACTTCAGATTATGAACGATATGCTATTGAAAATTTCAATTCTTGTCAAAGGCAGCAAAAATTTCATATGTAAATAATCCCGTGCATTCCTAACACGGACATCAGAATGCGGTATGTCACCGGCCTTCGGGTCCACTGCAAGAATTTCTTTGCGAGTCATTACAATTTGTGATAGCAGCGCGTACTGACGAGCTTTTTACTCGCGCATTTTTCGTTTCGTTCGTTCGTTCGCTGTGTTACACAGCATGCAGTCGTCAGCGGTAGAACTGCCGGTGGGTCTGCGAATATGCATGAAAGAAGTGGGCGCATTTTTTTGTCATTCTGTGCTTGATGATGATGA
The DNA here is from genome assembly GCF_024139115.2 of Armigeres subalbatus. Taxonomy (NCBI): domain Eukaryota; kingdom Metazoa; phylum Arthropoda; class Insecta; order Diptera; family Culicidae; genus Armigeres; species Armigeres subalbatus. The sequence goes on along the minus strand of NC_085141.1, from coordinate 43,258,544 downwards.
TGTAGTGGTGTCGGTTGCAATGAATGCAATCGCCCATCGCATCGCTCGGAGAGGCCGATGATGACTGAGGCAGAATAAGAATAAAATTAGAGAGATTTGTTCTGCTCATCCGCGGAAAGTGATTGGTTTCATAATCCACATGATCCCGGGATGGGTACGAGTCATGGTATATGACTGACCATATGTTAAGTTATGCTTGTAACCAGTGTTTCAAGAGCATCCTTTCACTCTGAGATTTAATCAAGCATGCTTTGAAATCATCCCTGTTTTCAAGATCGATCGAAATCCTATTTTTTTTTCAATCTCAGCATGCATGATTGATGCCGGGATTTAAGCCTGGAAATCAATCTTTATAAAAATATGTAGTTTCACACATAACATAAGTCCTACGTCTACTCGCGGTTATGTTAGAAACATTATCTATTGCTCGTTTTTTCTACTGCGATTTTCAAGTGCGATAGTTTTGTTTTCATGGCTTGTTATGATTAGAAGAGGGTTTTGCCTCTCTTTTATCGTTTTTCGTTATCTATTGAAAGCGATTTCTGCAATCCCTGCCCCGGTTGATTGTATTTATGAATTTCACCAAACAGCATTAACTAGCTGCGGTCGAAGAGTTTATTCACGAACAGGTAGGTGCTTTAATCTTCTGATATCTGCAACCGATTAATCAGGTTCTTATCATCCACACAGATATCCAAGAAATTGTTCCATTCCAAGAATTGGTGTCGCTGAACGTGATCGCTTCGGTGCTGATGCCTACCAGCGGGAAACCGTCACGAAGTACGTACGTCGTAAAGAGTAGTCGGAAGAAACCGGTATTGAGGATTCGTCTTCGCCGTATCAGTAAATATCATGTCATCCTCTTTATTGATACTCCGCAGAAGCAGGAAGGGGACATGCAATACATTAAAAAAAGTACCAAATATACTGTTAAATTGTTATAACCAACGATCGTTCTTTCGTTCTACAACTTGCTGTAGTGTTGTCTTACACTCAGGGCAAAAAAATCTGCTTTTTGATTTTACTTCATCTAAACGATTTTATAGTCTGAACTAAGTAAGTTCATGTTGAGAAATCAATTTTTCTTGAACTGTATAAAAACTTTCCTTCTTCACTGTGTACAAATTATCGTATGCCTTTCTGTATCATAATGTCATGTTTCAATCTTTCAATTGATCAATTATAAAACCATCGCCAATGTACAATGTAGCTTCAGGGTGAATACCGATTGTAATGCAGGAGATAGGTATCAGTTTCATTTCTCTGCTGGCTAAAGCAGGAATAAATAAAGAAGGCGGTTAGCCTAATTCAATAGGTTATGGGCCCAGGATCCCATTCCCAACGAGATACCAAGGACGATAGACCAGAAGGACGATTTGGCTGTGGGTAGCAGCCAGGATGGAGTGGCCGCGAGTAGCAGCCAAGGACGAAAGACTGGAGCAATTCGAAAGACAGCGGCTGGTGGAACCGTAACCGGGACGAATCGGCTGGTGGAAGCCGTAACCAAAGCGAACCCAAGCAACCAGAAGTTCAGATTTTACTTAAATTTACTCTTAACCGAACTAATTGGTTCACTATGGTTCACATCAAGTTCCAAGCATACTTAACGGAACTTTAAAGTTCACTTAAAGTTCCGTTACATACAAAAAAATACTTAAAATGAGAGCTGATTAAGCCAAAATAGCCCTTCTTATCCGAACTTCTGGTTGCTTGGGAAGCAGCTGGTGGAAGCCGTAACCGAAGCGAGGCGGCTGGTGGAAGCCGCAACCAAAGCGAAGCGGCTGGTGGAAGCCGTAATCAGGACGAAGCAGCTGGCAGAAGCCGCACTCGGGACGAAGCGTTCGATGAAAGCCGCAGACGAGACGAAGTGGCTGGTGGGAGTCACAGTCGTGACGAAGGTTTAAGATGCAGCCGTGACAGAGCGACTGGAATAAGTCGCAGCAGAGGCGAAACTATGACTGCAGATCGCAGCAGAAATAGAGTGGCAAATGGAAGCCTCGACCAGAACAGTAACGTTGATGGAAGTTTTAATCGATACCAAGCGGTTGGTGGCAGGATCGGGAAAGTAGCGACGATGAACAAAATGAAGTGTCCGGAAGGAATTGGTTCAGCAAAGCGTCCAGTGGCAATCGGTTCGCAGGAGTAACTGGAAGTGGAAGTGAGTGAAACGAGACAAACCGAAATAGCGGACCAGTTATGTCCCATCCATAAAAGTGACCGCACGAAATGGTTCTCGTGTCGCAGAGCCAACAAATAGGATGACAGATCCTATGGTGCCAAATGCATCCACAGTGATGCTTATAGAAAGACGGAGTCAGATGGTTGGGATATTCGAGGGAGATGAGCGGGAGTTTACTGCGTACTCCTAGACAGGAGCCATACGGATAGGCAGATCCCAATGCATCGCCACAAGAAGAAGCACACCGACAAGTGTTGTACTAGAAACGCTGCGAAGCCGAGAGACGAGGCAATCGATGAAATTATTTCCACGATTGGAAATAAACCTCTTCAGAAACTAATGCATTGCCAATACGCCAAAAAGTGTATGGATGCACTGTCAAATGCATACCAAAGAGGTGGAACACTGGTGGCCATTTCCCTTCGTCGTCAGCTGTTCAGATTGGGAGATCGCCAATTTCGCTCCTTGGATGAACTATTCAAAGAACACTCAAGACTCTGTATGGAACTGGAGTATGCAGACCCTCAAGAAACACACATGGAGAAGATTCAAACGCTACTTGGCGCAATCCCTGGACGCATGCAGCATGTGGTAGCAGCCATACTCATGATCCCGGAGGCGATCCTGAAGAAGAAACCACTTGATGACCTTCACCGTATGCTTCTGGATGCCGAATCTCTCCAGAGACTTCCATTGAATGTGGCTATGGTAGCCAATCCGAAATCCAATCCGAAAGTCTATCCGAAAGAAGTTCAGCCAGCCAAACCTAGATAGAAAGGAAAGAGAACACGCGTTAATGGTAACCACAAGTATGGTGAACAAGAGGCGATTCGTGACTGATTCTGGTGCTTCCAATCACATGATTAACAATGATTCCATCATGAGTGATGTTGAAAATTTTGATGTGGAAATGGTTGTTACTACTGCAAAGAAGGGTGAACATTTGAAGGCTACTAAGAAAGGGTCAGTAGCGCTCAAATCAGTTGTTGGAGTAAATAAAATCAAAAAGTTGAAACTGTATAACTGCCTTTTCATTCCTGGGCTGCAGGAAAATCTGATTTCCGTAAAAAGAGTTGTTTCTCAAGGAAAGGAGGTTCATTTCTTCAACAAGACTGTCGTTATTCAAGAGAAATCTGGTGAGGTTATCGCTACACGGAAGAAATAAACTACCCAATAATGAGTTTTATTCACCCAACCTCGAACATCCGTACGAGAAGCCAAAATTGAGTAAGTAGGGTCGAAGTAGTTTGTCTTTACTCCCATGTTAAAAAAGTATCAAACGGAAAATTTATTTACTCAAATGTAAGTTTAATTCACTCAATTTCGACCTCAGGTAATAAAACTCAAAATTGGCTTCCCGTATAGGGTAAAATGCCCAATAGTGGACCCTCTAGTAGCGGAATTTTGCTCTTCCTGTCATACGACTTAGAAATTTTCAAAATATTAACTCTGCTTGATATCTAACAACAAGCTCTGCATCCCCTCTTCACGATACATACATAAAACACCCATATACACGACGTTATTCGTAGAAATTTACATTTTAAAGTCTAACTGAATTCGCCCTATAGTAGACCCCTGGGGTCCATAATAGGAAATTGCTTACCAACAATTGACACTTCATTTGATTTTCATGTCCCGTTTCGGGACGTTCTTCTTCCCTATTATGGACCCCCTAAAATATTCCTATAATGGACACTCTCGTGTTTATTTTTTATAGAATTGTAAAAAATCATCTAAATTGACTTTCCATCGCATTTCCAATGCATGTAGTCAAATCATAGGACTGTAAGGTAGGTTCTCCCGATAGAATTTCATAGCGAAATGTTGACATTGTGCAGTAATAATGCAAAAATGGCTGGAGGGTCCACTATTAGTTGGGGGTCCACTATTGGTCACTTTACCCTAGATAGTGGAATACATAGATGAGTGAAGATAAATCCTCTGTCTCCAAACGAACTGTCAAACGTGTTTCCAAACGAGCATGACGTCACGATTTCAATGGAAATGTTAAGGGCTGTGACGTCATATACGCGTGTGCACGGTCAAAAAAATCGACTCAGCGATGCTTTCGCTCATCTATAGATTCTACTATCTATAGCTTCCCGTATTGAACTGGCGTCGTTGAATTGTTTGGCTCTTTTGTTTTTGACAACAAAAGAAAGTGTGGATGAAAGAGAAGAGAAAAAATAACTCAAAAGTAAGTTTAAAAATACTCAATTTTGGGTACTTTTTTTCTTCCGTGTACACGGAGTACTGTCTCCAAATTTCTAATATGACATCAGCATTTAGTCGAATAGGATTTTTATTGCACAGTTTGTTCTGTTTTCTCATTGCGTCCGTCTCGTCGCAACCAACTTGGCTGCCTCGGAGAGAACAAAGCAGAGAAAGGCACTGCTGCTGTACCGTCGACCAATAACAGCTGGATTGATGGATGCCCCCACCAAGGGTAGTACACTAAATTAATGATTTCGTGTGTGTTACTTCGCACGGACTCGAGACGGACGCAATGAGAAAACAGAACTGTGCAATAAAAATCCTATTCGACTAAATGCTGATGTCATATTAGAAATTTGGAGACAGTACTCGTCGATAGCAAATCCTTCCGCACGCGATGGCATATGAGCAAGTCAAACCACCTTCCTTTTGCCAGTGGAGATACATCAGCTTCCACACTGATATTCTTCCCTCCCCCTTCATACGGGAGCTTGGCAGAAGGAAGGTCGTGCGATATGTGCCATCACAAATATTGCCCTCCGCTCGCTTTCAAATCGACTTCTATAAAAACATTCTTCATGCCTGCCGTATTCTATACTTTCGCCTCTAATGCTATCATGAACATGTACGTCCAAGTTTGGAAGATGATATTAGCATTTCCATATCATTGTAAATCGTTTAACTTCACGTAGAAGTAACACACACGAAATCATTAATTTAGTGTATCTAGAGATTGTTTATAAACCAAGTAATGATCAACCAGCAGATGCGCCAACGAAACCATTATCAAAAGTTGAACATGAAAAGTTATTCGAATTGCTAAACATAAAAATTGAAGGGAGGTGTTGAGAAATCATTTGTTCTTGTACTGTATGAATACTTTCCTTCTTCACTGTGTACAAATTATCGTATGCCTTTCTGTACCATAATGTCATGTTAAAAGATATTTTAGTTAGGGCCCATTCACAAATTACATAACGCATTAGGGGGTGGGAGGGTATCTGTCTGAGCGTTACGGCCTATACAAATTTTGAATCCCTTCAATACAAAAAACGTTACGAGGGGGTGGGTGGGGGATGAAAATTGTCAATTTTAGCGTTATGTAATTTGTGAATGAACCCTTATTTACTAGATAAAGATTGTCGCTTCGGTTCCCTTTGTTCTGCTGTCCGAAACATGTGTGGTACATACCTGTCAAATCGTATGGATTTTCCTTCTTTGACATTTAGCTCCCCTATCCTCGCCAGCAAAAGATGTTCCGGACAGCGATGACAGCGACAATCTTTATCTAGTAACTAAAATATCTTTTGTCATGTTTCAATCTTTCAATTGATTACTTATAAAACCATCGCTAATGTACAATGTAGCTTCCCAACTAACAATGTTGGTGCTAAAAGCTTCAACTTCTAGCCTAAGGCTGTATAATATTTAAATAAAAGCAGCCAATCTTCTTCTTCTATATACATAAAAATGAATTTTTGTCTGTCTGAACCTTATAGACTCGGAAACTACTGAACCAATCGGCGTGAAAATTTGTATACTGGGGTTTTTGGGGCCGGGGAAGGTTCTTAAGATAGTTCAAGACCCCTCCCCGCTTTGGATAGGGGGGCTCCCATACAAATGAAACAGGAATTTCTGCATAACTCAAGAACTAATCTGAGAATAAATCAATTTTAGGCGAAACGAAGTTTGTCGGGTCTGCTAGTGCTAAATAAAAGAAAAGCCTTCGCAAATAATCCCTTAAACTTCAACTCGACTATTACCCAAATATCTATCAGCTAGTCAGTTTGTGCCGAACATATTTATCTTTTATCGTTTATGCAGCTTTCATATAGTCATAAAACAGCTCTGTCTGAATTAACAACAAAGCTTATCGGTTAAGAGCTCATGTATGTAATTGAGTTGCTTGTTAGCAACTTCCCATATTACGGCGAGTAGCATTCACAATGAAAACGTTTTCGCTGTTATTATAGCACTAACAATATAGCGTAATGGTGCTATAAATGATGTAACGAACCATTTAGGTAACTTCTGTATTTTTGAAGATTACACAACGTTTAAGTAAACCTTATACTACTTCTTTTAATAGCTTATCAGTATGGAACGTCAAAACCGCAATGTTTACATTTGATTTTTGTTGCCGGAGCTGTGTATGAGCTATTGATTTCTGTAAAGCAGCTACAAAGGTATTCACCTGCTCTTATAGCAACTGACAAAGCGCTGTCATTAATGCTAGCAGTTAGTGTAAGAAAACAAGCCATTTAGAAGCGAAATTTCTGTTGACGGCTACTGTTAAACGATTAGCAACAGAGTAGCATCTATACAGATCGAGAAAATGTTGCCTAAAAACAATTTCAGCGATTGATGGTGCATAAAAGTTAGCCAACAGAACATGCTGATAGATGTTTGAATAGGGGAAAATACCTATTCTTGGCAGTCTAAGACATTCGCCAAATTGAATGATAAAAATAATGAATAATTACACTAAAACACAGGTATCGTTCAACTGGTATACATTCGTATGCTCTTCCTTTGATGATTGGTGTTCACTTAATATAATATCTTTTACCACAAACTTAGTAAATTTAATATAAAGTGACAGGTAAACGTTTCTTCTATTGGCATAGCAATTTCTATTATCAGCAATGATTTTGCTCCCTTCAGCAACTAGACATGGAAGTAAAAAACTAGTAATGTATTGGTGCCAGATGCTGGTTGCTCTAGTAGTAAAATTCATTCATAATAATCGGCCGCACGCTCATCTCGCTTCACTCAATTTTGGAAGAAATTTTATTAATTATCAAAACTGGCTTAAAACAAAACATGCATTTTAGCCTTGGCATCAATTTTATGTCACGTGGAAGATAGGCAAAAACATTTAAACACATTGTAAAACAAATTTTACCCCTTATGCGGCCAACAAAAAACAGACGTGAATGGCAGATAGGGTACCCGTGTACCCAGATATTGACAATTTCATAACTTTTACCATTTTTAACCTATTTGAATAATGTTGGCCATTTTGGAGAAGGGAACTTACATACTTTTCGTCCGCTGCCAAGATTTACATCTTTTGTCTTTTGTAATGCCTTAGAGTCTTCACGCGTAAGCAAGTCTATCAACCAGTTTCAAATATACAACTTGCTCTTTACGGTCCTTAGATTTGAAGGTCCGTACATGATATGTTTGTTTCATCAAAATAATCATGGGGATTGTGTACAGCGACGTAAACTACGTAAAACCAAATCTATACACATAAGATTGAGCTGGAGCCACCTCATTCGTACACTACGTTTCACAGTTGAATAATTGATAATACCCTAAAAGTAGGCAATTATTTATGGTTGAAATGCGCTATGTAGGAACGGGAATGGTTATGATTTTTTTGATGAGCTTGGAAAGTATTAAAGTTGCAAAGGAAAATGGTTCTGTCAGCCACATAAGGCTTAAAATACTACGGTGTGGCTATCACTTTTGATATAATTCATGGTCTGAGTAAAAATCTGAATAGAAGCATTTGTATTCTAACACTTTTTTAAAATAAATGCCAACGCCGGATATTTTGTTCGTAGTTTTGTTAAAATCAAATCACATGGAATTGTGCGTGGTATTTTTTTAGCGTGTGTTTGATATGCTCACAAACACATTCTCTCGCTCTATTCCGAAGTGCGCTGCTGCCAAAGAAAACGAACAGTCCCAATTTTATTTAGTGAAACATAGAGCAAATATTGGATAAATTTGCTATTTGTGGTGATAATCAAGTGGTAATAAAGTGTAAAAAGTAGTTTACGTATCTAATTTGTCGTATCATACACGATAAAGAGAAGAAACGGGCGATCCAAAAAAGTAAGTAACAGTTTGCTTTTCGTCTGCTGCTTTCTTGGGCGATGCAATAATGGCAAGGATTTCGTAGGTGCAAATTTGTTAATCACCGTAACAATTCGTCAAATCTTGCTACTTTTACACAAACAACTTAGTCAAATGAAAGCCTAGACTTGAAATTGTGTGATTGAATCAAATTTATGTTCATAAATAGTGTATGTTTGCTGGAAAACGCAAATATTGTTGAGGGTCCCAACAAATGTCGCACCCTGCCAAAGCCGTATTCTACCCTACCTAATTTAACTTCAATTTTATTAGCATATCGGTCTCGATGCTGCTCGTATAGAGGATGGGAGCAGCGCAAGGAGCAGCGTGTGTGCGAAAGCAGATGGGAAAGAAACGGAGTCCGAATGTTATCGCTAGGCAGCGACAAGTGTGAAAATTGTTTAAAAGGTGTTGAAGTATGCGAGGGCCATCGAGCAGCATCGAGACCGATATGCCAATAAAATTGAATTTAAACTGATTACGGTCGTACAGCTTCTGTCTAATAAGAAATGATTTGGCGCGTAAATAAGAATTGTGGTTCCAATAGCATCATATGGTGGCATCGGGAGAGACTCGGTGCAATGTGTACAAACCATACACGACCATCGATGATTCTCCAAATGATGAACATCGATCGCTAGAACTAATTAAGTATTAGCCGAATAAATAAATATGCGTATCGTTGCCTCCGTTTTTGCCAGTCTCGGTAACAGTGACTTTCATTCACTGCCCGAGCCATCCCCAGAAAGGATGTACGGCAAAGACGGACGCTTCGATAATTTAATTATTCTCAAATGGCCCTCGCATACTTCAACACCTTTCAAACAATTTTCACACTTGTCGCTGCCTAGCGATAACATTCGGACTCCGTTTCTTTCCCATCTGCTTTCGCACACACGCTGCTCCCTTCCTCTATACGAGCAGCATCGAGACCGATATGCCAATAAAATTGAATTTAAACTGATTACGGTCGTACAGCTTCTGTCTAATAAGAAATGTTTGAATAATAGTTGAAATAATGCTGCAAGTGTAATTTTCAAGCTTATGTGCTAAAAGCAGCATGTAGGCTTCTTTCTAACTTTTATCAGCATGAATCTGAAAATAGCGTTAGTAAAACAACCTATAGGGTATGCGAAGAAGCGCATCCATAATTTTCTATGTTGTTACATGTGTCAAAGCGATGTTGAATAGCTCCGATCGAATAGAGTTCGCCGCCGTACCAAACAGACTATCTACAAAACGCTTATAAGACCGGTAGTTCTCTACGGACACGAGACCTGGACGATGCTCGTGGAGGACCAACGCGCACTGGGAGTTTTCGAAAGGAAAGTGTTGCGTACCATCTATGGTGGGGTGCAGATGGCGGACGGTACGTGGAGGAGGCGAATGAACCACGAGTTGCATCAGCTGTTGGGAGAACCATCCATCGTTCATACCGCGAAAATCGGAAGACTGCGGTGGGCCGGATACGTAGCCAAAATGTCGGACAGTTATCCGGTGAAAATGGTTCTCGACAACGATCCGACGGGAATAAGAAGGCGAGGTGCACAGCGGGCAAGGTGGATCGATCAGGTGGAGGACGACTTGCGGACCCTCCGCAGACTGCGTGGTTGGCGAAGTGCAGCCATGGACCGAGCTGAATGGAGAAATCTTTTATGTGCAGCACAGGCCACTCCGGCCTTAGTCTGATGATAAATAAACATGTGTCAAAGTGACGGTGATGACAGAGCAGCAGCCATTGAATCAGGAGATCAGGAGTTCGAATCTAGGTAGCAACAAAATTGATATTTCAGTTTTTACAAAAAAAAAACATTGAATAAACTCCGAAATTTACCTCAAATTTAAATTTAAATAATATTTAATCAAATTGAAATCAGTGGCTGTATAAAACTTATTTAACAGATTCAAAAAATCTGAATAAGCGCCATTGAAACGAATTATATTACTAAATGGTTTAGTAAAGATTGAGAAAAAATTGTGTAACATGCTGTAAAGTAGTTGTACAGGCACGTCAAAAACAGCTGCACAAATTAGCCAGATTTGCTGGTAAAAGCATTGAATAGAAGTTCTTGATCATATGTATAGCACGCATATTCAGCTTGAAGCCGTATAGACGAGTTGAAATAACATTTACATTGACATTAAATGTTAGTTGGGTTCAGGGTGAATACCGATTGTAATGCAGGAGATATGTATCAGTTTCATTCCTTTGCTGGCTAAAGCAGGAATAAATAAAGAAGGCGGTTAACCTAATTCAACAGTTCAACTAATAGAAGGATATTTGAATTTTCTAAATGTCTTGTGAAAAGTCAGTGAAAACACTCCAGTGTATTTTCAGTGCGCGCGCTTCTGTGGCTCTGGAGTGCATTTTTTTGACAGTTTGCCATGACATTTAGAAAATTCAAATATCCTTCTATTAGTTTAATTCTCCAAATGAGACAGACCCTTAATTGAGACTATAAAATCGTTTAGATGGAGTAAAATCAAAGAGCATAATTTTTTGCCCTGAGCGTAGGACAACACTGACTTGCTGTCAGTACTGATAATTTAATTTTACTAAATACTTATTTAACAAATACATATAACATTCATCTCACTGCACAAAGCTCAACCAGACGACGAACCACTGGGCACCACTTCCCACAAGTCCTTCAGGGTGTAGCCTTCCTTGATGCCTTCCATGGCAAACCCCAATTCTTTGCAATAAAACGGCTTACGCCGTAGCCCGCCCGGATCGGATTCGGCGAGGTAAGCGGTGAATTTGCTGTTGATTTCAGCACCGGCGGTCATGTCCAATTCTTCAATATCGTCAATCGACTCCGGCGGCGGCCGCTCGATGTCCGGCTTTTGTTCGTAGAACACCCCAAAGATTGGTGTCTCAGTGTAGACACTATGCAGCGATAGTAGCTCCTTGTACACATCCGTCAGTTTGTCCTGTGGATCTATGCGAAATCCCAGCACGTAGGAGCCTGCCGTTTCCAACGTTTGGATGACAAGTGCAGGACCATATTTCGACTCACGAATACGAATGTTGGATATTTGCATGTACGGCAACGATATGTTGAAACTGTTGTTCATTTCGGCGAACCATACCAGTCTGACGTTTGTCAAAATGAAAATTCCAAGATTGCCTTGGTCACTGGACAAATTCCACACGCCGTTTATTGTGTTGAAAACCTGTTCCTGCAATAACACATTCAGCTGTCCGCTGTTGACAATCGCAGATCGTAGCTTGAGTTCTCGATACAGGAATGAGGCCTGATACAGGCGATAGATGTCAAAGATTGTGGAGAAATGTTTTGTGTTGTTAGCGGTAAGATTGGTGAAAATGAACTCAAACCGAGAGTTGTTGCCTACGCTGAGTATGTGTAAGGCCTGTGTTGTTCCCCGCACCTTAGAGACCACCGTTTTGGTGTTCATGGTGAGAACACAGGTGAATCCGATTGATAGACTGAATCGATTGGATGTTACCGAGTACCAAATGATCCGAAGATTTGTGACCAACAGCCTTCCCCGATCGCCAAGGTTACCCTTGGTATCTTCTATTGAGTCCAATATTTCAAGCGTTTGTTCCCCGCTGCGGATGGTCTTGCAACTATCGAGAAAAACAACGGCACTTGAACAAGGAACGTGTGTAATTAATTTGATAAATTTACATATTGGTTATGTCGAACTTGATCTCCCGATCTTCCCAAACTGGTTTTTGATTCATGGTTGGTATTTTAATAACACAATTAGGTACATGATCCACGAAATAATCTAACACGAATGTTTGTGGTGCCCTCGGTTACCACAGCAATGTAGGGATCTGAACGTGGTCATGCGCATTATTCATCTCTAGGCAACTGTATAGCTTATGGAATTTATCATAATAGGATAGTGCTTTCCAAGGGGTTGGGGAATTACCTCGGCAATTTCGCGTCAACTGGAGGTAGCGAAGCCAACTCGACCACTGGTAGGATAGGATAGGTTTCAATATAAGTTTAAGTGGAGAATTCATGAATCACAATAGATCATCTATATTTTATAGACATTCAAATTTAAGAATATTTCAACCGAGTTCAAGTAGAAGTGGAGAATTATTTAGATTTATCAAAATAAGTATCAGGTTGGAAAGTTCAAAATAGTAATGCCGATGCAATTAAATGAATCGAAAACAGCTTATGATAGCAATATAAATTTCATATTTCAGCATAACAATAAATATTTTTTACATTTTTACATTACATGGATTCTGGTGATAAGTCTCAGTCTCAGATAGGATGGACCAGATCCTGCTTTGGGAGGCTCCGTACTTGCGACTGTAGCAGGTATTGTTACTGCGGTTGAGGGCGTCACTGTTTGTGATCGTTGTGCAGCAAAGCGTGGTGCTTGAGCTGACACCCATTCTTCCCGCAGAGTTTATCTTGGCATACGCCATCGTGATGGCATGAACAACGACAGCAAAGAGTGTACTCGCTTACGATGGCCCAGCGTTAATCCTGGGAAAAATCTTTAGAGCGTTTGCATTGTTCGACGGCTTTGCAAGCTTCTTTGCACACACGGCACTGGCCGTTGGCGATGTGGCTTTTCCGATAAGGAAGCTGTAATACGCGAGTTTCAAATGGAGTATTTTTTTAATGCGCTTTCACGAAGGCATTTCCCTTCTTTGTTCCTCTCATTCCACAGTGGTCGTGTATTGGAGATATTCGGAATAGTAACTGTGCTAGCGACTTCGGCAAGGCAACAGATCCAGTTGCTAAAAGCTACTAAGTTTACTCCTGGCAAAGACACTCTGCACTAAGCCCAGTTCAGCTTAACTGTTGAATCAGGGTGTCTACTACCTGTTAAAACCTGGAAAACCTGGAATTATCAGGAAATTTCTCTCCACCTGGAAAATACCTGGAGATATCAGGGAATTCCTGACATAATCAGGGAAATTTCAATACCCGGTGATCATAAGTGAAATTCTCTCAAAAGATGAAAAAATCCTTAAAAATATTTGAATAAATATACTAATCAAATCTATTGAAAATGTAGTGAACGTTAATGGATCGTTGTTCCGCAAAAAACGTTTTGCCATCTTCTAAAGAATTCCTGGAGAATTTCCGAAGTTATTCTTGGTGAAATCTAGGAATTTATTCGGGAAATCAATTAGGGATTGCTTTGTAAATTCTTTTGAGTATTCCCTCGGAAATTATTTAGGAATATATTAAAAAATACTAAATTAGTTAGGATTTTCCAAAGCAATTCTTGGAGGAATTTCCAAAGAAATTCCGGGATTCCGGGAATTATTCAAAGAAATCACTAAAAGAGTGTCCATAAAAATGATTAGCAATTTTTTAAATTAGTTCTGAAGGAATTTCCAAGATAAAAATCGAAAAGAACTCCCGGAGGAATTTCAAAACGAATTTCCTAACGATTTTTCGTATGGTTTCTTTAAGAAACTCCCGAAAGGGAACCTGAAGGGATTTAAAAAAATGTGAAGAGTGATTTGTGAAGGATTTTTGCTAAAGGAACTCTTGGAAGAATAACCGAAGGATTCCCGAATGGATTTTTCAAAGGAGTTTCTAAAGGTATTCTCGAAGTATTTCTAAAGAATTCTTAAAAGCAAAATATCCGGAAAAACTCCTTCAGGTGTTTTCTAAAGTTTTCCTTAAGATACTTTTGAATGAGTTCCTAAAAAATCCCAAGGAATTAAAAAAAAAATATCCGAAGCATTTTCCGAAGGTTTTTACAGTAAAGCAGTAATATAACGCTAGTGGCGCTGTAACCATTGAAATTATTCTGCCAAAATATGCTTAAATAAGCTTAATAGCCTATTCAGATTACGATTAGATTATTTATCGTAATACATATCGTGTTAAAGCGGAAAATTGAATGTATCGAGATGGCATCAGGTTGTTGTTTATCATGATATTTATGATCATAAATGGCGTAGCCTGAATAGGCTATAACTTAGCCGTTTGACACTTATAGTACCTACCGGCTGCTAGGTCCAAGCAAACTAGATATTGGTCCCAAACTAGACCAAACTAGATGTTGGTCACGCGAACAGGTATAAGGACTTAAGGCCCGAGTACGTTAGGCATAAAGGATGTTAAGCATAAAATGCCCCAAAAACAGCCCACGACATAAAGAAGGTATTATGCCTAACGTCATGGACCCACCAATCTCATATTTTTGCATCAACACATTTCCTGAAGGAATTTTCGTAAGAAGTTCTGAAGGATTTCCTGAAGAAATTCCCAAACATATTTCCGGAACATTTCTTTAAGAAGTTTTGTAAAGCTTCTTTAAAAAAACAGCTGAAGTAAAATTCAAAGAAATTTCCGAAAGAATTCTTAATCAAATTTCCAAAGATATTCCTAAAAAAATTAAAAGAATATTGGAAGAAACCTGTAGTATTTTATAAAGGTATTTCCGAGGCATTTTCACAATACATTTTCGAACAAACACTACGGGAATTTAAAAAAATCGTTAAGGAATCGCCAAATATTTCTCTAAAAGAATTTCCCGAACAATTCCTTTAGATGTTTTCTAAAGACTAGCAAAAAACAAATTAAATCTTGGAGGAAGTTTTGAAGTGATTCCTAAAATCCGGAGGAATTTCCGATGAAATCTATGGAGAAATTTTCAAAGGAATACCTGGAGGAATTCCCTATGTGATTCCTGAAGGAATTTTGATTCAATGGCTGAAGCAATTTCTTGGTGAACTTGCGAATGAATTCCTGGAGGAATTTCTTAAGTAAGTTACAACATTGTTTAATTCTTTAAAAACATATTTAAGCAATATTTACTTTTTTTTTAATTGATTATTTTGGTCACGCGAACATGTATAAGGACTTAAGGCCCGAGTACGTTAGGCATAAAGGATGGAAATGCCCCAAAAACAGCCCACGACATAAAGAACGTCATGGACCCACCAATCTCATATTTTTGCATCGACACATTTCCTGAAGGAGTTTTCGTAAGAAGTTCTGAAGGATTTCCTGAAGAAATTCCCAAACATATTTCCGGAACATTTCTTTGAGAAGTTTTGTAAAGCTTCATTAAAAAAACAGCTGAAGTAAAATTCAAAGAAATTTCCGAAATAATTCTTAACCCTTTTGTTACCGACAAAAAAAACACCCTTACGTTACCGACAGGGTACCCGGGTACCCACGGACTTAAAATGATCATAACATTGTCAGTTATTCACCGATTTCGACGATTTTGGTTGCTACGGATGCAGGAACTTACCCGCTATTCGATACATGTTACAGAGAACCGATTCGGATTACCTGGTAACTGGAATTCCGGATTAACTGGGCCAAGTCCCAAAGTATGTGTGAATTGAAGATATATTTTCAACCAAATGAAGATTTCTTGCGTCATGACTAATAAACTTCGTTGGAAATTTAAAGAATATAACTTAACTACGGTACAGGACCATTTTATGAATTAATCCCGGAACGGTTATTCCGGAAACAGGTTCCCGTGGGGCCTAAAGTGGCCACAAACTCATTCTGAAGAAACCCTGGCAATATGGGTATCAAAATTCATGAAATTGTTTCGGAAGCATGATCTGATAAGTAATTGGACCATTGGATGGTTTGACAACGGACCGGTCATCCTGGAACAGGTTCCCGTGGGGCCTAAAGTGACCACTAACTTATTCTGAAGAAACCCTGGCAATATGGGTATCAAAATTCATGAAATTGTTTCGGAAGCATGATCTGATAAGTAATTGGACCATTGGATGGTTTGACAACGGGCCGGTCATCCTGGAACAGGTTCCTGTGGGGCCTAAAGTGGCCACAAACTCATTTTGAAGAAAACCAGGCAATGTGGGTATCAAACTTCATGAAATTGTCTCGGAAGCATGATCTTTTGGGTTATTAGGCCATAAGATGGTTTGACAATGGACCGGTCATTCTCAAACAGGTTTCCGAGGGGACCCTCATTTAGAAGAAACACTTGCTATCTTCTTTTCCCCTTATTTCTTGTCAAAAAGACTTAAAAATTCTTGACTCAGAAATGATTTATAATGAACCACAGACGCTGTAAGTTTATTGATGTTTGCTGAATAATTTACAAAAATAAAAAGAACGACTGAAATTTTCAATTTTTTTTGTGGATGCAAAATGGGCAAAAACGTGACAAAAGCGGAACGTGATGAAATCGGGTCGAAAATGTGATAAAGTCGGAGGTAGATAAAATCGGGGAGTGACAAAATCGGGTCAACACTGTGTAACTTTTCACTTCTCTCTTCTCATTTCTCTCATTTCACTTTTCACTTTTTACTTTCAACTTCTCACTGCTCACTATTCACTCCTCACTTCTCATTCGACCCAATAACCATTCGGCCTAACAGCCATTCAGCCTGATGACCCAACATCAGTCCCATCTTCTTGGAAAAACATGTTTCCAAAAATATTTCAAGAATTTTGATGCCAGGGTAACTTCTAAATGAGTTTGTGGCCACTATATCCATCCTATGGTCTAAACTACATGGAAACGTGTTTCCGGAACAATTCCAAGAATTTTGATACCCATATTGCCAGGGATTCTCCCAAATGAATTTACGGTCACTGTAGGCCCTCCGGGAACCTGTTCCAGAATGACCATTCCGGTTAATATCCATCCTATGGTCTCAACTACATGGAAAACATGTTTCCGGAACAATTCCAAGAATATTGATACCCATATTGCCAGGGATTCTATCAAATGAATTAATGATCACTTCAGGCCCTCCCTTCCGGGAACCTGTTCCAGAATGACCGTTCCGGGTCATATCCAATCTATGGTCTCAAGTACACGAAAAACATGTTTCCAGAACAATTCCAAAAATTTTGATACCCATATTGCCAGGGTTTATTCAAAATGAGTGTTTGGCCCCTACGGACCCTCGGGGAACCTATTCCAGAATGACCGTTCCGGTTGATATCCATCCTATGGTCTTAACTACATGGAAAATATGTTTCCAGAACAATTCCAAGAATTTTGATACCCATATTGTTGGGGTTTATTCAAAATGAGTTTTTGGCCACTACGGGCTCTCCGGGAACCTGTTCCAGAACAACCGTTCCTGTTCATATCCATCCTATGGTCTCAACTATATGGAAAACATGTTTCCCGAACAATTCCAAGAATGTTGATACCCATATTGCCAGGGTTTATTCTAAATAAACCCTGGCAATATGGGTATCAAAATTTTTCGGTGGCAACTACGGGCCCTCCGGGAACCTGTTCTAGAATGACCATTCCGGTTCATATCCATCCTATGGTCTGAACTACATGGAAAACATGTTTCCGGAACAATTCCAAGAATTTTGATACCCATATTGCTAGGGTTTATTCAAAATGAGTTCTTGGTCACTACGGGCCCTCCGGGAACCTGTTCCAGAATGACCGTTCCGGTTCATATCCATCCTATGGTTTCAACTATATGAATAACATGTTCCCGAAACAATTTCAAGAATGTTGATACCCATATTGCCAGGAATGAATTTGCGGCCACTATAGGGCCCACGGGAACCTATTCCGGGATGTCCGTTCCAAGTCCATATGATCACGTGGTCCTAATACGTTGGGAAGTCATAATCCTCGAATTTTCTGCGAAACTGGTGATTCAGGATACAAGAAACCATCATTTGGATTCTATAAGATCAACTTCTCCATTTTTGAGACATGGTCTAGCAAATCCGGAACTCCGGTAACCAGGTAATCCGGATCAGTCTTATGTGCCATGGATCGGATAGAGGATGAATTTCTTAATCCATAGCAAACGGAATCGTCCAAATCGGTTGAAAACTGACGAAGTTATGGTCATACCAAAACGTGGGTACCCGGGTACCCTGTCGGTACGTTACGGGGTAAAAATATTCAGAAGCCCCTCCCCAAGCCCCCCCTTATTGGATTTTCATTTTCGTACCACCCAAACCTTAATTTTGCCGAGTTTGAAGATGTCACGGAGTTTCAATTTACTGCGATGTTTAGAACCCTAAAAAAATTTCACTTGAAAACGAAAAAGGTACCCGGGTACCCTGTCGGTAACAAAAGGGTTAATCAAATTTCCAAAGATATTCCTAAAAAAATTAAAAGAATATTGAATTTTTAATTAATAATTAAAAGAATATTGAATTTAACTATCATCCTTATTTGCTATGTCATATTTTTAGTTATTATTAATACATTTCAATTGCCTCTGGCAGTTAGAATTTTTTCCTCTGGTTGAATTGAACCATGTAGGAATTACAATGTTTTCAACTTAAACTAAACTTAACCTATTTTTAGTATAAAGGTACAAGGAGTACAAGGAGTTAATCGTTGCAATAGAAGATTGCAACGATTTTTGTCTAAAATTGGAAATTATTTTGTTGGACATTTGTTGCAATGTCTCAATATTAAAAATTCTATGAAGTTCATTGGTACTATACCACGGAGGCAACTTCAGAATCATTTTCAAAATTTTATTTTGAATCCTCTGAAGTGCCTTCTTTCTGGTATTGCAGCAACTAGTCCATATTGGCACAGCATACAACATGGCAGGTCTAAAAATTTGTTTGTAAATCAAAAGTTTGCTCTTAAGACAAAGTTTTGATTTTCTGTTTATAAGTGGATATAGACACTTAATATATTTGTTACATTTGGCTTGAAGGCCTTCAATGTGATTTTTAAAAGTTAATTTTTGATCTAGCAGAAGTCCTAAATATTTAGCTTCGCTAGACCCATTCATAGTGACAATATGTCTGCTAGAAGGTTTCAAATAAGAAGCTCTCGGCTTATGTGGGAAAATTATAAGCTGAGTCTTGGAAGCATTCGGGGAAATTTTTCATTTTTGCAAGTAAGTGGAGAAAATATCCAAACTTTTTTGCAATCTACTACAAATGACACGAAGGCTTCGCCCTTTGGCTGAGAGACCTGTGTCATCTGCAAACAAAGATTTTTGACACCTTGGTGGTAAATCAGGTAAGTCAGAAGTAAAAATGTTATACAAAATGGGCCCCAGTATGCTGCCTTGGGGAACACCAGCTCTTACAGGTAATCTATCAGATTTAGAATTCTGATAGTTTACCTGCAGTGAGTTATCTGATAAATAATTTTGGATCAGTTTAATAATGTACAGAGGAAAATTAAAAGTCATCAATTTTACAATCAAACCTTCATGCCAAACACTGTCAAATGCTTTCTCTATATCAAGAATATCTCGAATATCCTTCAGATTTGTTGAGCCGAATTAAATTCGTTACTCTTAATAACTGATGGGTGGTTGAATGCCCATGGCGAAAACCAAATTGCTCATCAGCAAAAATAGAATTGTCATTAATATAAACCATCATTCTATTTAAAATAATCTTTTCAAACAGTTTACTTATTGAAGAAAGCAAACTGATTGGGCGGTAACTAGAAGCCTCAGCTGGATTTTTGTCCGGCTTCAAAATAGGAACAACTTTGGCGTTTTTCCATTTATCTGGGAAGTATGCCAATTGAAAACATTTGTTAAATAAATTAACCAAAAAGGATAAAGAGCTCTCAGGAAGTTTTTTGATAAGTATGTAGAAAATACCATCATCACCCGGGGCTTTCATATTTTTAAATTTTCTAGTAATAGATCTCACTTCATCCAAATTAGTTCCCAACGAAGGATCAAAAACATTTTCTTGATTGAGAATGTCTTCAAAGCTCCGTGTAACCTGACCTGATCCTCAATTGGACTAGTGAGACCTAGACTAAAATTATGGGCACTCTCGAACTGTTGAGCAAGTTTTTGAGCCTTTTCGCCATTTGTTAATAAAATTTTATTTCCCTCTTTAAGCGCTGGAATTGGCTTTTGAGGTTTTTTAAGAATTTTTGTTAATTTCCAAAAGGGTTTCGAGCTGGGATCCAACTTCGAGACATTATTCTCAAAGTTGGTATTTCTCAGAATAGCGAAACGTTTTTTAATTTCATTTTGCAAATCTCGCCAAATAACTTTCAACGCGGGATCGCGAGTTCTTTGGTATTGCCTTCTTCTCACATTTTTAAGACGGATCAGTAGCTGAAGATCGTCGTCAATAATAATGGAGTTGAATTTAACTTCACATTTCGGAATTGCAATGCCTCTGGCTTCAACAATTAAATTTGTCAAAGATACGAGAACATTATCAATATCACTTTTGGTATCGAGAGGAATATCAACATCAAAATTCCTATCGATATACGTTTTATATAAATCCCAATCAGCTCTGTGATAATTAAAAGTAGAGCTGATTGGATTATAAATGGCTTCTTGTGAAATTTCAAACGTCACAGGAAGGTGATCAGAGTCAAAGTCAGCATGAGTTACCAATTGGCCACACAGCTGACTCGAATCCGTTAAAACTAAATCAATTGTAGAAGGATTTCGACTGGAAGAAAAACAAGTTGGTCCATTGGGATATTGAATAGTATAATATCCCGCAGAACAATCAAATAAAATGTTTCCATTGGAATTGCTTTGAGCATTATTCCGTGAACGGTGTTTGGCATTGAAGTCACCAATTACGAAGAATTTTGATTTGTTGCGAGTCAGAATTTAAAGATCAGCTTTCAACAAATTCTTTTGCTGCCCATTGCATTGAAAAGGCAAGTAGGCTGCAATGAAGGAAAATTGTCCAAAATTTGTTTCAACAGAAACTCCCAAGGTTTCAAAAACTTTGGTTTCGAACGAAGAAAATAATTTATGTTTGATACGTCTATTGATGACAATAGCGACCCCACCACAGGCGCTGTCAAGACGATCATTTCTGTAGATAAATTAATTTGGATCCCTTTTAATGGAGAGTCCTGGTTTTAAATAAGTTTCTGTTATAATGGCAATATGCACATTATGAGCTGTTAGGAAGTTGAATAATTCATCTTAATCCTTACCCTTAAGAGAGCGGGCATTCCAATTTAGAACTTTACACAATTATTTGGATCCATTGAAACGGAGTCCGATAACAATTTTTTGTGTGTACTTTATACCAACCTGAACAGCTTCAGGAATGGTATTTGCTTTGAACATTGCATCAATCATGTGATGCAATTGTTCAGCTAAAAAATCAAAGTCGGAAGCAGTCATGCTACCTGAATCGGCAACATGACCGTTATTTTCCGTTGGGACATGGGTATAAACCTCATTTTGAGAAGAGAAATTTCGTCTACCAGCAGCGATGTTTGCATACGTAGGTACATTGAAAAAATTGGAATTTACTGAAGTGCTTGCTACCCGTTGACGAGCGGCAAAATTTGTTTGTGAATTGTGGTGGGTATATGAATTGCTCGACCGGTAACCGGTTTCGAAATTTGAGCGTTTGAAAAATTTCTACCCGTCGAATCTGGGATCCGATTGGAATTTCCCGTCATCAATTTTGCACGGGAATTCAAAACTTTTTTGCGTGAAGGGCATTCCCAGAAATTGGATTTATGATTGCCCCCACAATTTGCGCACTTAAATTTATTGGAATCATGCATTTAGCATCCATGTGACAATGTTTGGTTCCATGACCCCACTTTTGGCACTTACGGCACTGGGTGGGGTTTTGGAAATTTCCCCCAGGCCTGCGGAATGTTCCCATGTGACACGGACATGGGACATAATACAGGCCTTTTCTAAACTTTTCATATTATTTAGTTCACTTTTGTTAAAATGAACTAAATAAAATTCTTGAGAAATGCCCCTCTGGGAAGTACCAGAGTGGGATTTCTTTTTCATCTTAATTACTTGGACTGGTGAAAATCCAAGTAATTGAGAAATTTCAATTTTAATCTCATCCAGTGATTTATCATCACTGGGGAGACCTTTCAAGACGACTTTGAACAATCGCTCAGTTTTGTCGTCGTATGTGAAGAATTTATGGTGCTTCTCAGTTAAATACTGAAGAAGACGTTTGCGATCGTCGAAGGATCCCGGCAAAACGCGGCAGTCACCCTTCCTAGCAATCTGAAATGAAACCTTGATCCCCTGAAGGTTACTCAAAATCTCATTCCGGAAGCCAGAAAACTCGGCAACAGATACCACAATTGGCGGAATCCTTTGCTTTTTCGCATGAATCGAATCACCTGGGCTAGAGGTATATTCGATTTGCTCAATTTCATCATTAATCAAATCGAACTGATTGCTCAGTTCGATTGGAGAAGAATTATTTCCGATATTAGAGTTAGAAGGAATATCTGAATTCTCCAGCTTCCTTCTATTTTTCCGCGCTTAGGCAGGACGGTCTTGAAACCTTGTTTCTTTGAAGGAAGTGGAGAATTCAGAGACTCCTCCTTCCTCTTGTTTATATTAATGCTCATGGCTGAGCGTGGAGACGTGACCTTCTAAGAGGTTTTTTCCCAGAACGGTGTCCCTGCAGGATTACCACCGCTTGTCGGAATTTTACTTCCGCAAACGGGTCCAACGTAAAACGAAGGCACGGGTTCTTGCAAAGATCGTAACGGGATCAGTGGGTACAAATAGCGCTAAGAAGCACCGTTGAAATTAAAATAGCTTCGGGTAGTATTAAAAACTTCCTTCCGCAAAGAGAAAAAGAACCGCACAGCACGAAAGCACGATGCGGTCTATTGCTCACACGCTGTTAGTAATTGCAAAGGCGCACAATTTCAAGAATCGGTCCTTTGTCAGGACCACTTACTATGCAAAGAGAAGGATTTGATTTGCCGTGTCTGAATTTGATGCTTGAATTTGCGAAAACAAACGATAGCGCGGCAAATATTTTTGACGTAAAGGATTTTTCAAAAGAGCAACCGCTAGTGACCGGAGAATTCTTGGAATCCAGTAAAAGTTTCTAGCATGATTTGAGTTTGGATAGCTGATTTAAAAGGCATATTATTGAGAAATTATATAATATTATCAAAGGAAAATTGACCCGAGACGAACTGCTTTCTAAGTACCAAACATAATCGCTTGGCGTCGGTAAAGAAATCATGGCGTTAGTACTCGAGCAAACAAAAATAGCTCAGTAATATCAAATCTTGATTAGACAGCAAAGTTAGATATGGATATGATTGATATAAGAGATGAAAGATCAGTCCATAATATCAATATTTTTTGCATTAAAATATCATGAGGAGATCAAGTTATGTTATTTATAAGATGTGATTAATTTATTTATCATCAGACTAAGGCCGGAGTGGCCTGTGCTGCACATAAAAGACTTCTCCATTCAGCTCGGTTCATGGCTGCACTTCGCCAACCACGCAGTCTGCGGAGGGTCCGCAAGTCGTCCTCCACCTGATCGATCCACCTTGCCCGCTGTGCACCTCGCCTTCTTGTTCCCGTCGGATCGTTGTCGAGAACCATTTTCACCGGATTATTGTCCGACATTCTGGCTACGTGCCCGGCCCACCGCAGTCTTCCGATTTGCGCGGTGTGAACGATGGATGGTTCTCCCAACAGCTGATGCAACTCGTGGTTCATTCGCCTCCTCCACGTACCGTCCGCCATCTGCAACCCACCATAGATGGTACGCAACACTTTCCTTTCGAAAACTCCCAGTGCGCGTTGGTCCTCCACGAGCATCGTCCAGGTCTCGTGTCCGTAGAGAACTACCGGTCTTATAAGCGTTTTGTAGATAGTCAGTTTGGTACGGCGGCGAACTCTATTCGATCTAAGCGTCTTGCGGAGTCCAAAGTACGTACGATTTCCAGCCACTATGCGTCTCCGAATTTCTCTGCTGGTATCGTTATCGGCGGTCACCAGTGAGCCCAAGTACACGAATTCTTCAACCACCTCGATTTCGTCACCACCGATAGAAACTCGTGATGGGTGGCTCACATTGACCTCTCTTGAGCCTCTTCCTATCATGTACTTCGTCTTCGACGTGTTGATGACTAGTCCAATCCGTTTAGCTTCGCTTTTCAGTCTGATGTAGGCTTCCTCCATCCTCTCAAAGTTACGTGCCATGATATCAATGTCGTCGGCGAAACCAAATAACTGGACGGACTTCGTGAAAATCGTACCACTCGTGTCAATCCCTGCCCTTCGTATTACTCCCTCCAAAGCGATGTTGAATAGCAGACACGAAAGACCATCACCTTGCCGTAGCCCTCTACGGGTTTCGAAGGGACTCGAGAATGCCCCTGAAACTCGAACTACGCACATCACCCGATCCATCGTCGCTTTGATCAACCGTGTCAGTTTATCCGGAAATCCGTTTTCGTGCATTAGCTGCCATAGCTGGTCCCGATCGATTGTATCATATGCGGCTTTTAAGTCGATAAATAGATGATGTGTGGGCACGTTGTATTCGCGGCATTTCTGCAATACCTGACGTATGGCGAACACCTGGTCTGTGGTAGAGCGTTCACCCATAAATCCCGCCTGGTACTGCCCCACGAACTCTCTTGCAATTGGTGTTAGTCGGCGGCATAAAATTTGGGAGAGTACCTTGTAGGCGGCGTTCAGCAATGTGATTGCGCGGTAGTTGCTACAATCCAGCTTATCGCCCTTTTTGTAGATGGGACACACCACACCTTCCATCCACTCCTGCGGCAGAACCTCATCCTCCCAAACCTTGGTAATCACCCAGTGCAGCGCTCCAGCCAGTGCTTTACCACCGTGTTTAAACAGCTCTCCTGGTAGTTGGTCAACTCCAGGGGCTTTGTTGTTTTTCAGCCGGCCGATCTCCTCCTGGATTTCTTGGAGATTCGGAGCCGGAAGTCGCATGTCCTGCGCGCGTGCTCCTGGGTTAATTACCATACCGCCACCGTTGTCTGCCATATCGCCATTCAGGTGCTCTTCGTAGTGCTGCCGCCACCTTTGGATCACCTCACGCTCGTTCGTAAGAAGGTTCCCGTTTATACCCTTACACATATCGGGCTGTGGCACGTGGCCCTTACGTGAACGGTTCAACTTCTCATAGAACTTTCGTGCGTTATTAGCGCGGTACAGTTCCTCCGTCTCTTCACGGTCTCGATCTTCCTGCTGGCGCTTTTTCCTCCGGAAAATCGAGTTTTGTCTGTTCCGCGCCCGTTTGTATCGTGCCTCGTTCGCCCTCGTGCGGTGTTGCAGCAATCTCGCCCATGCTGCATTCTTCTCCTCAACTAACTGCTCACATTCGCCGTCATACCAGTCGTTTCTCTGATCCGGAGCCAGCCCTGCACCTAGTGCAGCGGTTGCGGTGCTTCCAATGGCGGATCGAATATCTCTCCAGCCATCTTCAAGAGATGCTGCGCCTAGCTGCTCTTCCGTAGGGAGTGCCACTTCCAGCTGCTGCGCGTAGTCTTGGGCTAGTCTACCGTCTTGTAGCCGCCCAATGTTAAGCCGCGGCGGACGACTCCGACGCGTGTTGTACACCGTCGAGAGTTTTGAACGCAGACATACTGCGACGAGGTAGTGGTCGGATTCAATATTCGCACTGCGGTAAGTGCGTACGTTCGTGATGTCGGAGAAGAATTTACCGTCGATTAGAACGTGGTCGATTTGGTTTTCCGTTACTTGATTAGGTGATTTCCATGTGGCCTTGTGGATATTCTTACGGGGGAAGAAAGTGCTTCGGACTACCATTCCGCGGGAGGCTGCAAAGTTTATGCATCGTTGGCCGTTGTAGTTCGATACGGTATGCAGACTATCCGGTCCGATGACCGGTCTATACATTTCCTCCCTTCCTACCTGAGCGTTCATGTCACCGATGACGATTTTGACGTCCCGCAGTGGGCATCCATCGTATGTCTGCTCCAGCTGCGCATAGAACGCTTCTTTCTCGTCGTCGGATCTCCCTTCGTGTGGGCAGTGCACGTTGATGATGCTATACTTGAAGAAACGGCCTTTTATCCTCAGCTTGCACATCCTTGCGTTGATTGGCTGCCACCCAATCACGCGTTGGCGCATCTTTCCCAGCACTATGAAGCCGGTTCCCAGCTCGTTGGTGGTGCCACAGCTTTGGTAGAAGGTAGCCGCTCGATGCCCGCTTTTCCACACTTTCTGTCCTGTCCAGCAGATTTCCTGCAGCGCTACGACATCGAAGTTGCGGGGATGTAATTCATCGTAGATTATCCTATCGCAACCTGCGAAGCCTAGCGACTTGCAGTTCCATGTTCCAAGCTTCCAATCGTGATCCTTTATTCGTCGCCTAGGTCGTTGCCGATTGTATCGAGTCGTATTATCTTCTATGTCGTTCGTAATAGTTGGTTTTAAAGGCGGCTTATTGGGCCTGCGCAAACCTCCTGTCTCGTCGGAGGGCCGTCGTGTCAGGGCTGTTTAGCGTCCCACCTAACACCAGGACTTGGGCTTGTGCGCTTTGAGCGGCACACGGTCGCTTTGGCGGAGCCTACTTGCGGATACATGCAGCTTTTTATAGAGGTTTAACAGGGCCCACTGTCAAACCCCACCACATCCTAGGCAGGCACCACAACTCGCAGATGGCCTGGGGAGGGATCGTCAAGCCCTTGGACATAGTCCCTGCTGCCCCCTGCTGCCAAGATGTGATTAATATCATGTGCGATTAGCTTGTTCTTATCCATAGCACATTTTGATATTTAAATCATATTTCGCTGCAAATTTGTTGCCTGCTATTTTGTATCTTATATCAATCAATTCCATATCATGTTTTGCAATTCTGTTCATGGCTTCTGCCCTGGTATCGGTTCGAGCGGCGGTCATCGGCAGGTTGTAGCTGCAGAAAATTTGTACACTTTTATGCTATAAAACCACGATAAACGTAAGGCTGACATCTCACTCCCTCTTTTTTCTCGATCAACCTCCTTTTTTCTTGGGAACGTTTTCGGTGGCCCTAAAAAGGGCCGTTGGATTATTGTCGGTGTGGACGGACGCGCTTCACCTCCGGAGCCGTACAGCATGACAGGTGACAGCGTCCCGTACAATACTTATCAAGAACAAAACTCAGCATATCACAAGTTTCCTAGTAGATGAGTCCGGAAATATGCTTGGCCCCTCCTTTGTCGAGTCCCTTGCTACGACCGGTTATTGTAATGGTAGTGGATGGGTGGATGTGTTTGATCTGTCTCTCACACTGCCTGTCGTCCGCACGGAACGCGAGTTTGAACCGAAATAGCGCGCGTGCAAGACAGCAGCTTTCTTGTAAACAATAAAGTAAAACCATTAGCCCCGCCCCTTTAGAAATAACTGTGCACATTTCATTTATGCATTTCCACATTTACTTTAAGGGCGGAGCCCACTTTTTCATTTTCTCTATGCATAAAAAGACCCGTGTTTCGGCCGCGTGTGTCACATTCACAGAGAGCGGACACGATGGTGTGACTGTGAGCCAGCATAGGAAGCGATCGTCGGGCGGATAGTCGTTTGTGGCGTCATCGATGGTCGAGCTGCGGTGATTGCCCAGCCAACACCAAATCGTATAAGATGTAACATAATGTGTAAAGTGGAAGCGATATACGTACGTCTTGTATGGGGAAGTACTTGTATCGCCTCCACTTTACTTTAAATCGGTTCTTTTGAGGACTATTACATTGGGAAGGAAGTTGCTAGTCTAAAAGGATTCAAATTCTTGGCGTCCTGTGAAATGTTCTAGCAAAATTCTGAGTTTGAATATGTGCTGTTAGTGATTCAAAGTGCATATCATTGAGATCATTAACAATAGAAAATTCACCCGAAACGAACTTCTATGTAAGTACCAAACATAATCGCTTGGCTTCGGTAGTGGAATCTGATGCCATTATCGGTCTGAGCAGGTAGCTGCAGACAAATTTCTTCACTATATGTTATAAAACATCAATAAAAAGAAAAGCTGCATGCAAGTTTTTGAAACGGACTTGCATGGAATATTTTTAAATTAAATTCACTGAACTTAAATTCAAGGAAAACCGAATAGAAAACAATTGTAACTTGCAAATCTGATGAAAATTCATTAAATCAGATGGGCTTATACCGTTTCGGGTATTCATTGACCTTAAATTATGTTTATATACTCTATATACTACAAGAAAGTAATTCGAAAAAATGCCAATTTCTTCAAATTAGCGGTATTAATCTAGCTATATCTCATAATTTGAACGTGTTAGAGCATATCTGAGGACAGATTCGGATTCAGCGAGCCAAACTCTACTTGAGGCACATCAATTGGTTAACTCGCAAACCGAGGACCCGCAAAAGGTTAAATTTTGTTCCCCTGTGTTATTCATGGGTATCGGGCCTTAAAAGGTTTCATACATTGCAATAAATATATCAGATCGCACTTATTTTCCAGAAACGATGGTTACAAACTACGATTATAGCTTCAGAGTGCTGATGCTGAGAAATAGGGAATTCCACAAACGCAATATCTCAATAGAGCGAGAGATCTATTGTTATCGAGAGTAAGAATTTTGCACGAGACCATCACATTTGCACTTATTTATTTACCTATTTTATCATTTTTTGTTACTAGGAAATATCCACAAAAGAAGCCACTGATTCTGATTGACTTAATGCATCTTGACAAATTGAGAACCGGTGACAAAGAGGAATCTAATCTACGCAACATTTGTGGACCTGATTTAAGTCGATTGAGCAAATTCGAATCATTGCTACGATTCCTACGAAACCAATGTAAAGCCGAGCTCGTATTTTTCGTTGACGGTCCCCATTCTGGCGATGTCTATGAGGAATGTTTCCGCAGTGTTAAAGTGGATAGGAAAGATGAAAGATACGCAAACGATATTGAATTGATCGATATAATTGAACGAGGTGAATACCATGGTCAAAGGCATGCTCCGACTGATCGCATCCTTTTCCATTCTATAAAGACGATGGCCGAAAGGTATGGTACTTTATGGTACGCATTGACCAATTCAAGGAAATTGGAAATCGCAAAATATGCTGTAGAGCATGCTGCATTGGCCATCATAGCAAAATCGAGCGATTATCTACTCTACGTTGGTAAGTATTGTGGAACATTTTTTCCCAAAAGGGGAAATCGACGATTTACTCTCAAGCTCTCTTATATGCTCTTTTTTACTTCCTTCTTACGTTTGATCCTTTCTTATTCCTTCTTTACTCTTATTTCATCTTTCTCTCTTATTTGCATATTCTTTCTCTTTTCTACTTCCTTCTTATTTTAGATTCCTCCTTATTCCTTTCTTTTTCCTTCTTTCTTCATTCTTCTGTTTTCTTTCTTCTTCCTCCTTTCTAACCTTTTCCTTCTCACTTCTCCTCTCCTCTCCTCCTTCCACCTCTTACTTCCCACTTCTCACTATTCTCGGTTCACACTTCTCACTACTCACTTTTTACTTTTCATTTTTATTACTCACTTCTCACTACTCATTTCTCACTTTCATCTATTAACTTCCCACTTCTCACTACTTATCTCTCACTTCTCACTATCCATTTCTTACTCCCCACTTCCACTTCTCATTACTCAGTTCTCACTATCAATTCTCACTTCTCATTATTCTCTGCTCACTTGTCACTTTCCATTTCTCCCTTTTCAATTTTCACTGCTCACTTCTAATTATCACTTTTCACTACTCATTTTCTTTCTCGCTTTTCAATTCTCACTTCTCTTTATCACTTATAATTGTTTACTTCTCACTTATCACTACTCATTTCTCACTTTCAACTTCTCACTTTTTCACTTTCCACTTACTCACTTCTTCCTTCTCATTTTTCACTTCTCACTTCTGATTAATTATTTCTTACTTATCACTGCTCAATTCTCACTATTCATTTGTCTCTTATCATTATGCACTTCTCATCTTTCACTTCTCATATGTCATTACTCACGATTCGCTTTTCGATTCTCACTTCTCACTGAGTTATTTTCATGATGAATAAGTTCCGTCAGAATCCGCCCTTCCCGCTATTTCCCCACGCACGGGGGTCACCAGTTAGTCTGCTGCCCTGCCCTTCGCTGCCTCGAAGAGAATGGTTACGTTGTTCAACAACGTTTCCCATGCAGCCGTGTCTTATCTACAACCTTCCCATATATTCATCGTACTGTCAAATTTCAAATAAACTAATCGGTGAATTAGGTCAAAGTTTAACTATGACAAACAGACAAACAGAATTATTGCTCATTCACAAATTACATAACGCTCTAAGGGGTGGGTGGGTACCCAATATTCCGTTACAAAATGTTACGACTTGTCTAGGGGGTGGGTGGGTTTGTTCAGTTCTGGTACGGTAACGAATGATATAAAAAATAAAATCACTAATTATATTCAAATTTGACAGCATTATTATTTACTATGTAGAAAGTTAAGGTAGAGTTCATTAAAAATATCAATTAATATTTTTCTGTGAATTTTTAGTCCGACGTTACGCGTCACCGATGGAGGTGGGTGGGTATAGAGGAAATGTTACAAACAAGTCACATAGGGGTGGGTGGGGGTTCAAATCGGTGTTTTTTTGCGTTATGTAATTTGTGAATGAGCCCATAGTTCATTTTTTCTCTTTCCTTTAACTATCTCTATCCTTTATTGCAATTACGAAGGTTTTTTTTTATTTTTTCCGTCAATATGTTTAACTGTATCATTTGTAACTAAAATACCAGCACAGCCTGCCTGTAGAATTAATGAGCTGCTTGAAAGGGAGTCCATAACTCAGCTTAGGATAATAACTGCACCAATGTAATGCTAAAAAACCCAGATTAATCCACCTAGCAGTGATGATGCCTTTCTCGTGCATTATAAAATATATTGAAAAAATCACATTAGAAAGGTCAAAAAAAAGCTCTTTAGGGAATAGATCACATTTTTCGATCATTTTTAATATTTTTGCCTTGCCACCATTCAAAAAAATTGTTCTTTGGATTTTCAAGGGGACCTTTGGGGAAAAACAATGTTTTTCAATAATTCCGAAAAGCAATGATCAGGCCCATTTCCAATAGCAAACAATTCCCCGTCGAATGCAACTTGTTGCGAGTAAATCGGATAATTCTAAGTTCTAAAAAGTGTGCCTACAAAATTTGTACACATACACAAAAAAACAGACGTCACCTCAGTTTGTCGAGCTGAGTCGATCGGTATATAACACTATGGGTTTCCGGGCCTTCTATCAAGTTTTTTAGCAATCATATAGCCTTTCGGTACAACTTTGTTGTACGAGAAAGGAAAAAATGCATATGTTACAAATATGCGATCGTGCGGTAGTACAATGATTAGCGATAGTAAATACAATGATTAGCGCAACGGCGCGTTTTGAAAAATACATATGGATTAAAATTCGATATGTTTCCAACTTTCCTGATTCCCACGTAGTGTTTTTTCACCAATGTAATATTAAAGTTCAATCATACTACATAGTTGTATGTCATACATTGATTTTGCATCCCTTTGTGTAATAATTGTACAAGTACATTTGTGAAAATGAAACCAACAATTCACATAAATATAAATGAAAAAAAGCCGCATAATATGGAAATAAGGAGGTGTATGAAAACGAACGTTAAGTTCAAATCACCCATATGCCCAAACTACACCATCATTCCACCCAAACAAAAAGCAGTTAGCCTTAATGACACGCCTCTTCTTTCCTTCCAAAGCATGAAACAAAATGGCAGCAAACGTAACGAGCGCACGAGAAAGCATGTACGTAGGTATGCGATTTTTATTTCCAACGACGAAACTTTTACAGCTGTGTTGAGGCGGATGAAGTCATCGGCTTCGGGTCTCTAGCGCGTGTGTGTTCGTCCATTAGTTTTCGTGTTCCACATTTGAAGCTTTGGAAAACTTTGCTTGAGAGGTTAGCATCATCAATAAAGCACGAAAGAAGCAACACAAACATTCATGCTGTCAGTTATATACACGGTGCGAAATTTATTCACCGCATGCAGAAATGCTACACCCTTAATTTGTTTTACTCAATATTGTGCGGTTACATGCTAAGTTTTTTTAAACTTTATTAAGTGTTATTTTAATCTCCAGATTATGTTCAACACCGTACTTGCTAAATGGACACGGTCGGTTAAAGTAGCTGTTCCTTAAATAGTTCGTTAAAGTAGTCGCTAGATTATTCGCTGTTGGTTTGAGCGAGACAGAGTATATGTCAAAAAAAAAAAATTAACCAGCAATCTGCGGTGTATTGTTCGAAATGAACGTTTATCAGCAATGGACTTTCTGCTGTACTATAGATCTCGCATAATTTATCAAAAGGACCTAAGTAACATTTTTTTCATGAATTAATTTGAGTACTGCAATCAACAGAACAACATGAAAGCTATTGCGATTCTTTTCTAAAATTAGCATACTGGCTCACCAGTTACGCGCCGGGTCCCATGCGCCGAGTTGTGCGCCATGCAAAAAGTAAATAAACCAATGTCAAATAGATGTGAGCTTTCGGTAAGCTTTTCCACATTCGCTTGTAAGGTATGTAGCATATTGTCGTCCCTTTACGAAAAGATATTTTAAGTGAAATTGTTCGAGGTTTAGTAGTTTTTGCTTTTCTTTCGCCTGTGTTGCGTTCAGGATATTGTTTAAGTGGATATTAGTAGTGCAATTATGTTTAATTTGTGATGTAATATTCTACACTTAAATTGAGTAAAGTACCATAATATGACACAATACCTTAGCGGCGCACAACTAAGCGAGGCAGAGGTGAATGAGCAAAATGCTATAATATCTCGAGAATCACAATATTGATTGCAGTATTCAAATTAATTCATGAAAAAAATGTTACTTACGTCCTTTTGAAAAGTTAAGCGAGAATTCATGAAAAAAGTTTACTTAGGTCCTTTTGAAAAGTTATGCGGGAAATGTAATAAAATGCGTAAAGCCAAAATAGAGCTTTTTGGGAACTTGCAAGTGTTCTGATTGTTTAAGTTGACTTTTTGTAAATTTATTGGTCAATATTTAAGAAATGCAGTTAAAAGAAAAGTGCATACTTAGTTTATTCAAATTTGATTCAGACTATCTTTTGAAAAGGGTCAAACTTGTTTTTACTGATTTTTTCAAATGGATATAATCGAAAAACGACCCTTCCTACAAAAAAGTGTTGTATGGGTGACTATCGCAAAATCAGTCAAACTTTCTAATAAAACTTTTTGAAAAACTCAAAATTGAACCCTACACTAAAAAAAATCGATTTAAAAAATTAAAAGTCGATTTGCAAAAAAACGCCCTTTTCGATTTGGACGAAATTTTGTCTCAAGATAGGTGATTATGTTCCCTACCAACCGTCCATACATCGCAAGCTGGGCACTTTGAAGGGAAAAAATTTTTTCTAACAAAAACTTTTTCTTGACGGAATTGATTTTTTCAGTGTCTTTAAGGGGTGGATTTAACATATGTATACATAATATACTCATATTAAGTATTCCTGTACAGTCAGGCAGAGTACAATGTTTTGGTCGTAACTGGTCGCAACTAAAGAAGCTAATAATGGAATATAATATTTTTTTGAAGATATAAACCCCTTCTTAATATTACTCTTAATTTAAAAACAAACTATATTTAGTGACTAAATTAGACAATGTATCATAAAAATAGATTTGCTTGGGGTTCTATAACGATGGCTTTCATTGGTTTAATTTCAGATGAAAATACACTGAAAATAATTCCGACAAGAAAAAGTTTTTGTTAGAAAAACTTTTTTCCTTAAGAGTGCCCAGCTTGCGATGTATGGACGGTTGGTAGGGAACATAATCACCTATCTTGAGACAAAATTTCATTTAAATAAAAAGGGCGTTTTTCGCAAATCGACTTTAAAATTTTCAAACTGATTTTTTTTCAGTGTATGTCACAATTTGGATTGTTTGCGATATTTTCACTAGAAAGTTTGACTGATTTTGCGATGGTCACCCATACAACACTTTTTGTGGGATGCGTCGTTTTTCTATTATATCCATTTGAAAATATTAGCAAAAAAATTTCAGCTCTTTTCAAAGGATAGTCTAGATTAAATTTGGAAAAACATTTTTGTTTTCATTTCGGATCATCTGGTGATTTTTCATTTCTTATTTTTCATTTCTTACTTCTTACTTTTCACTCCTCACTTCGCACTTCTCACGTCTCACTTTTCACTTCTCACTGCTCACATCGGCCCATAGGGGAAAGAAATGGCAAAAATGACGCTTAACTTTTAAAAAGAACATATGTCACCTTTTATTCATGAATTAATTTGGGTACTGCAATCAAAAGCTATCATATTGGTCTGTTGATCGCAATATTAAAATTCATTCATGAAAATATGTTTCTTAGGTCATTTTGAAAAAATAAACGAGAATTTTCAGTGTATACATGAAATCTTAAAATAGGTACTTTTTAACTCATTAATGGGTTTCTATGTTTCTTTGTGAAGTTTTTCTTCCGTGTAAGCTGTGTATTCTATGCTGTCAGTGTGCCGGTTTCGAATAAATTGTGTCTTGGGAGAACATAACCTAGAAAATCGATAGCTTATTTGTTACGAAATAATGATGTCTCATAACTCTTTGAATATTTACTATTTTTTGAGAAGTGCCATCATTATGAAACTCAATAGTGAACAAGAAGAAAACATTCCCCATCGAATGCAATTTGTTGTAGCAAAATCGATTCAGGTTTAGTACTAGAAAAATTGGCTAATGTTTCAATGTGCACACACATACGCACACACACACACGGACACACACACGGACAGACAGACATTTGCTCAGTTTGTCGAGCTGAATCGAATGGTATATAATACTATGGGTCTACAAGCGCTCTATAAAAAGTACGTTTTGGGAGTGAAATGAAAGCCTTTCTGGTACAACTTTGTTGTACGAGAAAGGCAAAAAAGAAAATAAATTGAATTGAAAAAAACAGATCTATGTGAAAAAGGATTCAGAAGGAATTTGAATTTTTGCATCCAAGAACTCATTTAGTCTTTCTATGAGTGGGATGAGAGGATGTCGATTATTTTCACGTGTATTGACCATGTAATTCAAATGGGAGCGATTAACAAATTTAACCTAACTCCACTTCCTAAAATTCGTGAAGCGGTGAGGAGCTGCATTTGTGTACAATCACAGAATAGACATGCTCTTCTTAGCCGTGCGGTAAGATGCACGGCTACAAAGCAAGACCATGCTGAGGGTGGCTGGGTTCGATTCCCGGTGCCGGTCTAGGCAATTTTCGGATTGAAAATTGTCTCGACTTCCCTGGGCATAAAAGTATCATCGTGTTAGCCTCATGATATACGAATGCAAAAATGGTAACCTGACTTAGAAACTTCGCAGTTAATAACTGTGGAAGTGGTTAATGAACACTAAGCTGCGAGGCGGCTCTATCCCAGTGTGGCGATGTAATACCAGTAAGAAGAAGAAGAAGAAGAACATGCTCTGTATTTCGTAACGTATTTTCCTAAGAGGCTTCCATTTTATTCCAGATAAAATTCAAATCAAAATATGGGACATGGCATTTCTGGATGTGAATACAATGACGGTGTCAGAGATGGATCATCTTACAGTATGCCGCAGGATGGGACTAATAACGGCTGAAAAACGACGCCTCATGGCAGCTTTACTCCCAGGCTCTGTAATGGGATTGCATGTTCTTGGTGATGACGTCACCAGAGTGTACGACCTAGTTCAGGCTACGCCAGAGAAGATTACTGCAGACGTTTATCGCGATATTGCCAACAGACTGTTTGGTTCAGAAGATAAGGCCAATGAATTACAGAAAGCTTGCGAAGTTATTTACGATACGGTTAGTTAGGATATTTTTTGTTTGTGATTGATTCATGAAGTTTTCTGTACTTACAGGGAAAGATGCAACTGTCTGTCCAAGAGAAAAATATTGATTACTCGTACGATGTATTGGCCAATCGCACAACAACGTTTACGCTGATGTTGAATGATCTGCGCTATTGGGAGTCGAGAGACATCGATTTGTATAAGCTTGTGGTCGACTGCCATGGCAGAATGGCTGGGTTGGTGTTGAAGCGTGCTGGCTTGCCTTGTGAGCCGGATACTATGCGTCGAATGAGAATCAAGCGAAACCATGAAGAAATATTTGGGTATCACTTGATCAAAGTTGTTTATCCATCGTTCGAGGTGAACGTTAGATCAGATGATTCAACAGAATCAATCAGTGAATCAAACATAGAGTGCCTTAAATTTGTGCTAGATTTGGCTTATTTGTCGATGGATCGCTTAATTCTTCTGGTAGATAATCGGCCTGATGATAAGCAGTCGAAACTACTGGACTATGTTACGGTTTATTTTATGGTACAAGTAAGAATTCAATTTGTTTTTATTTTTCAAATATTGATGATAAATACTAATTTTTATTTACCATTCTGAACAGAAAAATCTGGTCACATCGGACATGGCGGATGTAATTTTGTTGACCATCGAACAATATTCCAGCGATGACGAGGGCTTGAAGCGCACACCCTCAAACATTAACATGGAGGCGTTTCATGCAACTTTCATGTATGTCCGTTGGAGGTTTTACATCCACAATATACTGAACATCTGCGAATTTCCATCGTTCTGTATTGTAAGTATTGTTCTTTTGATCTACATTTTCATACCCCAACTAAGAGGTGATACACATGTATCAAGTAACATGTAACAAGTATTACGCTCAACCCTCTTTTTACCTCATTTATTGGGGGGACGTAAACCGAATGTAAAAAGAATTTTTGCTAAAATTTTTTGGTATTTCACTTAATTTATTTATCGTTGGATACTTTTAAATACATCCACTTGCGTCTTACATGAGGTATTGTAAGATCTCTCCAAATCCATCCATATGAGATGTTATAACATCTCCAAATTGTCCTGGAGTTTGAATCAAATGGTCTACCGAATCAACCAAGGCTTCGATGATGTCCCCATCCGCGTCAACCCAATTTTGTCTTCTGAGTATTAGTCTTTCACTTACGTCTCAAATACAAGCATATGAGATGTTGTAAGATGTCCAAATTGCCCTGGAGTTTAAATCAAATGGTCTATTGCAGAGGTTCTCAAACTTTTGGATATGCGACCCACCTAGCAGAATCCCATATTGCTAGCGACCCACCAGTTACCAAATGCATTGATTTTGTGAAATTAGATAAAAATAAGTTCTCGTTAGAATCGACAAATTATAATAAATTGCTTTTTATCCCATCATTGTATTTGTCAAAATTTCGTCAATTTTTTTAATTGGATTTGAATTGGATTTGGATGGGATTTGAATTGAATTTGGGTTGGATTTGGATTGGATTTGAAATTTATTCAGATTGGATTTCGATTTGATTAGAATTAGATTTGGATTGGAGTTCAATTAGATTTGGATTGGATTTTAAATAGATTTAGATTGGATTCGAATTGGATTAGGATTGGTTTTGGATTGGGTTCGGGGCTTAGATTTGGATTGTATATGACTTCTTTCTACTTGCCCAAATATCGTATAACAAAAGAAAAGGCCGTTGATCTCGTCAGGTTTGTTGTTCTTCAATCATCCAATCATTACTTAGATCCTAATTCAAAATATGTAATAGATTTGTGGGACAAATTAGTAACAAAATTATTAATTAAGATTTGTGTTTCGTGACCCACCACTGAACAGCCCACGACTCCCCTGGGGGTCGCGACCCACAGTTTGGGAACCCCTGGTCTATTGAATCAACCAAAGCCTTCATGATGTCCCAAGCCGTGGTATCAACTCAATTATGTCCTCCGAGGAGTTGTCTTTCATTTGCATCTTAAAACAAGACATATGAGGTGTTGCAAGATCTGGGGACATCATGGAAGCCTTGGTTGATTCGGCAGACCATTTGATTCAAACTCCAGGACGATTTGGAGATTTTACTTCATCTCATATGTCTGCATTTGAGACGCAAGTGAAAGAATACTCGGAGGACATAATTGGGTTGATTCGGCAGAACATTTGATTTAAACTCATTTTGGAGGTCTTACAACATCTCATATGCCTGGATTTGAGACACAAGTGAAAGAAAAATACTCGGAAGACATAATTGGGTTGATACCGCGGCTGGAGACATCATGGAAGCCTTGGTTGATTCGGTAGACCATTTCATTCAAACTCCAGGACGATTTGGAGATCTTACTACATCTCATATGTCTGGATTTGAGACGCAAGTGAAAGAAAAGCAGTGTTACGATAGACGGGGATACCTTCGAGGTGGTCGAGGAATTCGTCTACCTCGGATAACAATCTTAGTCGTGAAATACGATGGCGCATCATCTGTGGAAGTCGGGCCTGCTACGGGCTCCAGAAGAAACTGCGGTCAAAAAAGATTCGCCACCGCACCAAATGTGTCATATATGAGACGCTTATAAGACCGGTTGTCCTCTACGGACATGAAACATGGACAATGGACTTGCAAGCACTCGGAGTATTCGAGAGATGGGTGCTTAGGACCATTGTTGGCGGTGTGCAAGAAGACGGAGTGTGACCACGAGCTCGCCCAACTCTACGGCGAACCCAGTATCCAGAAGGTAGCTAAAGCCGGAAGGGTACGATGGGCAGGACATGTTGCAAGAAAAATAATATACAATACAATAAGGAAATTCGAAGATCTAAAAGGATAAACTGGAGGCACCAGAGTGTAAAATAATCGAAATTTTTTGGTAAACTTCATCTTCCTTCACTTGCTTCATGAAGTTGAATATTTCATGCTCCGGGAGGCACACTTGTGAGAACATTGAAAGTACTCCAGTAGCTGCTAGATTGCAGAAAGTCCTTGCTAAAGATCACACAAATGGTCTTGGGACTATTAAAAAAGACAACGGGTCTTTTACCAAGACAAGTTATGAAGCATTAGAAGTAATGATGCAAACACTCTTCATCATTAACACACATGAAGACCAGAATGCATTTGTTATGCAAACTAGTGTAAATGAAGCCAGGAGAGATATTCAACAAACGAATAATGACACTGGGATGAATTACACCAGGAGCAATGCTGGCGCTCTGGCCAATGAAATATGTATTTACTGAACAGAAAGTTGAATGGGCGATTGATTCTTTTGAATCCTTCCAAGCGCCAGGTAGGGATGGAATCTTTCCTGTAGTGCCTCTGAAGGGAAAGCAATCTTAATCATTATAATAAAAATAAAGAAAAAACTGATGGATGAGTATATAAAATCATTTTATTTAACGAAAACTCCTCTAAGCAAAAATCAGTTTGCATATCAGGAGGGCAAATCTTCAGTAACAGCGCTTCACAAGCTAGTTACAAAGTTGGAAAGATCTTTAGAAGCGAAAGAAATCTCACTTGCAGCGTTCCTTGACATTGAAGGAGCATTCGATAACACATCTCACAGTTCAATGAAGAATGCTATGTTGAAACGAGGTTTCGATTAGCGAGATGTTATCAAAAAGAGAAATATCAGCCAACCTTCGAAGGTCATCAATTAGTGTAAGAGCAGTAAAAGGGTGTCCCCAAGGAGGCGTACTATAACCACTATTGTCGTCTTTAATTGTTGATGATTCTCTCAAACAACTGGAGGCTCGATGCTGCGAAATAGTTGGCTTCGCGGATGTTATAGTTATATTGTTGAGAGGAAAATATGACTGTGTTATTTCTAACCGAATGCAAATTGCCCTAAATTCCATCACACTAGGCTAGATGTACCAGTTGTGGCTATAGCACCAGTTGTCGCACTAGTGCTTTATATGCCAAATGGCCATTCAAATCACCGCAAACCAAGTTCATATCGATAAAGCATATTCATATGATACGATAACACCTTTGATTTCCTCCAAAACAAGCAAAGCATAATTGTAAAAATTGATTTTGCTTAATTTTCGACGTCCTTTGCACCAGTTGTCGCACTAGTGGTCCCTATTTGGCCTATCCCATAAGAAAACAAAGGAATTTGCCAAATAAGGAACCAAAATTAAGAATAGTGCCACAACTGGTGCATGCGTTCTTATTATAGATTAATCAATTTTGAGGATAATAACAAATTGTATTGTGGTTTTCACAGTTGTTCTAAGGAACAAGAAGTAAAACCTTTCGCTTGATATATAAAGTCCACCCACATGCCTTCTACTTATTTTTTAAAAAATAGTTGTTCTTATGTATGGCGACACCCACCATATGTGTGAAAAAGAAGGATTAAACATATCCTTCAAAGGCCACATTGGTGGCATTTACAAGGAGAAGAAATCATTCTTTTCCTACTTTAAATTTGAAAGGAGCAGATTTGAAACTTTCAAACTTAGTCAAGCACCTTGGAGTTAGACTTGACATTCAGCTGATCAAATGCGGCATATATCACAATAGATCTAACAAATGGTCGCAGTGATTAGAATATCCAACAAGGGAAAAAATGAAGAGTGCTTTTACATCGGTCCCCTTTTCGGTCACGTACTGACGGATAAATCTGTTTAGCTGTTTGGTGTGTTGTAAACTTCTCCAAAGAGTTATCAAAAGTTTAAAACAAACCAATACCGAAAGAAAAAGAAGGACTGATGACTTTGGGAAGATCCATTAATTACGTAAACCAAAAATTGAGCATTTTCAACCCCCCTCCCCCTGTCACACTTTTTGTATAGAACATCTAAAAATTTTGTATAAATCGTCACACTTCGTTTAACCCCTCTTCCTTCTCTAAACATTACGTAATTTGTGGATGCTCCCTTTTCTGGGGAGCAGAAAATAGCCCACACATGACATTTCTTTATCGAAAACCAGGAAAATATCAACACTTTTAACAGGATTAATCTGTTTTTTTTACAGGATAATGAAGCTCATCTTGATGGGGTCATGATGCAAAATCTGTACCAGTCGTTCGTAAGAAACCCACAATCGCTCCAGGAGTACAACATTGAAGCGGTTCGCGCTAACCGCCTCCATGATTGAATAACGCTTGTTTCTGTTTCATCAGTGTTATGCTTCTGTACAATCTATATTTTAACAATAAAATATAACAAAATGAGTTTGATGTGTGGTTCTTTCCAAATGTAGTAGTCAGGTTGAAATATTCAATAGCCAACGCCGGTGTGCTTCTTAGTACTGATAAGTTTGTTCTGATCCTTCTCTTTTCTGGCCTGATATCGAACCACGTTGTAATTGTAGAAGAAGTTTTTGCCGTACTCGAACGAGGCGATCATAATGGCGCAAGCGGGGGCGACCTTCACCAATCGCGGTGTCAATCCAGCAAACAGACCTTTGATTCCGTTTCTGACATACACGTTGCGCATCGTTTCAAACGTCCCTGCGCTTCTCTGTGGTTTTAATTTTTCGCCATTCTCCGCGTATAGGAACTTCTCACCAAACTCGATTTGCTGGTGGGTCTTTACCACATCGAACGGCACAGTGAGAAATGCCGCGACGCCGCCGGATACAGCGCCGCCAGCGAAGCTGAACCAAAACGTGGGTTGTGTTACGTTCCATTGCTTTTTTATCGTTTCATACGTTGTCCAGTAGATGGCACTAAATGGAACGTCCCTTAGAATTGTAGGAAAGTATCCATTCCACAGTCCCAAAATTCCCTGCATTCTAAGCATACTGCGAAAGCCTCGCCCAACCTCTGTGTAGCTTATTTTCTCAGACTGCATCTTTGTGCGGATGAGCTCCAAGGGGTTTACAATAGTAACGGCCATTACCCGTGCCGATGCTCCAGCAATCAGTGGAAGCCAAAAAGGTAGCTCTGTGGATTTATCTCTGTTTCGGAGGTACAGTTCCTTCAGCCGCAAACGAAACTGCTCATAGGCGACAAAATAGATTACGGTTGTCGGCAACGCTAGTACCAGTGTTGGGCTCAACCCGGACCATAATGACTTCACACCCTCGTGGTGACTGATTTTGACGAACGCATCCACCGTACCGGTGAAATGGAGCTTCGGTTTGGCAAATGTAGTTCCGTTTGGACCACAGGGACATAGATGGTCCATCAGACCATTGCAGTACAGGTAACATTTGTTTGAAATCATCAACTTTTGCTGTGTTTGTAGCCGAGTTTTAACAACATCCAGCGGGGTCACTGAAATACACAAATCAAACTCTTAGTTTACTCTTTCTCTTGGATATTGATTTTATGGGCGATAGTACAGATGCGTGTGAAAGGCAATAAAGACTTTACTCACACCAACTGCGGCCATACTAAATTACTATCATGCACTCTTTTTTATTATCATCGGGAAACAATTTCATCATTCGACAGTTAAATTTCAAATTAATTATTTTCTACTACATCGCGTAATTGTTCAAATTATTGCATACATGCTGCGCACTACTCATAATATTATTCAAATACATGGTAATTGGTGCTTTATTATATTACATTTCTATAGAAATAAAAACTAATCAACTACATTCGAGCATGGTTGGCCCTGAACGCAACTAATACTAGGTAGGTGCATATCATGAATGGTTAGAAGCACGTCAATAACATCAAAATACTTACTGAACAGCGAAGTAACCAGTGCTCCACTGCAGGAGGACATAATTTGTTGGTACGGCCGGATCCGGAAACGACTATCATCCATGTCGACTCCCGGTGCCGGCAGAGGAGATTCGGTACGAGAACCCATATCGGTCATCGTTATTTTGCGGTATATAGGTGGTTTATAGTCGTCAAGAAGTTGACTCAACAAAATATCAACTATCAAAATACGCGACTCCGCACAAAAACTAACAGAAACTGACAGTCATTTTAAGTTTTCTTCTGAATTATTGTGCTGTTGCTAGACGGTTCAGTTTCTCACGACTGATAAGTGAGCGATCTTCTTCGCCACAATGCGGTGATAAAAACTAACACAGCTTATCACGCACGCTCATTGCACAAAATGCATGCGTAACAACAAAGCACTCAGCACTTCACAGCCCAGCAGTCAAAATTATAAACGCGTGTCGATGAAGAAGAAAACAAAAAACCCAGATTAATCCACCTAGCGGTGATGGTGCCTTTCTCGCGCAAAAAGATAATTCGCGAAGTCGAAGCAAAATTCTTCACACAAACAATGACAGTTCTTTATGGGTTTTTACAGTAGAGCAACAGAGAGGAGGAGATGGCGGCCATGTTTCACTCAAACTCTGACAGATAGCAATGGGATTTCCCATAGGAGGGAAGAGCAGAATTTGCTTCGACTTCGCGAATTAATGTAGCCTTTACGCTTACACCTCGATGATGTACAAGAAAGGCAAAACAGTTACACCGTCTAATGTTATGATAGAAAATTTACACTAGTAGACGACAGATGGCGCTGCCAAAAGTTTCTCGAATTTCCTCACATACACGGACAGACAGACATTTGTTCAGCTCATTGAGCTGAGTAGAATGGTATATAACACTATGTGTCTCCGGGACTTCTATCAAAATTTCGAATTTGGAGTGAAATGATAGCCTTTCGGTACTACTTAGTTGTACGAGAAAGGCAAAAACGAAAAAACAAAACCTGACGTATTAACACGTTAAGATAAATTTGCTAATTAAGGGTACTTTCTCAATCAACGCTGAGGGGCATTGTTAGAGGCTAAAATTAGGTAAACTTTTCTCGTGATTGAGTAAAATTTACCTAATCATATGTTATTCGGCTATCTTGATACACTTCCTTTTGTTGGTAATTTAAAA
Organism: Armigeres subalbatus; assembly: GCF_024139115.2. Lineage (NCBI taxonomy): Eukaryota > Metazoa > Arthropoda > Insecta > Diptera > Culicidae > Armigeres > Armigeres subalbatus. The sequence goes on along the minus strand of NC_085141.1, from coordinate 43,214,930 downwards.
AAAAATATCTTTTTAGGTCGTGTGCGTTTAAATAATAATAGGCCCTTTAAAATGTTTTATCATTTTTGACAGCGACATTACCTTGTTTGAACATGTATTTTGTTCCTTGTTTACTTTTTCACTCTTTTTCATTCGCGATTGAATTTTGGGCAATGAATAGATACTAGGGTAAAGGATGTATTTTGGACCACCCTTACGGGAGCTCTTATTTTGGACCACCAAGAGGAATTTGCACTCAGTGGTCCAAAATATGAGCCGTCGAACTGGTGGTCCAAAATACCTCCCTTACCCTAAGGTGAGGAAGAACGCCAAATGCATGAATGTGGAATTATCCAGATTTCCACGCTCGGTAATGGCGGCTTGTCGGTGTACAAAAATCAATCGGTCACTGTACTGTTTGACACTAGCTGGAGGAAAAGTCACTGCCGAAAAGGCCTTTTTTCCCTTCCCCTCACCCAGGAACGCCAGTGGGCTTTCCTCCAGCTAGTGTCAAACAGTACAGTGACCAATTGATTTTTACCCACCGATAAGCCGCCATTACCGAGCGTGGAAAGCTGGATACTAATGACACACTGGTGGTACAAGTACCATGGTACAAGAATCTTGAAATGAGTACCATACCAATTATTGTCTTTATTAAAGATAGTCTTGAAATAATTTTCTTGTTCTCTTGTACCATGGTACAAGTACCACGGGTGTGTCCTTAGTATTAGGTGGCTCAAAAAACACTTTTTCGGATTTTTGATGTGCCGCCTTCTTATTTGGTTTTATTTGCTGCCCTAATGCTGTGGACAAAATTTGCGCCAAATCGGTCACGGTTTGGGCAATGCTAAAGTCGTTGAAAGTGTATATAGAAAAATCATAAGGGTTGTGTACAAGACACGACCGCCCGACGTAAACTACGTAAAACAGTTTCGTGAAAAGAAGAATCTACCCAAGTAACCATGAAGCTGTATATGCTTGTAAAAAGCACAGCCCTAAAAGTTGACTTAAAGTGGAAAAGGGCAATTATAAGACCGAATTAATGGTTCATTACTTTGACATGTTGAAATAAAGCATCAGTAATGCATCGCTGCATTCGTATTGCTGAATTAGAGTATCGTTGTCTGACAGTTGATAAATAAATGCAACTTCACATCGTTAAAACTGATCTAATGCAATTCGCATTTAGCATGCCGATTTGTGATTGACATATGTGCAATATTGTAATGCTTGGTGTTACTTGGGTAGTGCCAGTGCAAGAATACATCCCAAGTAACACCAAGCATTACAATATTGCACATATATCAATCACAAATCGGCATTCCAAATGCTAATTGCATTAGATCTGTTTTAACAATGTGTTGTTGCATTTATTTATCAACTGTCAGACAACGATACCCTAAATCAGCAGTACGAATGCAGCGATGCATTACTGGTGCTTTATTTCAACATGCCAAAGTAATGAACCATTAATTCGATCTTATAATTGCCCTTTTCCACTTTAAGTCAACTTTTAGGGCTGTGTTTTTTACAAGTATATATAGCTTCATGGTTACTTGGGATATTTGCAGCAGCTCTCTACAATACGCGCTCGTTATTCTGCTACGAACGGCAAAGTAGTTCTGCTACGACGTCGTACTTTGAACAAATTCGTCTTGCCTCAATCTTCCTATGTTTAAAATGGTGTCCATGAGAAGAATCGATTAATTCCCAATAATGCATATTTCGAATCACTAACGACCACACGACCCACGCCATAGGCTGGAATAACAAAACCAAATAAGAATCTTGAAAGAATTAAACTTGACTGCCACTGAAGCCATCCATGCGAATACATATTTGTAGCATCTCCCTCCGACGCGCGCTCGTGATTCTGCTACGGACGCCAGGCAACTTTTTTGCGGATAATTTGCACTTTAAAAAAAGTTCGCCTCGCCTCAATCTTCCTTTGTACAGAATAGAAGCCCTGAAAAGAACCGATTTTTCCAATATCCCATATGTATTTGGAATTAAATTTGCTCAGCAACTCCGCCGATGCTTAGAGATGTCGTAAAATCTCGATTAATCGATTAGTAACTAATCGATTACTCTCGATTCTTGACGATTATTGAATCGATTCATCGTTGAGTAGTAATCGAATCAAAATTAATCGATTATCATAACGATGAATCGATTAATTGAAGTAATCGAAATCTAATAGTTGTCGTAAAATCCCGATTAATCGATTACTCTCGATTCTTGTCGATTATTGAATCGATTAATCGTTGGGAAGTAATCAGTTATCACAACAAATAATCGATTAATCGAAGTAATCGATTAATTTGCGACATCTCTACCGATGCTGGGACCGCTATTCGCGATATTTCAAATGAAATGCCACGCGCGCGGGGGAAAGCAGTTTTCTTATAATCAATAAAGATGGCTCATTAGTCCCGCCTCTTTGTTGTTCGGTATGGCTGCAAATATTGTGTAACCGTCACACACTCACCAAAGGGGCGTGGCTACAGGTTCAACTTTATTGATTACAAGAAAGCAGCTCTTTCGCGCGCGCGACGCATTTCGTTCGAGATATCGCGGAGAGCAGACCGTGATACCACCTTCGGCATCGGCGGAGCTCCTACCGGAAATTTTATTTCCGGCGATGGTGTGGGTCGCGCGATCGTCGTCGTCAGCATCAACAACACTGAGATGGAATTTTCTTGCGTGTTTCTCTACGATGGCGGCTATGGTGGTGTATATTTCTGCAACGGTGGCGTCTGAAGTACCATCGATTAGCTGTCATCAGTGAAAGCAGCTCTTAAGCCATAATTTGAGGCGAGACGAATTTTGATCAAAGTTCATATTAATCTGATATTTTCCTGATAGTTTTCGTCGGTGGCGGAATCACGACCGTGCGTCAGGGACGCTACAAACATTTATTCGCATGGATAGCATCAATACCAGTGAAATTTCCCGTCAAGATTATAATTTTAGTAGATAGACTGTTACTTGTTTCAGGTTTAATTTCCATCCATGCGAATACATTTTCGCAGCTTCTCCTTCTGACGCACGCTCTTTGTTCCCACTGATGGCGTAGGTAGCGCTCGTAACAGGATCGTCGCGACAGAGAATCCAACGATGGCAATATGTTGCAGTGTAGCGGTAAAATCATAGAGCCAGCATCTGCATTTAAGTGAAATACTCTTGTGATATTCTGACTATCGAATGGTTGCTGTTGTGTTGGTGATTAGAAATCCGCATGATCTGAAATCTGTCCTTTTCAGGGCATTAAATTTTTCATTGGAGGAATTTGGTTTGATTGAGAGTAAATTCATGAGATGGTTGCGTTAAATCGGCAGCAGTTACGCAAAAATTCATTAGATTCAATCCATCATTTTACTTCTGCAGAGTTAGTGATTAAAAATCCATCGAAAGATAAAGACGCTAATAGTTTGGAATCTATCCTAATTTCGTGACGATCTCGAATTTGAAAATTTCCGTTTGACACCCCGTATCTGAGTCTTGCCCTTAGACGTAGTTTACGTCAAAATTATTTCAACTTAACCTTCCTCCCAAACATAACGGTGGTCCTGAAAAGATCCGATTCATTTTCACTTATGTGCCTAATCAACAGCACGACGTTGATTGCCAGATTCAACGATGCTGTTGGGAACACGGATGAAAAGATGCACTGCTGTTGCCACGACCGCCACCACCACCCAACGAAAAATTTCATCCGCATCATCACTCATAAATTTTAATCAACGAGCCCTCCCGTGCGAACGAAATCATCTGTGGAATGCATCATCAGGAATGCATCACGCTTGAATTTGTAATGCTAAAACGCATCATTCCGCTCATTTGCCAAAACATCATTTTGGTTTAAAACGCATTCGAAATTAATTTGGGGGCAATTTATTGCTTATAGTGTCTAATATTTTATGCGAGAAACGTCAATTCACTGTTTTTAACAAAGGAGAACAAAAGAAATCATACGATGATTCAACTCATCCAGGAGTTTTAAGGTGCTGAGTTGGGTGCGTTACAACTCACGCTTGATTAGAATCGTCCATGAGTTTTGAGTTTTTACCACCACAGACCAAACCACAGGCGTTATCGCTTGAACCGCCCTGGTCCGTTCTCCGTGACATCCAGAATGAAAATGACGCGCGCACGCGAAACACGGGGCTTTATATACACAGGGAAAACGAAGCAGTGGATCAAAAGGCCCGTACCTTACTGCAATCTTATGTCCGTGTTGAAGATTTATGAACGGAATTGAATTTTTCACCCGATTTGGAAAGAAATAACATTTTCAATAGTTTAACGTTGATAATCAATAGTATCAATAGAATTGGCAAATTGCTGGAGAGTTTCCGAATCTATTGATAAGCAAATCTCGAAAATCCATCGAAAGATAAAGACGCTATTAGCGTTTGAAATCTATCCTAATTTCGTGACGGTCTCGAATTTGGAAATTTCGGATTTACACCCTGTATCTGAGTCTTCCCCTTAGACGTACCCAAGTAACCATGAAGCTATATATGCATGTAAAAAACACAGCACTAAAAGTTGACTTAAAGTGGAAAAGGGCAATTATAAGATCGAATTAATGGTTCATTACTTTGGCATGTTGAAATAAAGCACCAGTAATGCATCGCTGCATTCGTACTGCTGATTTAGAGTATCGTTGTCTGACAGTTGATAAATAAATGCAACAACACATCGTTAAAACAGATCTAATGCAATTAGCATTTAGCATGCCGATTTGTGATTGATATATGTGCAACATTGTAATGCTTGGTGTTACTTGGGTAGTTTACGTCAAAATGTATGCAGAAGCATAAAAACAGTGTTAACAGTGATTTGCAGTTGGACGGTACAATTTACTATTAAAAACTATGATACATATACTCATTCAGGTCTTGTGGAATTAAATACAAAATGTTATGCTGAAAACCGAGAGAAGATCAGAGTTTAAGGCAAGGATATTAGCATTTTACTGAAGTGTTGTGTGGGTGAATTTATTTCTTTTCAAAAGCAGAAATTTGCTCAAACCTCGCTTCACAGAAATGCTAACAACTTCGCCGTGCAAACACTAATCTTTCCGCGGTTTTGAGCATAACATTCTGTATTAAATTCTTCGTAGTCTGAATGAGTATCAAAGTTCTTATAATTGTAAATTGTGCTGCCTAACTGCATATCACTGTTTATGGATGTTTCTGCATACATTTTTGCATAAACTTCCAACGAGTTTAGCACCGCCCAAACGTTGACCGATTTGGCATAAATTTTGTCCAGAGCAACAGAGGGCATCAAATAGAACCGAATAAGAGAATATAATATCTCGCTTAACAATTGATTAGGGCCTACAATGAAAAGTAAACAAATTCAATTTTAACACCCTTCGATAGCATCCTCTAATAGCTACTAATAGTATAAAAATGTTTCGCATCTTCAATTAAATTACTTAGAAAAAACTAATTTTTGATTGGGCCTACAACGTGTTATTTTCAAAATATGTGTAGGTCCACCCTAAAAACGGCCAAGCCACTCGTTTTTTTCTGTCTGGGATAAGCCTTCTCCAACTTCGGGCCGATAACGGGAATTTTTTCCGAACCGTCATCGGCCCGACCTCGGAGAGAGAAAATTTCCCCTCCCGAAAAGCCTTATTCCGTGTTTACTTTCGAAACAAGCCGTAAACAAAGGGTCTATGAATGACCTGGGACGGGACTTGCAAAGAGGAAAAAATGTAACTTCAGCTGCTGCCAGTCAACTGCTGTCACGAACTGTCAGGTGCAGCCAGCAGCTTTTTGTGTGAAAGTATTGGTATCCCAAATAAAATGTTCCGCATGAATTTTGTTTTACGAAGACTTTTTCACTTAAACGAGTATTCCAAATGATCCATTTAGCTTATTAATAATCAGTTATAAACTTGTGTTTTGTTCCCGGTATAAAAATCCTTATGAAAATGAATTTACTAATTCTTAAATTAGATTCACTTTTATTGTGCTCAGAAGAGTCCACCCGCCCGCATAATCATGAACCATATGTGGATTATTCCTCAAAACGTTCATGCCTATAAATAACTTTACCTCTACTGTTCTGGTTGTTATTCATACTAAAGATACACCAACCTCACCATAAATGATATTCACAGTATGGTATGTTGTTATTGGCAAATCGACCATACGGGTAATGGGCGGTTAAGTATAATTACCGTATAAAAAAGAGCATTTTCCAGTACATTAATTTCATAATACAACATGTGGTATGGTCCCGTTATAATCCGTGTTTGAGGTGAGAACAATATGAAATATAGTATGCAAATAGTAGAATTATATGACAAAAAATCGGCACACCGTATCCCTTAGGGAAGATCCATTAATTACGTAACGCAAAAATTGGCCATTTTCAACCCCCCCTCCCCCCTATGTCACACTTTTTGTATGAATCATTGAAAATTTTTGTATGGATTGTCACACTTTGGTCAACCCCCCCTCCCCCCTCTAAGCGTTACGTAATTTGTGGATGTTCCCTTACCTTACCTATAGTAAAAGGAAATTAGTTATCATTTTCTCTCACAAAAAATGAATACAAGTGTTTGATACATCTTAGTTATTTATTTGAAAGATTTATATTTTGATCTCCTTGAAAAAAAAAATGCGCAATGTAAAGTTGAGCCAGCTTGTCTATGCTTTTTCTTTGGGCATCCGGGAAGCTACATGCAAGAGACTCCGAAATTTACCTACAAAACACGCAGGAGGAAAACCCCTACATTATAAATATGCAGAGTACATATCTTATTAACAAAATACTTACCAATATCACGTTATTTTGGAACTAAGGCAGCTCTTCTTACACACTTTTTCACCACCATAACTGTTGAGAATTGAAGAAAAATTTTGTTGTTTAACACCATTTGAATGGATTACACAAATTTCATTACTTACCAATGATTTTAAGTACAAAATTAAGTAGGAAGTTCAGAAAAACAACTGAACAAGGAACATTTTGTTTTCACCGAACTAGTTTTTTCCAACGAAATCAACAACAGCTACACGGGAAAATAATTCTGTGGTCTTTTAGGCATCATTGCTTAACTAATATGTTAATCGCATATTTATCATTGGAAGATATAATTCTTAACTGTGATTCAACACCGGAACAAAACTAAACTAGATTTAGAAGATACATAATTATTTCACAGCCATATATCATGTTGTTGATATACCATGTATAAATTATTTACAGTTTATTATTGTTTATTTCGAAAGAACGGAAGATAAGGCATTATAAATAAACAATAAAATATTATATTATTACATATGATACTATCGATGAAACATGCTGTATGGTATTGATTCTATGTCAACATATAGTTACATTGTACATCTATGATTACACAATTTGTTACAGTATTCCTTAATGCGAGTGAATAGTAGCAAGAATACTGTAGATGGTTTTCATTTATGCGGGCGGGGCTTAGGTGAAAAAGTCAAGGAAACAGTTGAAGCTCGATGGTCAACTGTGATGAAAAGAAGAACAAGTGTCAAAACAAGGAAAAAGAAGCTGTCTTTGCCAGGGGGAGAAGGTGGAGCACTGAATCCCTACCCCAACATGTGCGACATCTGGATTTGGTTCTAAACTGTAAACAACAGTGTTAATTCTCTACCACATTTTTGTTATGGCGAGGCAATTTTTATGCACACTTTTGTTTTCGATATTTTATCAAAATTAAACACTCAATCATGCAGCAATATAACGATGTGGTATGCTTGAGATACCTGCTTGATTATAGGGACTCGAAAAAGAATTTATTTGCAGTAACTAACCGAATAAAAAAATGTTCACATTCACGATTGCGCCCTAACACCGGTTCTAAGCTTCGATGCAGAGTACACGAGCTTTGTTCGCCAGTGACAGGCGTATGAGGCCCTTGGTCTTTGCCGGTCTCGTCTCAGTGAATGGACAAGCAAATGCAGAATGACTTATCAAGAAGGCCTATTCCGGAGAAAAATATGAAAATAGACTTAAAATTTTAGTTTAACGATTTCGATACATTTTTGCATGCTTTCGATGCAATTAAGGTTATGGACGGATAGATAGTGTTGATTATGTGCTTTTAGGAGTTTTTGCTGCCTAAAATATTGTACGTTGAATTGAGGACTGGACCCGACGGTTTGAAATCGCCGGTCCATCTAATCGACGTTGAAATTGTCGGTCGATGAAAGAGTGAGAGAGCTACACGGCATGCCCTTTGAATTGACACTTTCTATTCACTGATCGCATTGGCGTAAAGCATATGGAAGATCCTTGCACTGTTCCCGCACTTTCATCGCTGTTTGTTTTGATTAATTTTGACAGCTGTCCCACGTGCTTTTGCTGCCGACTCTGAGCTCGGCTGGGCGTCGCGACGTGTCGAAGGGTAGAGTACGAAGGTTTTGCAAGTGAAAAAATTTGCAAGAAAGTTTGAAATATTTATAAACAGTTTCGATAGACGGAAAATGTGATCTACTGAGATTTAAATACATATTGCACATGCATTGTGCCAGGTATTATGCATTTACAATTACATAGCTTCATTTCAAACAATAATCAAAATATTTGTAATAGCATCTGCATCAGTCGAATGCAAGGACATTCTCCCTAGATTTGAACGGTGATTTGAAACAACCCAAGGCAAAATTTCGTTGGAATCCATCCTTCGACTAAATCCACAATATCATAAACCTGGGAAATAGGAATAGAAATTGTGATGCATTTTTTTCGAACGGCATTTTCTCAATGTTTACGTTTTGGCTGTAGGCCCTTTTCAAATGTTACGCGAGATATATACTATTTTGAGCAGCCTATTGACATCCTATTGTTTAGCCCATCGCCAAATCGTAGCCAGGATGTCCCGGGCTATAATTTTTTTTTCATACTGCGTTTCAATGATGACAGCGGTCTATGTCTATTGATGATGATGACACCGCGCTTGTCACCGGCTCGATTTTGAGCCATTTGTGGATGACGGAAAATGTAAACAAAAAATTGTGACGTGCATATTTGCATGGCTTCTTGGGAAGCAAATGTAGAATGTAGTGTGAAAGCTTTTTCGTCGTACACACACACAAAATAAGGATTTTCACATACCTTAGTATCAACTTCATTGAATGTTGAGGCTCCGACTTTAGCTTTGTTTCATCATAAAAATATCAGAGCAATTTCTGCTGATTATTGCAATTTGAATCATCTTCTTCAAAGATTTTATAAAAACGATAATTCAATCACGTAATGGGTGTAAATGATGCAATTAATTTCGTTTTATTCAATAACCCAGTGGCTAGTGGTGTGTGGGGGTTTCTCTCTGCATCCGGAAACGTAAGTATTTACGTTCGAGATCCTCGTTCGGCGTACGATCTTTTTAAAAAAATCAAGCATAATTTTTCATAAGGATATTTAATATTTTATATAGGAAGTTCATAGACCCATAGTCATGTATGTAATGTAAAAAACACCCATTTTTCGGAAAATAGCCTCAACCGATTGGCTTGCAACAAGTCCCATTGTTTAATATTAAAATAGGTCGGATTGAACCATGGGCACGAGAAAGAAACTGTTACCGGTGGATCATAAATGTTTTTTTTTCTTCCCAGAACATGAAATCGAAGGGAGCGATTGCTGGTCAGCAGGCCGTAAGTCAGAGTACGAAAGCAGTGGTATCAGAAGTGATGCCACCGCTTTGGAAAATAGTGGGCTCCAACCGGCAGATCCTTCGGTTGGCCGGTTTGAGTGGCGCCATGGCAGTCATGCTCGGTGCTTACGGAGCCCACCACCGGTTCAACATTGCTGACGAAAAGGAACGCGACCCGAAGAGTATTTTCGAGATGACCAATCGTTACCACTTTATGCATTCGCTGGCGCTACTGGCGGCTCCCTTGGCCCGGAAGCCATATCTGGTGAGTGCACTCTCATGTTTAGATTCAGAGCGAACGATTTATGGATTCTTTACTTTCAAAGCTTGTTTTATGAATCATTCAAATACCGTTGGGCGGGACGATCAAATTAACATTGAAAAGTGCATGATAAAAACGTAGAGTAATGAAAAGACTATACAAGATGCAGCCTTATTCTTGTCTATACAGTAATATTTACGAAACTGCCCAACATAAGCTCGCGTCCAAATCCTGAATTCCCCAATTCCTTGCTTTATTTTTATTGAAAAAATATTTTTTTAGCAGGGGCGATGATGCCAATTTAAAATGCTTCCAGGCACTTAGAAACATATTCTACAAAAATGGTTTGAACATGCATACCTTGTTACAACAAAGTCGCACCAAAGCATCGAAATCCAAACAAATCTTTATTTTTAAATGCTTTTAATCCAGCCAAGTTTAAAATAAATAAGCTCTTTTCCAGAAGTCTCGAAAAAATATGAATTCGGAAACTAAAGTTTACGATACTAGGTTCATTATTATTATTACGATTTCTGTTTTCTTTTAGACGGCTGTTCTACTAACCTCAGGCATGGCTTTGTTCTGCGGCACTTGCTACTACATCTCATTCACCAATGATCGCCGAGTCAGTCAACTGACCCCGGTAGGAGGATTCTTGTTGATCTTCGGATGGCTTTCTTTTGTGATTTAAACACCGAATGAAAACGCCAGTGTTTCATCCACAAAACGTTTGGCTTATATTAAACATATAATGGATTTTCTGATGTAGTTAATGTCAAAACATAGAAATTGTTCAAATAAATGTCTCTGTGTCTAAAATCAAAAAGGTTTCTCAAGTGGTGATAATTTTTGGCTTGACATTGCAGCGATCGATTACGTATTGTGGCAGACAAAACGTAGGATTCACCTTCCGTAATCTTTCGTCTCCGAGTAGCGATAGAGCCCCCAAGCCGAATAGGGTATGAAAAATATCTGGCATGTTTCCGGTACGATCCGAAAATCCACCTGTTTCGGCATCCTGGCAGGAAAGTATGAACTTTTCCAATTTTTCAGCGCTGATCCAGTGCAATCGACCCATGATGGTGAGCGATGCCAATACCCACCAGGAATAGCAAACATCCGGCAGCTTCTCCGGTCTGCCATTCAGTCCTCCGCTGGGCAGCTGACGTTCGCACAGCCACCAGGCTAACTTTTCGCAGTCCAGCCGATGCAGCTGATCGGTGATCGAAAGGAATCCTACACAGCAGTAGATGAGCCCAGCATGACTTTCCGCGTTTGGTTTGGAACCAAAACCCCCGTCCGAATTGCAACAAGACATAACAAAATTGACTGCTTTTTCCTGATCGATCACATCCATCTTGTTCTAGAATAAAAATCACGATTAAACTTTTCTAGAGTTTCGTAACGAAGATTAATGTTATTCATTAATTTCTATTGAATTGTTTTTACCATTTTTAGGTTCACATTTCTAATTTTTGTCGAATTTTTCTAAATTTTGTTGTACTTTTAAAGGTGTAGACAATGTTACAAGGCGCCCTTTAAATTCCCTATTCAACCGCCCAACGAATACTTACAATCAAACTCAGAATAGCTACTGCGCAGAATGAGAACCGAGTGTCCACCTCGCCCCACTTGTCCCCGAAGAAACTACCGTCCAACTGTTGCAGCGAGCACACATATCGGGCAATGGCCCCCACGTCGATCTCTTCCAGACAATCATAGATGCACAGAATCTGAACCGCGCTCAGTGTATACAGAATGTGCGGGTCGTGTCCCTCGCAAGCCGAAATGCCTCCGCTCGTCGGACACTGGCACTTCTTGATAAAATCGACAATCTCCTTTCGATTCACACGGTCCAGTTTGTACATCAGGTCCAGCCCCGTTACGCCCCAGTAAATGCCAGACATCCGAAGAAACTCCGTCATGCAATACTCCTGCGAAACAAGCAGACTTTTAGTCTTTTAGAAAGGGGCCGTAGATTATTTTTCTGATGCCTCACGTAGTCATTTTTATCATTCCCGTGATTGGCAATATACTCAATGTGCTTTTCGAACAAGAGATCCCTAGGTTCGTCGCTAATCGATACGTCGTTAGATATGAAGGCCTGAAAGAAATGAAGATATTCCGTCTGCCAAACTCTAATTTAATTTAAATTTAATTACCATACTGATGATGAATTAATGCTGCTCACTTTTCTTTAATACAAAGTACTTTCAGTGGTTTGCTTTATAAAGAAGACTCAGTATAATTTCGGTTTTCTGCAGACAATTTTGCACTGATTCATTCTGTTTATATTGAATTGACCGTCAAAACAAGGAAAAATGTCAAATCAATTAAAAAAATAAAAAGCTACACTGAAATAAAACGTTACCTTCTTAATTGAGATGAGTGACGTTTGGCGCACGCACACTATGATAAAAAAAACTTATACAATTAAACTGAACTGTCAAACTCGCTGTCAAAGTTCTGTCAAATTCGAAACATTTTCGAACCTTTACCTTTTGTTTAACTTGGCAACACTGCACGCGGCATCGATTGTCATTTTCACTCAGCAGTCGTCGTGTTCGGTTGTGCGTGTTGATTTGCTCCGCGTGTGAAGTGAAAAAAGTTCAGCTTCATTTTTGAGAATTATTGCAACAGTAGTGAACCTCGAGGACTAAACAAAAGGTATGTCTGATACGGTGGAGAAGCGCAAACTTTCGGAGCTACGTGTGGTAGACCTGAAACAGGAACTGGAGAAACGGGGCAAGGATGGCAATGGCGTGAAAAATGTGCTGCTGGAACGGTTGACTCAGGTAAGCCAAAGGGCAGACATCTTGCTCGAATCCGCCATATTGAATTTGCTAACTCATTTGTCGCAGCCCCAGGGCACAGTACTAATTTTTTTTTGTTTATTTTTCCTTTCGATTCTCAGGCATTGAAGGACGAAAAGTTGGATCCAGAAACGCACGAGTTCGAAATCTCCACCCCGGGTAAAACCCCAGCCAAAAAGGGAAAACCGACGAAGGCAGAAGAAGAAGCCTCTGAGGCTGATAATTCAACTACGGCGGAAGGCGATTTGAACCTTGATGACATGGTGGTGCAGGATGAGTGCAATGAAGATGAACCGGTCGCGGGAGAGGCAAAGAAGTCGGCCGAAGGAAAGGTTTGTTTTTGATTTTCATTACATTTCATATGCCTACCTATAAAGCGGGATTCGATATTTTAGAAGGTAGAGCCAAAGAAGGAAGAAAAGGTGGAAAAGTCTAAAGCAGCTGGTGCCACAGAGGCCGACAAAGGTGGCAAGGACGAAACAAAAGAAGCAGATAACGAGGATTCGCTCAATTTGACGATTGGCGAAGAGGACGAAAAGCTGCTTCATGATGACAGTAACATCGAAAGTGAGAAAAAAGGTATGTAGAGGAAGGGGTATATTATTGTTGTCTAATGACTCTGCTCGAAATTGCTTAAAGTAGCTCGGACTTACCCGAGAAATTTTAAACAACAAAGAGCTGTCAAGGTACTTCGAGTTAGGTTCTCAATGGACGCTCACCAAGTACAAGAAAAAGCTTACTTTGCCGAGTTGCGGCTTCCGCCTTGATAATTTTGATTCATTTGATAACAGTCAGAATGTCAAAATCCCGTGCTACCTCGAGTTGCCCGAACTACAGCTCAATCTGTTTCAAGCGACTCCCAAGCAGGTTGGAGTCAGCTGAATGGGCGCCAACACAACCTACTTCAAGCTGAATGGACGCCAAAAATGAGCTCGTAAGCGAATTAAATCACCCGGAAATAAGAATGGCTGGCACTAGCCATCAGCAATGCTAATAGGACATCGATCTAAAATAATTCGATATCCTGTCAAAAGTAGTCTTACTTTGCCAGCAGGGTGATTCGATTGTTGTTGAACCGTTTATTTCTCCAAATGAGACAGACCCTAAATAGCAAAGTTTTTCTTTTTTTTGATAATTAAAATGTTCGGCTCATCCTACATTTTCATAAGAACCAAATCTGGAATTATAACTGCTGATGATTGTAAAGGTCAGATAATAAGTCTTGTCCAATGATAGCTTGAAGTAGATTGCAATCGTTTTCGAGTTAGTTATTGCCGTTCATTGCACCATTCCAACCTACTTTGAGTCGCTCGAAAGAGTGGAATTTGAAGAAGCTGTCAGTTTGGGAGGAAGAATGGTCGGGGTTTTGCTACACCGCACCAAGCGGCTTTTCGACTGTTTTGTTATAGGGGAACCCGGGGCAAGAAAGTCACCTTAAGCATTTTGGACTATTACATGGTTGAAACACCACTAAATCAAACGTTTATCGCACGCAAAATGTAATGTAGATTGCTATCAACAAAACTACATCGATATTGATATGAATTACCGTGAAGTACCCTAATTTCGCGCACTTAAGATTTGACAAAGTTAAAACGTTCATTAAAAAACATGTAGTGGCCATTTGGAAACATTTGCTACTGCATCACGTAGTATGTAGAAGGATTCTAAGTTCTCATAAAAATGTTACTTGCAAATTTTGCTGCTATTTAAAATAAAATCCGAGACCGTTGTATGCTCCTTATTTCGCGCAAGAAAATAGGATAGTTCCTAATTTCGCGCAAAAGTATTCCTAACTTCGCTCATGTTTGGAATTGAATATCGTTGTTGGTTTGATGAAATATAATCAATTAACCAATAGAAGCATGCATGACAGCCGTCAGTGACCCATTCTTTAGTCGAAATGGTATGTGCCTATATTTCGACCGTGGAGCTTTGCTTAGATTTTACTTTATGCATTTTAGTTGACACAAGTCATAATTCCTAAAATATCGTTTGCTTCTGAAATATAAACCATATTTTAAGAAAAAAAAGCATTGTATGAGCAATGTTTAGCTGGTGTATAAAAATAGTTTAAATATTCGAGACGTCATGAAAGAAAGTCTTAAATTCCGCTATCTCTTACATAGGACATAGTGGGCTTCGTGGCCGTGCGGTTAGCGACGTCAATCGTCTAGACGCATGTGCTGTGGAGTGTGGGTTCGATTCCCGCCCCGGTAAGGAGAAAACTTTTCGTAAAGCGAAAAGCTCTCCACTGGTCCACTGGGTGTTGTGTAAATGTCCTGTCCGTTGTCTCATGCTAGATGTTAAGTGTTCAGTCTGTGCGACCTCTGGTCGAAGACGGTGATTCTGTCTTTTTTTTTTAAAAAAGGACATCTTCAAATATGTGTTTTATTCAAAACATCTTCAATATTATATACATTATCGAAAAAGCTGCTGTAGTTTTAAATTAAGTTTAGCATCATTTTACACATCGCACATTTTAGCATCATTTTACACATCGGATTTGGTAGCTGTTGCAGGCACTGATCTATAAGATTTTTCAAGTCAACATTAGTCGATGTCGGTGGTTATCCGCCTGAAAATTAGATAAAAAGCGCATGGGAATGAACTTTTCGGGTTCTATTCAGTTTAAAACTGTCCTGTGTATTATATTGCTTTTGTTTCATTAGAATGTTGCAAATGAAACTGCGCAACAACAATAAACGAAATTAGGCACCATAATTACTCTCATATACCTAATTTCGCTGACAAAGCGAAAGTCTAAATGAACACAAAATACATAAAATTTTACACTTTTCAATAGTAATGACGGGCTGCAAAATGGTGAGTTGACATCCGGGAAGGGGCGCCTAACATAGCTCTGGTCCTCACAAGTTCCAATACTCACGCTTCCACGGGTCTTCCGATGACAATTGACCGCCAGCTAAGGGTTGCGTACTTAGCTGGTAGTGCAGCCTGGGCACTGTTGTCCTTCTGACATCAGCTAGAGTGAGAGGGTGCGTCCTGTGGGGTCTGCCTAGGATGTGGTGGGGTTCGACAGTGGGCACAATGGGGTTCGACAAAAGCCGCATGTGTCCCCAAGCAGGCCCTTTCAAAGCGACCGTGTGCCGCTCAAAGCGCACTAGCCTAGTCCTGGTGTTGGGTGGGACTTTAAACAAATTGACCCGACTGACCGAGCGTCTGTTCACCAAGGAGGTGCGGCTCCAACAGCGTCTGTTCTGGCATCCAGCGGCTGAGTATGAAATGCTATTCCCCGGAAGCTATACCTAAGATGGCAGCCCCATCCCGGTGGATAGGGAACCTTGGGCCAACAACCTACTGTTCCCGAAACATCAATTTGTTCGAGAATCCGATAATAAAAGAATACGGACTGATTTTACGGCGACGACTCTTAGCGCGAAACAACGGACAAGAATAGGAACATGGAACGTTTTAACCCTAGCCCAGCAGGGTAAATTGGCACAACTTGCCAATGAGGCACGCCGCATGAAGCTTGAGATCCTGGGACTGAGTGAAGTCCGTTGGCCAAACTTTGGAGAACACAGAACGCCGTCGGGACAAGTTCTGCTATACTCTGGTTTACGAGGTGAACACGCTCCCGGCATCGCGGAGTTGGCTTCCTACTAAGCGCTCAGGCACACTCTGCGCTTATGAAGTGGGAACCTATAAGTGAAAGGATAATCGTTGCCAGATTTAGAACACGGGTCCGAAACCTTACTATAATCCAATGTTATGCGCCAACCGATGCTGCCGATCTGCAAGACAAAGAGAACTTCTACAGTCAACTCAATGCCGTCGTAGATAGAATTCCGAAGGGTGATATCAAGATCTGTTTGGGCGACTTCAATGCGAAGATCGGATCCGACAACTCGAACCATGAGCGCATTATGGGACGCCATGGTCTCGGAGAAATGAGCGAAAACGGAGAGCTGTTCGCAGAATTTTGTGGTAATAACGACATGGTGATCGGGATCGCTCTTCCCTCATCGACCGGTTCACAAGGTCACGTGGGTCTCCCGTGACGGCTTTACAGAAAATCAAATCGACCACATCTGCATCAGCCGAAAGTGGAAACGGAGCCTTCTTGATGTACGGAATAAACGTAGTGCCGATATTGCGTCTGATCATCACCTCCTCATCGGCGAAATACGCCTGCGCATTGCGCGGATTCGTCGGCAGGAGGAAAGAGTTGGACGACGATTCAACACACGCCGACTGGAAGATGCCACGGTGAAACGGTCCTTCGTTGAAGAACTGGAGACGCGTGCTGCAGATATTCCGGAAGGTGGCAGCGTGGAAGACCAATGGACCGCCATCAAGAATGCCTTCATCACCACCAGCGAGAACAATCTGGGCGAACTACGCACCCAGAGAAAACAATGGATCACCGATGAGACCTGGAGGAAGATAGAGGAGCGAAGAGAAGCCAAAGCCGCGATAGAGCGATCGAAAACCAGAGGAGCCAAAATCTTAGCCCGTCAACGATACGCGGCTCTTGAGAAGGAAGTAAAACGCTCATGTCGACGGGACAAGCGAGCGTGGGCAGACTCTCTGGCCGACGAAGGAGAGAGAGCCGCCGCAACCGGGGACATTCGCCTCCTCTACGATATCTCACGACGCTTAAGCGGGGCGAAGATGAATGCAACGATGCCTGTGAAAGACGCGAATGATCAGTTATTGACCGACCCAACTGACCAGCTGAAACGCTGGTTCGAGCACTTCGAACAACTTTTTCAAGTGCCAGCCAGGCCATCACCTCCTCGGCATGATCTGCCTAGGATCCGACGTATAACACGCGTCAATACCGAAGCTCCATCACTGCTAGAGATTCAAACAGCCATCCAAAGCATGAAATCGAATAAAGCCCCAGGGGTCGACCGCATATCAGCCGAGATGCTCAAAGCTGACCCCATGACATCCGCTCAACTACTGCATCGTTTATTTCGTAATATCTGGGACACCGCAACTTTCCCGGTCGACTGGATGCAAGGTATCTTAGTGAAGGTGCCCAAAAAGGGTGACCTGACTGTATGCGATAACTGGCGAGGCATTATGTTGCTGTGTACCGTTCTCAAAGTTCTGTGCAAAATTATCCTAGCCCGGATTCAGGAGAAGATCGATGCGACTCTCCGGCGGCAGCAAGCCGGATTCCGTGCCGGAAGATCCTGTGTGGACCATATTGTCACGCTCCGCATCATTCTGGAGCAGGTCAACGAATTCCAAGAGTCCCTTTACTTGGTATTCATTGACTACGAAAAAGCTTTCGACCGTCTCAATCACGAGAATATGTGGGGCGCCCTGAGACGCAAGGGAGTTCCTGAGAAAATCATCGGCCTCATCGAGGCACAGTACGAGGCCTTCTCGTGTAGAGTGCTGCACAATGGGGTCTTGTCCGACCCTATCCGGGTCGTAGCTGGTGTGAGGCAAGGATGTATTCTATCACCGTTACTGTTCCTCATCGTAATCGACGAGATTCTGGTAGATGCGATTGACCGTGAACCAAACCGCGGGCTGTTATGGCAGCCTATAACCATGGAGCACCTAAATGACTTCGAATTGGCGGATGATGTTGCACTCCTCGCGCAACGGCGCTCTGATATGCAGAGTAAGCTCAACGACCTTGCCGAGCGCTCCTCTTCGGCAGGTTTAGTCATCAACGTCAACAAAACCAAATCGTTGGATGTAAACACGGTGACTCCTTCCAGTTTCACAGTAGCCGGGCAACCAGTGGAGAATGTTGAAAGCTTCCAATATCTTGGTAGCCAAATGGCGTCAGACGGCGGTACCAAGATCGACATAGGCGCACGGATAAAGAAAGCAAGGGCTGCCTTTGCGAGTTTAAGAAATATCTGGAAAAACAGGCAGATAAGTGAATGCACCAAAATACGAATTTTCAACTCTAACGTGAAATCTGTGCTGTTATACGCTAGCGAAACATGGTGTGTATCAGTGGAGAACACTCAACGGCTGCAGGTGTTCATTAACAGGCCTGGTGGCCTCACAACTGGATCTCAAACAACGAGCTTCATCGTCGTTGTCACCAGAGGCCGATAGCAACAGAAATTCGGGATCGGAAGTGGGGCTGGGTCGGCCACACTCTACGTAGGGGCGGAAACGAAATCTGTAAACAAGCATTAGACTGGAACCCAGCGGGACATCGCAGCAGAGGCAGACCCAGAGGCTCATGGCGGCGAAGCCTCAATAAAGAAATAAAAGAAGTCGACCGAAATCTAACCTGGCAACAGGTTAAAGCGATAGCCGGGCAACGCTCAGGATGGAGATCTTTCAAGTCGGCCCTTTGCACCACTGGAGGTGTACAGGATCCATAAATAAAAATAAATAATAGTAATGACGAATAAACTGCCCCTATTCGCATAAGCGTCCCATGTCAGTTTTCTTTAACTTCAGTAATATGCCGTTGAATGTTTCAAACTCGTTTTACATGGAGAAATACAAAAAATTCTAATAAATTAATTAAACCTCAAATCTTAAAATTTGGTATAATATCCATCATCTGTATACATTGCTATGGAACTATTAAATAGACCATAATTATATTTCTTTTTTTGTGAAAAGGTGTATCAAAAGCTGGAATGTGACTGTTGTGCGAATAAATTGCAAGCTGGGACAACACAAGTGGGCTTTAATTTTCAAGTTTCTTGAACGAAGCCTATTGTTTTATCAGTTTTTCTTAAAGATGATGCAATTTTAAGCTTGTCTGGAAAAAAATCATAATCGCCAAAAAACGACATGGGACTCTTATGCTAATCGCGGCGGTAAACATATCCAACAGAGCATAATGGATACAAATATTTCCAAAAAGTAGCCAGTTTTGTACAGTAAAATCATTTGTTTACTTGGGTCATGTTCTTCGTCGCTGTGCTAAGTACAAGCAAATATGGCGGTCGATGGGAGGATCAAATTGAAATAATTTTATTTGGTGTACTAAACCAAGTTTGTTTTTCAAATTTTTTCGTGAGAAACATTCAACAACAATGATATTTTGTAATCCTCCAGATTTTTCAATTTTGACTGGTACCTAAAAATTAAAAAAAATAAATGATTTAATAATGCGCGAAGTTAGGGCGCTCGTGAAATCAGGGCACATCACGGTATACATATCATGAAAGTAGGCAAAATGTGAAAATTTATTTTTATTGTTTTTTTTATATTTTATTGTAAAAAAGGAGCGGGGCAAGCCACCCTACCCCCCTACAGGGGCAAAAAGGACACATATCGAATGAAGGTATAATAAAGAACCTACCGCCACAAAATCACTTAAACAAAGATCAATAAAAAATAAAAAACCTAACGCCACATAATTGAATCCTGCAGCGAGGTTTGTTGGAACTCTTCTAAGGCTCATTTGTTTAATTAAAACACTCCACGGAGCCGCAAGTCTTTCAAAAAATTATTACATACAATTGAAATCAGAAATTTAATTTTCAACTAATTTAGGGGAAAGTGGGGCAAGATGGCCACCCTAAGCGGTAATCCCTGTAAAACAGTGAAACTTCTTCGAATTCTGCTGAGTTTTCAATGAAACACCTTTATGATGGCCTGTCATTGATATAAGTATCAAAAACACTGAATAATGACGTTTCAGTATCTTATAAACAGGTTTTAAAAAATGTGTTTTTATGACGCCTATATTTACCATATGGGGCGATATGACCACCCCCTCGGGGCAAGACGAACAAGGATAAAAAAATATGTCAATAGCGTGCTGAATTTATTTAGAACGGGTGACATATTTCTTCCACTTCTAGGATTATGCTCAAATGCTGTTTCGCTTGAAAATGTCGTATTCCATGTTGATTTGTTGACCACTGGCTATACGGCAATACCTGAATTTGCCTATAACTAATGTTCACGATTCAAACCACGATTAAAACCTGAGACGAGACCTGCAAAGACGGCTTCTTTTTCCCTGCTTTTTCCTTGTTTTGACACTTGTTCTTCTTTTCATCACAGTTGATCATCGATTCTCAACTGTTTCCTTGAGTGTTTCACCTAAATCCCGGGTAGAATCTTCTGAGCACAATAAAAGTGTTTGTGATTTACGGATTTGTAAACTTATTTTTATAAAGATTTTCCTATCGGAAATAAAACACGTATTCATAACAGTTCAATATTAAGCTGTCCGGCTTTTCTAGAATACTTTTCAAAGTTAGATGAAGTTACATTTTTTCCTCTTTGCAAGTCCCGTCCCAGATTAAAACCATATCCGTTGTTTAAAATCACGTCTGATTCAGGCTGAAACTATTTCGATGATTTTGGAAATCCATTTAAGGGCTAGGCGATGCTTAAACCTTGTTCTTTGTACAGTTGGCAATACCGCCCCAAGCCGACATATATCCAAAGATTTATATCCTGTCGATCATAATTACTGTTAATTCCCTAGAATCCCCTTATCCCCTATAATTATATAAATATCAATTTATGGTGAAAATTGAGTCCTTTAGGCTTTAAACCTTAAATTATGTAACTACAAAATTATAAGAAAACTCGAATTTCAACTAGACCTGTGCGCCGCCGCGCCACGCCGTCGCCGCCGACACTTATTGACGTACGCCGACGCCGGTGAAGGTGTCGGCGGCGCGCCATACGCCGATTGGCTCCACGCCGCCGAATTTCGTATTTCACGCCGATGATTGGCCAACACAAAAATCACAGTATATAGTGTGTTTCCATTAATTAAACAACCTATCAGGCATTAATTGAATAGCTGTTATATCTTTAGCAGATTTGTTTTTATCTCTTTCCCTTTTATCGGCATTGGCGTGTTAAATGCGAGGTCATTCAAGAACTTCTTGGCAACAGACCTACAAATCAACGAGCGTAGTGATGAACTTCTAATCTCATATGTAACTTCATGTGGAATAACCTCATTCTGGTTGCATTGGGTGGTTTTTAAAGGTTTGAATGTTACATGTCTTAAAATGATTTAGTGCTTATATTCGCGGCTAGTTACAAATCAACACTATGAAAGTTGGATTTAGATTCCCAGTCTGGTAGGATTTTTAAACTTCTCGAGCATGGAATATCAATGTGATTGCCCCGTGATATGCGAATACAAAAATGGTAACTTGGCTTCTGGAGCTGGAGCACGATAGGACACGTGACCCATCAAATTGAACATTTCCTTCACTCCTCTTTGTACTTAAATTGCTAGAATTGCTCTGAAAAAAAAAACGGGTTTCATTTATTTTGATAAAAAATGCTCAAAGAAATTTCTTGGTTTTCCTGAAATAATGTCCAAATGACATCATGGAGGAAGTTCTGAAGGAATAATTGAAGAAAATTCTTAGAGTTTTGAGGAATTTTTGGATTTATTTCCGTAGTAATTTCTGAATGATTTTCTGATGGAATCCTTGGAGAAAATTCTGAAGGAATTCTTGGAGGAATGTCCAACAAAATTCTTGAAGAAATTTAAGAATGTCGTGAATTTCTTCAGGAGTTCTCTTGGAAATTGCTCTAGGAATTCATACGGAGATATCCGAAATTTCATCCTAGAATTTTGGAAGCAAATGGCGGAGAAAATTACAGAGTACAGACGCTTACGCGAAGCACGAGGGATAGAGAGAATCTACTTTCAACAGTGTAATCCAACAGACTAATAAATAAATACGCAATTCTATATTTTGCTAAACAATACCCAAGTAAATTTGTGGGTTTACTTGAAATATTTTCCGAAGGATGTCTTGGAGAAAGTTCTGAAGGAATGAACCTAAAGAAATTGCTTGGAGCCTTGAGGAATATCTGGATCTATCTTCGTAGTAATTTTTGGAAGATTTTCTGGAGGAATCCCTGGAGAAAATTCAGGAGGAATGTCCAAAAAAATCTTGAAGGAATTTAAGAATGTCGGTAATTCCTTTGGAAATTATATCTGATATCTTAAAATTTGTTCTAGAATTTTGGAAGGAAATAGTGGAGAAAATTCCGAAAGAATTACTAGAAGAATTACCGAGTGAATGGAATGTTTTATGGAATACCTGGAAAAGTTTCAGAGGAATTGTTAAAACAATTTCCGAAGGATTTTTTTTTTTAAATATGTGTATATGTACAGTTATCCATCATTCTGGCTTGAGTCTTGCTCTGCATGCGGCTCCACCCAAAACTACAATCGAATTTAAATGAACCGTTTGTTTGAGAAACTGCATATGTGACATTTTTGGCCAAAAAGAGATTTTTATATATTCTGAATCCTCGTCCAAAAATACGTATTCTGGCAAAAAATACGAAATTTTTTTTTCGTTCAGGAATGTATGAACTTTTTTTCGTTTGTTTGAGAAACTACATATGTCCACGCACTTTGAAGAGCAATTGTGGAGTACTGCTTACAGTTTTTGCACCAGAAGTGCCCCAGGGTGTTGAGTTTTGCCAAAAACTATTGATCTGTATCGAAGAAATTGAAAGATTCGGTGCCAATTTGTTCAAAAACAGTTTTTTGTTGTTTTCTCGAAATTGTGTAAAATGGAATTATGTAGTTTCTCAAACAAATGATTCAAATACAATTCTGCTTTCAATGCACTGCTGTATGTACGGCAAAAACGGAGGCGGCAGACCCGTAAGCAGAGACACTTACGCGAAATCATCGGGATCTCCTTTCAACAGTGTAATCCAACAGACTAATAAATAGATTCGCAATCCTTTTTGAGCTTTTCGAGGGCCAGCTTCTTTGAGGAAGGTACGTCAAATCCATTACAAATGTAGGAAAGTGTACCCATCTACATGGGTTCTTTAAGTTCCTTAAGATAATTCTTAAGGTCCTAAGAAGTTCCGAAGCAATCCATAAAGGAAATTTCAAAGAAAAAGCTGGTTTCATTTGTGGACGTTTCTTGAGGGAATTCCTAGAGAAATTCCCGATGGAATTCCTAACAGAATTTTTGAAGGTATATTAGAATGAGTTTCTTGATGTCTTACCGAATTGATTCCTGAATATATTTTCTAGGGAATTTTTTAAGGTGTTTACGAAAAAAAATCTGTAGAAATTTTCGAAGGCTGCAGTAAATTCCCAAGGAATTCTTGAGAATATCCGAATATCCGCAATCTCGATATTTTGGGAGTTTTTCTTGGCATGTAGTCTTGTTTCTAGAGTCAAAACTGAGTTTGTTTCACTACTGTCCAGATTTTCGAAGAAATTCTTAGAGTATTATAAGTTCCAATAGCTATTTGTTTGGGACATCCACTAAAAAAATCCTTCATTTAAAATTCTGTTCGAAAATCTTTTCAGGTTCTCGTTTGGTTATTCCTTCAAGAATAGAGTCGAAGTTCCTCCAGGAATTTCTTCAAAAATCTCTTTAAAAAAGCCACAGGAATTAATTTGGACAATCCTCCAAGGATTCCTTCAGAAAACCTTCCGGGAAGGCCTTTTATTTATGTTTCAGAAACTTCTTTGGAACCTCCTCCAGGAAGTATTTAAAAAAAATCCTTCAGTAAACTATACAAAGTTTCTGCAGAAATAACTCCGGAACGAATCATAATATGGAGGAATTTTTAAAGGAATTTTCGAAGAAACTCCCGAGGGAATTTGTGTGTTAAACTTTTTTCAATTTAAAAAAAAAACACGTAAACAACGATTTAAAAATATAAATGAATTTACAAACAAAATTTCCGAAGATTTTCCAAAATAATTTCAGAAGAGATTCCCGAACGAATTCTTAAAGGAATTTTAAAAGAAATTTTCGGAGATCTACAAAAATATCTGGAAAAGTTGCTAAAGGAAATTCAGGAGGATTGTCCGAAGGTATTCCTATAGGAAATTTGGAAAGAATTCCTGGAGAAAGTTCTAAATAAATTCCAGAGGGAAATTTCGAGAGAATACCAAAAATATCTTCCTAGAATTTTAAAAGAAATTGTTGAGGAATTACTGGAAGAATTTTTGTTAGAAATTCCAAATACAAATTCCTAAGGATTTTCTAAAAAAAAAATCCTAAAACAAATTCCAAAGGGTTTTTCCAAAAGGATTTCGAATGTATTCCTAAAACAGTGTCCGTAGGTATTCCTCTTGAAATATTTTACATGGAAATTTTCTAAGGAATTCTTAAAGGAATTTTCAAGGGAACTCCTAAAAAAGTTTTCGAATGAATTTCTAAAGAAATTCCCAAAATACTCCGTAAAGTAATTTCTAAGGAAATTCCTGAAGGAACTTTTGAAGAAATTTCGGAACGAATTTCCGAAGAAAAACCCAAATAAATTTTCAAGGGAATTCTTAGAGGAAGTTCTGAAGGAATTCATTAGGGAAATTGCTTTTTCGAATTTTCTGAGGAATATCTTTCGAATTTTCTGAGGAATTTTCTGAGGAATAGGAATTTCTAAACGAATTTCTGGATTTGTATCCAAATTACTTTCCAATGAACTTATGTGCTGTGATGCGGCAATATGCTAGTGGAGGATTTGATGTAAACTTTTGCTGTGGACATACAAGCTACACCTATTAGGATGTTCACTTCATCAGTCTGACTGTAGCTAGTAATTGTACAAAAAATAATAAAAAGCATCATATGGCTTGCTGCGTGAAACTTTTTTTCTTAACTAAAAATTCTTCACGCCGAATCGCGCTGCCGCCTCCGCCGCCGACGTGACGCCGCCGACACCGCCGCCACCGGTGTAAAAATGGCCTTACGCCGCCGCCATTCACAAATACTTCGGCGCACAGGTCTAATTTCAACTAAACCATCTTAAAATCAATATTTCAAGAACAAGCGAGGTTGTCAAAGTGCGTTTTTCAGTTGTATAGCCCTTTTACATTATTGTTACCCATGCCTCGTAATAATAATGTGAATATGATGCTCACTTAAGTTGTAATCAACGTTGGCTGTCTTACCCCATATGGCGGTCTTGCCCCACTTTCCCCTACTTCCTAGGACGGGAACTTGACTTGCCCCTATAAGACGCGAACAGGGCTCTTCGTTGATTCGCCTGTGGGTTCCTCATCGTTTGAAGTTCGGCATCTGCCACATCTTCATAATTTTCCGAATCCGTGAGGTAACCGGCTGACGGAACCCGCTTTGCCTAAGTTTCTTCTCTTTCTTCCACGTCACTTCCTTTATCTTCCACTTTGCTTTCGTTCTCAAGATCTTCTCTTCCGATCGGCTTCGTAGTAGTGTTCCGTAACTGCGTTATTCATTGGTTCCACAAAGTTATCTTCCTCCAATTGTTCAATGATCTTATTCAACTCCAGACACAACCCCAGCATATGAACTCGGATGGGATTGGTTTTTAGGCTGATCTTTCCTAAGCTTTCCGGAGCGTCGTTGTTTGCAATAATGATGACCCGATGACCCGCAGCCCGGCAAAGAAAACACACATCCTGAAGACCGTCGTAATATGTTCGTCCTTTACGGCTACCAAAATTAGGCGATGGCGGTATTTCTTCTTTCAGGTCGATATATACACCACGCACACCAGTGAACATATGCCCCAAGCCAGAATCCGCGGGAAATTTTTCTCTTGTTAAACATTCCACTTTCCCATATCGTCCGAGTGCCATCGATAAGCTTCTGTCACTTGTCTCTGGCGGTAAGTCGAAGACACGAATGTATCTCATATTACTACATCCGTACCTCCACCGAATTTCCGCTGAAATAACGAAATTTGTTCGGCTCCATATTCTTCTTAAGCGATTCCTTCATTGCTTCCAGAGAGATGAACTTGATGAAAATCGAACGTTCGTGTGCCATTCTGTAGACCGCTTCCATGACCGTCAAATCGGTGTCCGATTGTTTTAAAAAGTTTTCAATCTCTGTCCATGTTGGACATTGGGTTCTAAAGCCCTACCTCGTTTATGGTTGCAAACGATAGTGCATCGGTCAAGAATACTTGTACCATTGTTATAAAAATTCTGGTAAAATTCTTCTTTTCGATTTTTGAGTCTTAAGAAAACCTGACACGTTTAGAATGATTACCTTCATCGTTCCCTGAAAGAAAATCGAATATCGATTCTTCATTTTAGGACCCAAGGATGAAAAAAAAAATTCAATATTTTCCTCCTGAACAAAACAAGTGCAACTTCGCGTGTTGTTTACCAAATTTAGTTTCGATTTTAATATTTTGCAGCGAATCCTTTATTTTCAATTACGGCCTTGTATCTGCGAGGCATAGACTCGATCAGGTGGTCAATGAAGTTTTGTGGAATTGCTGCCCAAGCCTTTTGAATTTGTACAAACAACCTTCACAAACAACGCACACCTTCACAATCAATTCGCTGATTCACGATCTCCCACAGGTTCTCGTTTGGGTTCAGATCCGGAGATTGGGGCGGCCAGTCCATCACAATTATTTGGTTATCCTTAAACCACTGTTTGACCACTTTGGCGGTGTGGTTGGGGTCGTTATCTTGTTGGAATATCCATTTTAATGGCATATTCCATTCAGCATAAGGCAGCATAACATCTTACAGGATGTTATTGTACATGTACCGGTCCATGATTCCATCGATTCGATGAATTGGACCAAGGCCGTTTGCAGAAAAACTTCCCCAGACCATCACATTGCCTCCGCTATCTGGCAGTACCGTGAATCTAAGGGTTTTCCAGTCGGTCGACGTACACGGCAAATTCCGTCGCTTCCGAAGATGTTGAAATTCGATTCATCTCTGAACAGAACCGTCCGGCATTTCTGTACATCCCAGCCAATATGAGATTGAGCAAACAGGAGTCGTTTCTTCTGGTTCCTAAGTGAAATCAGAGGTTTTTTCGAAGGGCGTCGAGAGAATACATAATCCGGCTTCAACGGCACGTCGTCTGATTGTCCGGCCGATACAGATAACTGTAAATCCGTTTGCACCTTTAAGAAAGATTTAAAAGGATGCTTCTTAATACATCTGGCGATCATAGAGTCCTCTCTTGACGTGGTGGACCGTGGTCTTCCACCTCTATTGTCCACAGAAATCTTCCCAGTTGAACGAAATTTAAGGCACAGTCTTGAAACGGTCCATTTATTGAGCTGGTATTTGTCGCAAATCGTTTTTTGTGACATTCCGCTCTTGTAATCATCGATTACTTTCTTTCGTAATTCCAATCCAAGGCTGTCAGGAGCCATTTTGATACCTAATAACATTAATACATGGAAAACATAAGTATTGACCTTTCTCAATGTCTATTATGTAATATTTATTGCGAGAAAAGAGAAAAAATCTAATTTTGCGGAGCAAAGAAGAAGAAGCAGATTGAGTGTCGGAAACTTCAAAATGACATGCACTGTACGAAAAGTGTAGATATTTCTTGATTTTAAGAATATTCGAGAAATCTGAAATGTTTCTAAATCACATAAATATATGACCAAATGCCTTCAAAGTATCATAAAACTTTTTTTAAAAATATAGCGGCATGTAACACTTAAACGTTTAAAGTTGCATATTCCCGTTGATTTTAATAATCAACATTCACACCGAAAAAATAAACCAAAAATTTTACCGTGCAACAAGTGATTTGACGTTTGCGGAACAGCTTTCCGACAGTCGACCGTCGGACCCCGGTTCGAATTTTTCAATCTTCTCGCAATACCTTGTTATGGTACAATAACGCACTGCCATTCTACGTATAATTGTCCCATGTACATAAGGAATCCCAGCAAACATGGGACAAATATGCGTATAACGGCAGCGCAAGTGAGATCACTTTTGTCAACAAACGAATCCTTTTCCCCCTTTTTTAAGCACTTCTATAGAAATAAGTCCAAGAAAGCGAGAAGTTGCGCTTGTTTTGACCAACGCAAAATGGCTCTTGTCAACAAAACACTGCCGGTCAATGAGAATAAATAGAAGGAGAGGAAGAAGACCAAATGCAAGTGTATTAGTGGATGATGAAAAATGTAAACAGCAAATGGTGACGTACATATTTGCACAGCTTCTTATGGGAGCTCGCTCGAATGTAGTAGTGAAAGCTTTTTCGCCATACACAAATGGCACGCAAACAATATATGGATTTCCATACCTTAGTATTTATTTACATTGACTGCCGGTGAACTGTCAGTTGACAGCTGATTGCTGCAATAATCATGTAGACTCCTGAACCGTCAACTGCAGTAACTTGCTCGATTTCGATTTAGAAGCATTGAAGTTTACTGATGCTTTTTATGATTGCTCGATTTGAGTTGCACATGTTTTTTTTCCAATACTGTACCTGCCGAGTCTCTATTGACTAATATGATATTGGGATGAATATCATATCGCAAAGATTTCTAGACAATTTTAAGATTTCGGCAGGTATTTTTATTAATAGTCTGTCTAATTCCTTCTAGTGAAAGTCATTTTTAGACTGTATCTTGATTATTTCTTAGAAAATAATAGGGGAAATAACGGCTTTGGCAGGTTTTGTTCTATTATTGGCAGGGGGTTTTCTATAAGCAATTATGCTCAAATTTGGCCTAAACATTCTTTGCATATCAAAGAATATTGTGGCCAAATTTCATAAAATTTGGTCAACAACAAACCCCCTGGACAATAATAGAACAAAACCTGCCAAACCCGTCATTTCCCCTATATAGCCGGTAATAATTCCGTGAATAGCTGTTGTATGTGTTTCTGAATTATTTAAGTTGAGAGGGAACACCAAATCTGATAGTGTTATTGAAAAATGTGATTTAGTTGGCGTTTTTTTCTGCTTATCAAGGTCTTAATCAGTTGTCTTGCATTTCGCATTCCAGGTACTAATGCTGACAAGAACTCGGATGCCAAAAAAACTGATGCCTCAGAAGAAGAAAAGAAGGCTGAGAAGAGTGATACTTCAAGGTAGCATTGATCGTAGTAGATAGTTTTAGTATAAATTTTAAGCAATTTTTTTTAATTTTTTTTAGCGAGAAAACCGGATCTACAAAGGACGAGAAAGGTAATTTTGAATCGTGGCAAACCTGCGCTTTTCAGATGATTTGTTCAGATTAGTTCGAGTGTAACGTCCAAAATGTTTCGTTACCACTATTTCTTGGTTTCGTGAATCTGTCCGCAGAACATCTGTTTCTGTTTTGCCAAAGCAATCAATTGAGAAATTAGTCAGCGTGTTATAAAATAAGTTAGGCTTAGTTTTTTTCTCTGATGAGTATAATTTTCCGATTTTTTCTCAACGAGAGGAGTGTTGGCGCGCTGTGTTCCAAGAAACGTCTCGTCGTCAAATGATTTGTGACAGAGAAAGACAAGCTAGCGACCAACCCATACTAATAATGCCACTACTATAAATAATGTATAATGTTTGTCTATATTTCTCATTCGTTTGGATGCGGAATCTGTGTGTTTGCAGAGAGCGCTGGAAAGTCGTCATCGTCAGCCAAGTCCGGTACATCCAGCGACTCCAAGACAAAGTTGTCACCAAACTCGAATGACAAGGCGGCGACCGTGTCCCGGAACCTGTGGGTTTCAGGCCTATCGTCGCTTACTCGGGCAACCGATCTGAAGATGATCTTCTCCAAGTACGGCAAAGTGATTGGCGCTAAAGTGGTGACGAACACTCGTACGCCGGGAACTCGTTGTTATGGATACGTGACGATGGCATCGGCCAAAGATGCGACGGAGTGCATTACCCATTTGCACCGAACCGAATTGCACGGACGTATGATTTCGGTGGAGCGAGCAAAGTCTGATCTGGGTCCAGCGAAGCCGACAACGGGAAGCAGCAACACTGGTAGCAAGACGGAATCAACCAAGGCGGAAGGTGCTGATGGTGGCAAAGACAAGGACAACAAAGACAGCAAACCCGAGAAGAAGGACGAAAATGGCAGCAAACCGCGCAACAGCAAAGATCGAGCCAGGTCGAATCACAGGGGTCGTTCTCAACATCGCAGCCGGTCTCAACATCGAGGTAAATCGGCGGAGAAAGATGGAAAGCCCAAAGACGAAAAGAAGAAAGATGACACCGTGAAGGAAGAAGGAAAAGGAGCTGCAGTTGTGGCACGCAAGGAGGGAGAGCGCAAAGACAACGATCGCAAAGATAACCGCAATCGAGATCGTGAGGTTCTATCGTTACAGAAGATTCGCGAAGAGCGCGAACGTCAACGGCTCCGCGAGAAGGAACGTCAACTTCGCGAAGAGGACCGACGTCGTCGAGAGTTGCGCCAACGCCAACGCGAAGAGGAACAGCTGCTGCGACGTGAGCGGGAGAAGCTGGCCCTTGAACGGGCTCGTATCGAGAAGGAAAAGGCTGAGCTGTTGCGCATCGAACGCGAACGTCAAAAGCTGGAACGAGAGAAGATCGAACTCGAACGTCTGGAGCTGAAGCGTCAGCAAAGGAAGTACGGTTGAAATTTATCTCTCTAAGATTAATAATTTTCCTTTATTCTCTATTTTATTATGGTATCCACCCCGAGACTCCTCACATTCCTAGGTGCAACGCTCGCAGAAAGCGAATTTTGCGCTATGCCTTCCGGAACAAAAATTACGCGAAACGAATTAACTCAATCGTGTTTAGTGACAAAATATTTCCCTGCTATTACAAGATCATTACGTACCGTGTGTTTTTCGATTTTACTGATAACCAAAGGAGCTGTGCGAGCCACTAATAATGCTGAGAAAAGCATCGAGGAAACATCCAGTAACAATAGAAAACAATGCTTGTTATGGAAAAAAGAGACTGTGTGTTTTAGCGTGATTGCCTGTCATCCTCAGGCGCCCGGTTCTAGTGCCAGGCTATGTCGTTGGGAGACGAGCATATTTCAAATCACGTCCAAGGTAAAAAAAAACAACTACAGGCCCTAACCTATCCGACGAGGGTATGATACATAGGATATAGACGTCTCTTGCATAACATATTTTAAGGTGACCGTTAACATAAATATAGAAAAAATAGCACCTTTTGCCAATCGTGGTAATATATGGAAGTATGGACGAATCACCGTTTCAACATTTGCTAATCGAGAACATGATTTCCGGGTTATCAAACCAGCAAATAAGAATCTTTGTTCTTACATTACTTTTCCCGGTTCAACAGATGACGACAGCATTCGATCTGCAAATCGAATATGAGTTAGTGAATTATCTTCCACACAGTTCGACGACTAATCATATCGGATACGGATTGAAAGCTTCCTGAACAATACCATAAATGTAATCATCTGTCACAATGGATGTGTCAATGCAAAAATGTTACCAAAATATTGATGGTTCATGATGCGCTGCTAATTAATAACAGCTACGAGAACAACAATCGGCATATCCACGATGTTTCTGATCGAGACTTGCTAAGATTAAAAACTTAATTTGGTTTGTTATATTAGCACTTTTCTACTTGCTGGCGTCATGCCTTAAGGGATATCATCACCATTAATCCGTGATTATAATGAGCCCAATGTTAACAAATGTTGAGCAACCATCACAACATGTTCTCAAGACGGTGATGAGAATGAATGTTGTGATCTTTCTCCAGAATGATTTGCACTCTAAGGATATTCCACTGTTTTAGGAAAGCAGTGTTCGCTGAATATGTGCAAATCACAAAACTAACATTAGATCATAAAAGGACATGTTCTTCAACGGATCATATACAGAACAAAGCATACTGCAATATACTATTAGGTATATTAGGAGATTATCGGTAAGTTAGGAGATTAATTAGGCATCACGAGGCGAAGCAGCTATGGGAGGAAAACTTCGAAACGATGCAGTACAACTATGAGCTTGGAAGCAGCTGAG